>NW_015164672.1:688039-720207 GCF_001447785.1 Gekko japonicus
CTATCTCCTCCTGAGGAATTTGACACGTAGTTGCGAGACCACACCTCCCTTTGTAGCTGGAGGTGCAGTCCGGCACTGTGTGATCAGACGCAACTGCGAGTGAGTAAAAAAAAACCCAACGGCATGAGAGCGTGCTTGCACAACCAGACAGGGGAAAGTCCGTCCACAGCCCGTCAGAACCCGTTTACTACCGGACGTTCCCCGGTGTCTTTTGGGGGGGGGAACAGCACCAAGTCGGGATGGCCTAATCAGACCATCCCAACGGCATGAGAGCGTGCTTGCACAACCAGACAGGGGAAAGTCCGTCCACAGCCCGTCAGAACCCGTTTACTACCGGACGTTCCCCGGTGTCTTTTAACTCCACTTCCGTAGCGGAGTAGCACGGGTTGCCGATGGCTGTGGGACCTTTCCCAGATGTTGCTGTCTGATCGCACCCTTTAGATCCAGCAGGCATTCGCACCAATGTTGGATCTAAAGGTGCGTGTGATTGCAGCGTCAGTAAACCCAACAGACCTAAAAAGCAGAGCTGGCGGGGGAGGATTCACTCTCCCCTCAAATGTCTTCCAAAAAGCAACGTGGCCACCAGTGAGGGGGTCAGCTGGGTGTCCAAGACAGAGAGTTCCAAAGCTTGGGGGGGTACAATGGAGAAGTGCCGGGCAATCTCAATTCATGAGTCCTGGAGACTAACTGGGAGCCCATGTGATTGCTCTTATTTATTATTTATTTATTAATTCAGCTTCTATACCGCTCCTTCCCGCAGGCTCGGAGCGGTTTACATTTGATTAATTCCATCCTATCTAGGGCCACAATTCACGGGGGGAGGGTGAATGCCTACCAGCACCCAGACGCAGGGCTCTTTTCATGGTGGGCTCTTCACCTCCTGGAGACGGCGTCTCAGTGCAGGTCTTGTTCGCAGCGACTCCTTCCGGCGAAGTCTTCATGGTGCGCGGCTGTGCGACGGTTGCAGCTCCAGCACACATCCAATTGGCTCCGCCATGCTGCGTCGTTGCGTCACCCCGCCTTCCAGTCCAATCCTCGCCAGGATTCTGCCGCTGCTTGACGTCGGATGTTCGCCATGCTTGCCAAGTCCCCAGATCTCCACACGTCACCGCCACACCACACCGGTGCTTCGCCGGCACTCCTGCTGCACACCGCTCCGTAGGGAGGAGGGTGCCCCCTGCTACGTAGGAGCAGGTACCCATTTATCTACTTGCAAGGCTTTCGAACCGCAGGGTGGGTGGGATCTTATACAATGGAACTGGGATTCCCCACAGCACGTCCCAGCATTCGGCAATGGTGGAAGTTGTCAAAGGCAGCTCCATGTACAGCCCATTGCAGTAATCTAACCTCAGTTTTACCAAAGCATGTGTATTGCTTGCAGTGGCGTTAAAGATCCATGGCCCCATGCTGCCCAGAATTCCAAAATGGAGCATTTCCCAAGGTCAGCCTGGAACTCTTTCTTTCCTTTGAATTTCTTATCTGTTGTTTCCTGGATAGACCGTAGAGGCACTTCCTGCGAGCTCTTTGAGCGAGGCCCAGATAGCAGCTGTATCCGACAGCAGCGTTCATAATTGCCAGTGCAGCTAATGACTGAAGGGCTGCGCTACTTGCCCGCAGGCGATGGTGAGGTGAACGCTAATAAATCCCAGAAAAGTCTCGATGTGATAACCAGCGCACTTTTAAAACATGTGTGCCGAGGAGAAACTCAACGGATTGTTTTTGCAGGAGAGTCATTGTTTCTCGCTTTAAAAAAAACAAACCACATCCTTCATTCATTCATTTCATCCCCTTTCACTCTCGCACATGTAGGTTTCCCCTATGGACCAAATAGCACCCCCATTTCAGGTCAGGAAATGGTATTGGGGGTTGTAACTCTCCATGTGTGCCACAGTCACAATCCGTATTAGGCACCACGCGTGCAGGAATCGAGGAGACCTTGCAAGTCATCAGTTCACACATTACAGAGAATGTGGGTTCTGTTCAGGGTCCCCACTCTGCATCCAGTGTAACGGCATGGATCAATAGGCCAAAAAGCACCCCCCCCCCAAAAAAAACACACCCTGTTTCAGGTTAGGAAAATCACGTGGGGCAGAGACCGAAGCCCCTTCTCCATGTACAACGCAGCTGCAATCTGAATAGAACATGAAGGAATTAAGGAGAACTCATGACTCATGTGTGACTGTGACAAAGAGTAAGGGGTTTCAGCCCTGCACTGGCAAATGGCTGGAGATTTGGGGGGCAGGGCCGGGGGACAGTGGAGTTTCCGGCTGTCTGGGGAGGCTTGGGTGACATCACTTCCAGGTGGCACTTGAGGCATTCCTCCTAATCTCTATGGTACCAGGGCTCTTTTTGTAGAAAAAGCCCAGCAGGAACTCATTAGCATAATAGGCCACACCCAACAGCAGAAACTCATTAGCACATTAGGCCACACCCCTGACAGCACCACTCATTAGCATATTAGGCCGCACCCCCATGTTACCAGACAAGTGCTCATCCAGCCACACCCACCTTTTGCTTGTTATTCTGTTTACCTTGTTTGTTGTCAAAACCCAAGGCTTTTTTTGTAGCAGGAACTCCTTTGCATGTTAGGCCTTTGGGAACACCATGTATACACTCACTGGTTTCCCCAATAGGCCAAAAAGCACCCCCCCCCAAAAAAAAAAAACCACCCTGTTTCAGGTTAAACTCATGACTCATGTGTGACTGTGACAAAGAGTAAGGGGTTTCAGCCCTGCACTGGCAAATGGCTGGAGATTTGGGGGGCAGGGCCGGGGGACAGTGGAGTTTCCGGCTGTCTGGGGAGGCTTGGGTGACATCACTTCCAGGTGGCACTTGAGGCATTCCTCCTAATCTCTATGGTACCAGGGCTCTTTTTGTAGAAAAAGCCCAGCAGGAACTCATTAGCATAATAGGCCACACCCAACAGCAGAAACTCATTAGCACATTAGGCCACACCCCTGACAGCACCACTCATTAGCATATTAGGCCGCACCCCCATGTTACCAGACAAGTGCTCATCCAGCCACACCCACCTTTTGCTTGTTATTCTGTTTACCTTGTTTGTTGTCAAAACCCAAGGCTTTTTTTGTAGCAGGAACTCCTTTGCATGTTAGGCCACACACCCCTAATGTAGCCAATCCTAATGAGTTTCTGCTGTTGGGTGTGGCCTATTATGCTAATGAGTTCCTGCTGGGCGTGGCCAACTTGGGAGCCAGCCAGAACTCCATTCCTGTGCGTTCCTGCCCAAAAATAGCCCTGGTAAAGACCATCTAGAACATCAACACTGATGCCATGTCCCATTTTTTCCCTCCAGCTCCCCAAATTGTCGAGGACAGGGGATTGAGGGCAGGGGGTGGGAGAGTGCCTTCTGCCAGCAGGTAAATGGCAAGCCCAACCCCAGACCCAGACTGTGGACTCCATGATGTGTAAATCAGTTTCTGTGCTATCTTAGAAAAAAGAGAATATCTCGTGGCTATTCTTCTTCTAGCGCCTCCCACTGCTTCAGGTCCTCTTAGCAGACACACACCCTTGCAGCTGATCCCCTGCAAGACATATTTTGCTTGTTGCAGCCAATGTTATTTCTGTTGTGCAAAATGGATCACTTCAGTTTATGGAGAATGAATGGGTGGGGATCTCATTCTTTGACCAGCTGGTTAGCATGTCAAGCTAGAATCTGGGAAACTCAGGGCTCGAATCCCCACTTTGCTGTGGAAGCTTGCTTGGTGATCAGTCACACACTCTCAGCCTAATCTTCTGCACAGATTTGTTGTGGGGATAAAATGTAAGCTGCATTGGGTCCTCACTGCAGAGAAAGACAGGGCATAAATGAAGCACATACATACATACGTGCATGCATGCATACATACATACATACATACAAAGTCTGCAAGGACTATTTCAGATCCTTCCAACAAAAGCACACCAACTTCTCACAGGGTTGCAGCTGACCTCTTGCTAACTTGCAGCTGACCTCTTGCAACACCTATCTTGTTTCTGGTAGTTAATTTGTGGCAGAGCTGAGTGCCCAGAGTTTCCCCCCACCCTCGGCAGCAAAAACCCGGGCATTTGGAAATCATTTCTCTAGAGCCTTCCACTATTTCGGCTATTTCTATTATGTAACTGGTACTTTGTCCCCACCTAGTAAATGCAACCTACTCTGTTCCCAACTTAGTTTGCCAGGGTGGCGGGGAGTGGGGCTGCAGAAGAGGGGCCCAGATGCACTGGCCATAATGGCTTCTAAATGAGAAACAGCTCTTTGAATGGGAGAGCGATTAGCAGTTGAATGGAGAGAGGAGATAATGGAGTGGGAGACCCCGAAACGGAGAAGAGTGTGGGTGGGGGAGAACTGAGAGAGGGTGTGATGTGATGTGGAGGGCAGACACCTGCAGTTTGGCTTTTCAATTCTTGGCCTCCGCACTACTGTTGTCAGGCAATTACCGGCCATTATGGCCTTCCTCAGAGCAGAACCGGGCTGGAGCTCAGCAAATCTCAGACCACAGGCCAGGTCTGCAGAGGAGGCAACTTTGTTAAAAAAGACGATACGGATCTGGAAGTGGCATTAAAGAGAAGGGGAGAGAAGCAGGACATTGTCCAGATCTGGAGGCCCTTCTCTTTGCTATTATCCTCTCTACCATATGGCTTGTTGCATCCATCCATAAGAAGCTACGGTATCGCCCTGACCTGGATAGCCAAAGCTAGTCCAATCTCATCAGATCTCAGACGCTAAGCAAGGCCAAGTACTTGCAAAGTACTTGGAAGGGCAACCTCCAAGGAATACCAGGGCCAGGAGGCAGAGGCATGTAATATCAAAACCACCTCTCTGAAACATCCACGCCCCACTAGGGGTCGCCATAAGTCACCATGCCTTCCAGGCTTGCAAGCACACAAACACACACAAACAAACACACACTAAAAAATACAAAAAAAAAAAGAAGCTACGATATCCAACCGCAGGCCAACCCAAGCTGGGAAATTAATGGAGATTTGGGGGGGGGGTTTTTTTTTGCCAGGTTGCCCCTGTAGGAGAGGGACCTCAGTGGGGTACAATGCCATAGAGCCCACCTTCCAAAAGGAACTGATCTCTGTAGTCTGGAGATGAGCTGGAGCTTCGGAGGATCCCCAGGTCCCACCTGGAGGCTGGCATGGGAACCCTAGCCACCATCCATATAAGATCAGCATGGTGGACCTGTTTGTAAAAGAAGGTGGCTAACAACATTTTAGGGTTGACAGTAGGGTCGCCAACTCGACTTACCTGCAAAGCGGGGGGATTCCTGGCTCCATCAGGAGTCTCCCTGTGTGCACGCGCCACAATGCCATCACTGGAAGTGACATCATCGTGTCACCCATGTTGGGGGCAGGGCACCGTGACCATAGAGTTTTCCCTCGATTCACAGAGTGTCCCCCCCACAATGTGGCCAGCGTGAGGATGTCACCTCTGGGCGACATCATCACGCTGGGGACGCCCTCCGGCAGGGGGTGGAGTCCCCCCCGGGGCCCGATCTGCCAATGGCGGGTAACGGGCCTCCCAGGCAGGAATTTACCCACCCCCAGCGGGGGCTTGGCAAGCCTAGTGGCCAGGTCTGGGTTGGAAAATTCCTGGAGATTTTGGGACTAGAAACTGGGGAGGGTGGGGTTTGAGGAGGGGACGGGCCTCAGCAGGGTATAAGGCCATAGAGTTCAACTTCTAAAGTAGCCATTTTCTCCAAGGGAACTGGTCTCTGTCGCCTGGAGATCAGCTGTGATTCCAGGTGACAGGCCCGTAGCCAGGGTTTTTTGTTTTTGTTGGGGGGGGCATTTAAAGTTTTAAGCGTGCAGTTAAACTACAGTTCATTAAATTCATCTGGATGCCTGTCTTCAAAGGGGGAGGCTCCCAGCCTGTTTCTAGCCCTTCCTTTCAAGGGACAAGACAGTTGAGCGTGTCAGTTCCTAGGGAAAATCAGCTCAGCGGGCATTTAAATATCAGTATCAATAATATAATGTATGTCTGGGCCCAGGTACAAGAAGTGTCTTGAGAAAGGCACCAATGTCCAACTAAATACAGACGTGTAGTTCAAAGAGGGAGCCTATTGGTTGGACCCCAGCAAATAGCCATCCCATCCGTATGAGAAACTTGGTAATTCCTATTTTTGAGATTCTTTGTTATGATAAAAAGTAGCAAGACTGAACTAACACAGTAGATAGAGAGATAGAGAGATAGATCAATGATAGATAGATAGATAGATAGATAGATAGATAGATAGATAGATAGATAGATAGATAGATAGATAGATAGATAGATGGACGGACGGACGGACGGACGGACAGACAGACGGACAGACAGACAGACAGACAGACAGACAGACAGACAGACGGACGGACGGACGGACGGACGGACGGACGGACGGACAGACAGACAGACAGACAGACAGACAGACAGGAGAGAGAGAGAGATGGATGGATGGATGGATAGACAGAGAGAGAGAGAGAGAGAGAGAGAGAGAGAGATGACTGTCTTTAATGTGCCAGACAGGGCTTTTCCCCATAGGGTTGCCAAATCCTTTTCTTCTCGCGGCGGGGGGCTCCCAGACGGCGTCTCTAGTGTGTGCGCGCCTTGCGCGCGCGCTGCATGCACATCAGCCGAATGTTACGTGCTGATGCCGGGCACGCTGGGGGCAGGGCCACAGCCATTTGAGGGGGAAACTCTATGTTTTCCCCTCAAATGGCTGTGGCCCCGCTCCCAGAGTGCCCGGCGTCAGCACGTCACATCCGGCTGACGTGCACGCTGGGGTGGGGTTTCCCCCGGGGCCCGATTCCGCGGCTGCAGAAATCGGGCCTCCAAAGCAGGGGGAAATCCGCCCCCCGGGGGGAATTGGCAGCCCTGTTTCCCCAGCAAGGAAAACGTTGCTTTGGCAGCAGCTGCCACCACAGCAGAAAGATCTTCACTGTATGACTGAAGGTAAGCTGTGGCAGCCATATTGTGGCTGACTCTATCTCCCGTGGCAGGCATTTTTTGTCAGCCACTCTTTGGCTGCGCCCACCACACCGTGTCAGAATTCCAAAGGCGCCCACAGGCTCAAAAAGGTTTGGGGGCCTTGATCCAGAACAATATTTTGCATGTGCGTGCGGTTTTGCTACATGTAAACCAGCAGCAGCTTGACAAAATCCAGTGTGTGCCAAAACTGTAGGTACATACAAAATGCACAGGTTGCTGGTATTCGCACAACAGGGCAACTGCGTGTAGCGGGATCATTGCACGTAGCCCATGACCCCAGCATGCACCGTTGCCAGTCTCCTAGTACATCTCATGATAACATCTGTTGCTCTTGGAGTCTGAACTCCATCTTGGTCCCATCAACTCTTGGACCCTGGAGAAGTCATCAATGAGTGTTTTCGACCCTTGATCTATTCTTTCATCAGGCCCACGTCTTTGTGTCGGGACTCTGGAGTTCTTTCTTCCAAACAAGCCGGATGAGTTCTTTCCCATTAATATTTATTCATTACTAGATTACTGAATGAAAACAGAGCCGAGCAGACAATGAACGTTTTAATTGCGGGTACTTGCTGCCAAAAAGCAATTTCTCTTTCTCATGGGACATGAGGATGCGCGATATAAGAAGTTAAAAAAAACAAAGAAAACTCTGTGGGGCTCAGAGATGATGCAGCAGGGAAGGGGGGACAGTGCGTGACCCCAGATTTGCACAATGCCCCGGAGGCATCCATTTTTAATTGGTTTTTGTCATATTCATAAATTCTGTACATTTAAAAATGTATATCCTTTGCTCCTCAGCTATATGCTTAATCATAATGGGTGAACTGTGATAACAGCATGTGATAACAGCATGCAATAACTGCAGCAGCCAAACCAATGGCGGACCCACTAAATGGTGATCCAGATAGTGCATCAAAATCGCCCCACCATAGAAAGAAGAAGAAGAGATTGGATTTATACCCACCCTTTGCTACCCAATGGAGTCTCAGAGCAGTTTACAATCTCCTTTCCCTTCCCCTCCTCACAACGGACACCCTGTGAGGTAGGTGGGGCTGAGAGAGCTCTTGACAGAAACTGCTCTTTGTCAAGCACAGCTGTGCCAAAACTATGGCTAGCCCAAGGTCATCCAGCAGGTGCAAGTGGAGGAGTAGGGAATCAAACCTGATTCTCCCAGATTAGAGTCCGCACACTTAACCACTACACCAAACTAAATCTAGGCCACTAAGCTTCACATCTAGTGACTTCAGTGGACTTAGAAGGAAAGGTGTAACTCGGTTTCGGATTGCACTTTTAACTGCCCATCCTCCTACAGACATAAAGGCTTCCTGGAAAGCATTGGGGCAGGATGAACACAGGGGCTACTCTCAGTCTGGGGCAAGGGATGCTCTGTATTCTTGGTGCTTGGGGGGGGGGGGCAACAGTGGGAGGGCTCCTAGTGTCCTGGCCCCACTGGTGGACCTCCTGATGTCACCTGGTATTTTTGGCCACTGTGTGACAGAGTGTTGGACTGGATGGGCCTTTGGCCTAATCCAACATTGGCATCTCTTATGTTCTTAGGTCAAGAGAAGCCCAGGCCACTTCCATTAGCTGAGGCTCCAGGCAGCCCAGTGGCAGCAATGGGGGGGGGGGAGGAAGGGAGCGGCACCAGGCCCAGCACAGCTCCCATCCTGGCCTCCTTTGTCCCAGATTGGGAGGACGTTAATTCATAGTGTGCTCTACAGGCAAGGTGGCCTAGGATTGCCAGTCCCCAAGTCCCAGTGGGGATCCCCCCTGGTTTTTAAGGCTCATGCCTGCTGCCGGCCAGCTGGCCAGCGGGGGGGGGGAACCCCACCCCCAAAGGGAGACGTCACGCACCCGGCATCATCACGTTGGGGACGTCATGTGGTGACACTCTGGTCTGAGGGCAAAACTCTATGGTTTGAAGCCGGTTTGACCATGGAGTTTTGCCCAAAAACCAGAGTGTTGCCCCCAATGCCACGATGACGTCACTTCTGGGTGATGTCATTGCATTGGGGACTGATGTCATTGCATTGGGGACGGCCCGAAAAACCCTCCCAAATCCCCCCCACACTAGTGCAACGAGGGACCTGGCAACGCTACCCCTGGCCACTGGCAGGGGATGGGAGGGTAGGGATGCCAGATACAGGTTGGGAAACTCCTGGAGATTCAAGGATGGAGCCTGGGGAGGACAAGGACCTCAGTGGGACACAGTACCATAGAATCCCCCCGCCAAAACATCAATTTTCTCCAGGGGAACTGATCTCTGTAGCCTGGAGATGAACTGTAATTCTGGGGGATCCTCACATCCCACCTGGAGACTGACGCCCCTAGTTAATAGGACACAAGTTTAAAGTTGTGTGATGAATGCTTTTCTTCTTCCAATCCCTGTCACTGTATCTCTGTGACTGCATGTATTACCTCATTTGGGGATCACATCGAAAGTTTAAATTTAAGGCCCGCCATGAATGTGAGGCCCAGGCCAAATGGTAGGGCTGTCAACCTCCTGGTGACGGCAGGAGCTCTCCTGGGATTACAACTGATCACAGAGATCAGTTCACCTGGAGAAAATGGCCACTTTGGAAGGTGGACTCTATGGCACTATACCCCACTGAAGTCCCTCCCCTCCCCAAACCCCGCCCTCCTCAGGCTCCACCCCCAAAATCTTCAGGTAGTTCCCAATCCAGAGCTGGAAACCCTACCAAATGGCCTTCTTCCCCGCACCCCACCCCCACCACGGTAGGCTCTGGATGAACCCACCTACCTGTGTGGTTTAGTAGTTAAGAACTGCAGACTTTAATCTGGAGAACCAGCTTTGATTCCCCACTCCTCCTCCATTGGAAGCCTGCTGGGTGACCTTGGGTCAGTCACAGTTCTCTCAGAGCTGTTCTCTCAAGAACAGTTCTCTCAGAGCTCCCTCAGCCCCACCTACCTCACAGGGTGTCTGTAGTGGGGAGAAGAAGAGAAGGAGATTGTAAACCGCTCTGAGACGCCGTGTATAAATCCCACTCTCCTCCTCCTCCTCCTCCTCCCCCTCCCCCATTGAGGGCTACATATGTACCAATGTGCTACACATGAGTTTTCCTGGAGGAGGGGATGGCATCTCCCTAGAGCAATTTCAGGTTGGAAAAACAGAGCAGCAGGTAAGGCTTCTGCATCCTCTCTCTGCATGGCACAGTCCTGGTCCTTATTGGAACCTCATAAACCTAAGTTTTACCCAGGAATTCTGAGGGCACATCTGCTTGGAGGCACATCCAGGGATGGACCCAAGAGCAATGTACTGTGTAGCTAGGCGAGCACGGAAACTCCCGCCTGAAAGGCCCATTACCTGCCGCCGGCGGATCGGCCCCCGGGGGGAACCCCACCCCCAAAGCACATGCCCGGCATCAGCACGTCACCCAGAAGTGACGTAATCACATTGGGCACGTTGGGGGCGGGGCCACAATCATCCGAGGGAAAACTCACTTCCAGGTGATGTGATTGCAGCGCGTGCACGCTTCACACGCGCACATGGACTCCCGGAACAAGACTGGACTCCCCCGCTCTTCAACAGGTGAGGTCTTGGCAACCCTATCTGTAGTAGGGACAAACAGAGTCTCCAAAAAATGCCAATCACGTTCAAATGCAATTGTGCGCATTTTGAAAGAGTATGTTTCTCCCTTGTCTGCATACTTCATAAAGTTGTCTTATTTGGAGTCTTACTTTCCCTTTCCTAATTTTTTCCTAGTATTCATTACTGTAAATCTTGGGAGCTTTGGAGAAGGGGACGTTTGAGGAGGATGTGACGTCAGCTCCAGATGACGGTCTTGGAATTTCCCCTAATCTAAAGACCATAGAGATGTGAGGAAATTCCTGGAGCATCACTAAGGAGGCAATTTTCCTGCTATTTTTCTCTTGCCCCTCAGTTTCTCAAGGAGAGGGCATTGGTACCCAGGACAAAGGCTGACCTGCTATGAGCAGGCAAATGGCAAGCCTCCAATCATCTCATCCTTGAACCATGCAGAGACCAGGGCTTTGTTAGCACCAGGGGTCATTTCGTAGAAAAAGAGGTGCAGGAGCTCATTAGCATAACTTATTTGCATATGCCACACCCCCTGACATCACCGGAAGTGTGTCAGAAGGCAACACCCATGGCTCAGGCTCCACTGGACAGTTTTGGATTGCTAGCAATTGGGGGGGGGTATGCAGATCTGTCCTCCCAAAGGAGGGAGAGCTTGTACCTGAATAAAACTTGGTCTTAAAGGTGCCACTGGACTGTTTTGGATGGGAGGGCCGGGGGTGGGGAGCTCTGCAACTTACCTGGCTGCTTCTTGCTCTGACTGAGGGCTGCTGGGAGCAGGGGGTGTGGCTTGTTGTATGTGCCCGCCCTCTGGACTCTTTACTGCCGGAGCTCCGCTCCTGTGCGCTCCTGCAGGAAATGACCCCTGGTTAGCACCCTAGAGTCGCCAGGTCCTACCTGGCTGCCGGCAGGGGACTCCTGGGTCCATTCCAGGATCACGATGTCATCGATGTGATGATGTCAGTTCTGGGTGACATCATCATGCCACCTTTCGAGCCAGTTCGGGGTGGGATTTCCCCCCACTGGCCAGTTGTTCGGCAGCTGGGAAGTGCCCCACAAAAGCGGGTTTTCCCCCAACCCTGGTGGGGATCTGGCAACCCTATAGCTCCCATTGTGTCAAGCCAAGTACGACTCTCATCTTTTCCCTTCCCGCACAATCATCCGAGGGAAAACTCACTTCCAGGTGATGTGATTGCAGCGCGTGCACGCTTCACACGCGCACATGGACTCCCGGAACAAGACTGGACTCCCCCGCTCTTCAACAGGTGAGGTCTTGGCAACCCTATCTGTAGTAGGGACAAACAGAGTCTCCAAAAAATGCCAATCACGTTCAAATGCAATTGTGCGCATTTTGAAAGAGTATGTTTCTCCCTTGTCTGCATACTTCATAAAGTTGTCTTATTTGGAGTCTTACTTTCCCTTTCCTAATTTTTTCCTAGTATTCATTATGGTTGCCAGGCATGCAACTGTAAATCCTGGGAGCTTTGGAGAAGGGGAAGTTTGAGGAGGATGTGAGGTCAGTTCCAGATGACGGTCTAGGAATTTCCCCTAATCTAAAGACCATAGAGATGTGAGGAAATTCCTGGAGCATCACTACGGAGGCAATTTGCCTGCTATTTTTCTCTTGCCCCTCAGTTTCTCGAGGAGAGGGCATTGGTACCCAGGACAAAGGCTGACCTGCTATGAGCAGGCAGATGGCAAGCCTCCAATCATCTCATCCTTGAACCATGCAGAGACCAGGGCTTTGTTAGCACCAGGGGTCATTTCGTAGAAAAAGAGGTGCAGGAGCTCATTAGCATAAAGGTCCATTCCAGGATCACGATGTCAGCGATGTGATGATGTCAGTTCTGGGTGACATCATCATGCCACCTTTCGAGCCAGTTCGGGGTGGGATTTCCCCCCACTGGCCAGTTGTTTGGCAGCTGGGAAGTGCCCCACAAAAGCGGGTTTTCCCCCACCCCTGGTGGGGATCTGGCAACCCTATAGCTCCCATTGTGTCAAGCCAAGTACAACTCTCGTCTTTTCCCTTCCCGTGTTTGTTTTCTTAAGGCTTAGGAGCCAGAAGGTGTAGCAAAGAGCACTTGTCAACAAGACCAGCTACTCGAAGCCTTCGTCGATGGAAGAAACATCTCCACCAAAGCGATGGTGGCCAGCCGTCCATTTTCTCAAGCACGCCATCTGTGATTGCAGCTGTAAACTGGGGCTTTTCCATGTCTGCAGGGTCTGGAAATTAGTCATTACTGCGGTTAACAACCAGTGGGCTTCGCTCATTAATTGCCTTGCCCCCAGCTGTTAAATAGCAAAATGGTTGTTAACTCCAACTTTAAAAAGAAAAGAAAAAAAGCCAATAAGCGCGTTGATCAGGAAGGGGATTATGAGGAGGATTATGGACAATAAACTCCTGCCGGTTAATGTAAGCGCGAAAGGCTCGAATGCTCGGCCTCTGGCTATCCAAAGCGAACATAAATGCACGCACTCATAAGACATTTAGCTGGATCTGCATCACTAGGAAGCTGTTTCATGATGAGGAAATGCAAGTCGCTGGATTCAGGTTCCAGACAAGCAGATTTCTTCTGGGTTTTAAAGGAAAGTTTATTTTTAAATTGCCTTCAGATTCAACATTATTTCTCTCTTGAAGAAAATGAGCAACCATTCCCAGAATCCTACATGTAATGAAGTTGGTTGGCACTCACATGGAGGGCCCTTCGCTGCTGCAGCCAGAGGAGAACGGCTGTGGCTCGGTGGCACAGAGTGCACACTTTGCATGCAGCATGAGACAGGTTCAGTCCCTGGCACCTCCAGCCAAACGATGCCAGGTCCCAGGGGATGCCTTGGGGATGCCAGCCTCCAGAATCACAGCTCACCTCCAGACTACAGAGATCAACTCCCCTGGAGAAAATGGCTGCTTTGGAGGGTGGACTCTGTGGCATTTTTCCCCACTGAGGTTCCTGTCCTCCCCGGACCCCACCCCCAAATCTCCTGGAGTTTCCCAACCTGGAGCTGGCAACCCTAGCCCCACCCCCCACCAGTGACCAGTCCAGTCAACTTTTCCACTGGTGAGAAAGGAAGGTGCTGTTCTAGACCCATACTAAATGTAAGTCTCCCAAGGCACAATTCCTCAAGGACGATGAGGGACCTTGTTGAGTACTGAGTATGACTCATCCCTGAACTAGTACCTGGATCTGGGTGAGCCTGTTTCCCCTGAACAATAGCTGACTAGGATCCGGTAGTGGACAAAGAGAGTAGTATAGCCAAGAGATCCTAAGATTGTCTGGCAGCCCAAAGTTCTAGCTCTTTTAGTATTATGCACCACTAAGTGGCAAGCTAGACTTGTTTTTAAGGCAAGAGACCTTTCAGAGGTGGTTTTTACCATTGCTTGTCTCTGTATCACGACCCTGGTATTCCTTGGAGGTCGCCCTTCCAAATAGTGTTCCCTCTAAGCTGAGTTAGTGTGAGCTAGCTCACTGTTGTTTAGCCTCCAGCTCACACATTTTGGTCTTAGCCCAGGAAAGATGGCTCCAGAGCAAACTAATTTATGCAGTAGACAAATTGCTTGCTCACAACTTTATAATGTCAGTAGCTCACAAAGTAGAATTTCTGCTCACGAGACTCCACAGCTTAGAGGGAGCGCTGCTTCCAAATACTAGCCAATCCTGCTTAGCTTCCGAGATCTATCAAGACTGGGCTAGCCTGGGCTTTCCAGTTCAGGGCTAAAAGAGGATAAGACAGAGTCATGGAGGATAAGTCTAGAGTCATGGAGGATAAGTCTATCAGTGGCTACTAGCCATGGTGACTGAGGGGAACCTCTACATTCAGAGGCACTAATCCTCTGGACCCAGGGCCAGGAGGCAACATCAGGGAAGGGCCTTGGCCTCTATGCTCTGTTGTTGGCCCTCCAGAGGAACTGCTTGGCCACGATGTGAGACGGGATGATGGACTAGATGGACTATTGATCTGATCCGGCAGGGCTCATCATATCTTCTTATCAGGGGAAGGCCTTGGCCTCCATGCCCTGTCGTTGGCCCTCCAGAGGAACTGGTTGGCCACTGTGTGAGACAGGATGATGAACTAGGCTGGACCACTGGTCTGATCCAGCAGGGCTCGTCTTATGTTCTTATGACCTTGGGCCAGTCACGAGCTCTTAGCCTAACCTACCTCAAAGGGTTATCGTGAAGACAAAATGGAGAAGAGAACAATGCAAGCCTTTTTGCATCCCCATTGGGAAGAACAGCAGGGTATAAATGAAGTAAGCAAGTCAGGAAGTTAAGCAGCAAGACCACTGATCACGAACAGAGAGGATGCAAAAAAAAGAAAGAAAGAAAAAGAAAAGACCACCCGGGCCGTGGAAGACGGGGAAGCTGGCAAAATCATTAAGATTGCAGAGGACTGAGGACTGGAATGCTGAAATTGATAACTTTTTAAAGCCAGGTTTTCTGGGCTGGGGGCCATGGCTCAATGGCAGAGTATCTGTTTTGCATGCCGAAATTCCTAAATTTAATCCCTGGCATTTCCAAGTTAAAGGATCAGATAGCACGTGCTGTAAAAGGCCTCTGCTTGAGACCCTGGAGGGCCACTGCCAATCAAAGTAGACAATCCTGGCGACAGACCAATGGCCAAACTCCATATAAAGCCGCTTCATGTGACCTTTAAGAAGAAGAGGCCTGTGAGAAAGAGAGGATTCATGTATCTCTGGCTCAGCTATATATGACTCAAGGCAGCCCAGCAGCAGTAGTAGAAAAAGGGCTGGACGTTATTGTCAGGATCCTTGCATTCCTCACTCCCTGAGCTGCGATTGGTTCCAAGTTCTGCTCCATCTGGATTTTCGTCCCCTCTGACCCTTTAATTTTAAGAGAGCAATGCGGATGCCAGCTCCATCAGCTTTCTGAGCCCAATCGGGCTGCTGCTCCCGTTCTTCAATGAATGGCTTCCTGTAATGGCGGTGCGAAGGACAGCTTGAATCACAGCAGGCCTCCTGAATGCCAACGATTCAAAAAAAACCCCCAACAACACCCAACCCTTACCATCTTCGTCCTCTTCCCCCACCCCCCTCTCCATCCTAAGCCACCACTGCCAGGATGCTATTTTTAACTGATGCTGAACACAAAAGATATCGCAGAAGCCACTCGGGAAAGCAGGGCAGGGAGCGGGATGGGAACGGAGATGAATACCGTCTCTGTGTGCTCTTGGGAAAGGTTTGTTTCTTCATATTGGGATATTTGGTGAATATACATAGCACAGTTTGCCTAGTCGTAGAAGCGTTTTACTGAGGGCAGTAAATAAAGCTCCCAAGAAGTCTATTGCAAAAAAGGTAAAAACTTACATTTATTCAGGTAGATCCCGTTCACATTCAGGTTGCAGTCAAAGGAAAAGAAAGAAGCCTCATCTAAAGAGGACTTTCCCTGTCACAAATGGCCAGCTTGTCCAGCATCATGTGTGGGAGTATCAGGGCATTGGCTCTACAGGAGAGACCTGCAGAGACATATGTCTTCATGGAAGGCCATGTAAAGAGAGGGAGAGGACAAAGTGAGAGAGACAGGAGGAGTCAGAGGGCAGCTCCCAGCTTAAGACAAAGAGAGGCATCCCATTCAAGGAGATAACACCTGTACACACATAGGGTGCGTTCAGACGGGGCTTTTCAGCCGGCATAAACTGTACCGGTTGGAACCGGTGCAGTTTATGCCGGCTGAAACGCGATCACACTTACCTCCCTCACAGCAGAGCCCATCGCTGTATGCCCGTTCACATGCTGCGGGCATCGGCATTTTTTATTTTAAACTCAATTTGAGCATGCGCATAGACAGCCATCCACAGAATGGCGATCTTTGCGCATGCTCAAAACACCCCGTATTACATTTAAAGTTTAAAGGTAAGGACTTACCTTTAAAGTTTAAAGCCCAAACTGGCCTCCCTGAAGTCCCGGACTCCTCCGGAAAGTTAAACTAAGGGCCTTTTCTTTTTTTTAAAAAAACAAACAAACGCCGGGGCGAAGCTTCGCCCAAGCGCATATCCGCAACCTTTTTTAAAAAATGGCGGGCGAAAATCGGAAGCCTCAGGCTTCCGAACAGAAGTTGTTTCTCAACGGTGGAGAGCGATCAGATGGGGGGGTTAAGCGATTACAACCGTTGTACTCAGGATACCACCACTTGGGGACCTAGTGGCAGAGTACAATGGTTTAAAGGGCTTTGCAACGGTTAGGGACGGAAGGCAGATGTTCTATGTGTGAACGCCGGTAAGTTCACCGATTGCAACCGGCACACATCCTTGTTGTACTCCTTTTCCTATGCTGAACCAATCAGTTGTTCCGTATCCGGTTCTAACTGTCGCTTCTTGGCCCTTATACAGGTTTCTCAAGAGACATGTGAGGTGGTCTGGTACTCCCATCTCTTTAAGGACCTGCCATAGTTTGTTGTGATCCACACAGTCAAAGGCTTTAGCATAGTCAATGAAGCAGAAGTAGATGTTTTTCTGGTACTCTCTTGCTTTCTCCATAATCCAGCGAATGTTGGCAATTTGATCTCTAGTGCAGGTACATAAGCTAAATCTCCTCAGATCACATAAATCTTTCGCCTTTTACTGTTTGTGTCCTTTATAAAGTTTATATCTCTGCTACCTGGCATTATATTTTATGACACATGTGGCCCGGCCCAACAAGGTGTCATTTATGGCAGATCTGGCCCTCATAACAAATGAGTTTGACACCCCTGCTCTAAGCTGAGTCAGTGTGAGCTAGCTCACAGTTTTTTTAGCCTCCGGCTCACACATTCTTGTCGTAGCTCAGGAAGGATGGTTCCAGAGCAAACTAATTTATGCAGTAGCCAAATCGCTTGCTCACAACTTGAATGCCAGTAGTTCACAAAGTAGAATTTTTGCTCACAAGACTCCACAGCTTAGATGGAGCATTGCTGGGGACTACCCTGTACATTGTGATGTGTGTTCAACATTACTAGGAAGAAAATGTAAAACAGAACACCCAGTATTACAAGGCTGGAGAGCCAAATCTGGTGTTCAGAATTTCAGAATAGGAACGAGGGGCCCAGAATTAAAACATGAAAAGAAGAACACTGCGTACAGCAGCAGCACCAGTATTACTTACCTACCAACTCATGCTAGCACAGGAAGTTAAGAAGGCTTAAGACCAATTAAATTTATGATGATTAGTTTCTTGGCTGCTAGTCCAAGCAACCAACAGCACAAACTATTAGGGTTACCAGGTCCCCTCCTTGCTCCGGCGGGAAGATTTGGGGGGCGTTCTGGGGTGGGCGGGGACGCCCCAAGCCCTGCCCCAAGCATGACCACCTGCCCGGCCACCCCTCTCCCTTCCCTCCTGCCCAATTTAAAGGGCTTCAGCTGCTCTGTGGGGACCACATGGTTGTGACCGCCCCTCTCCATCCCTCCTTCTAGATTTAAAGGGCCCTCCAGCTGATCAGCAGGCCACGTGGTTCCTGCCGAGCAGCTGAAGCTTTTTAAATCAGGTAGGAGGGGAGGGAGAGGGGTGGCTGGGCAGGTGGTTGCTCTGGGGGGCAGGGAGGGGAGGGGCTTCCCCTGCCCACCAGCTCAGCAGGGGTGGATTGAAGCCCCCAGAAGCGGAGGAATCCCCACCCAGACCTGGGGGCTGGTAACCCTATCCAGTCCCCATAGCCACAATGAGGACTTTGTATCAGGCATGCAAGGGGAGCTTTGCACCTTCCAGGTGCACAGGATGGGCCTCATTCTGATCATGGCTGTGGCACAGGGAAGCAGCTACAGTCTCCCCCACCCGAACCCCAATGCCATTTTTCATGTCCCCAAATGGCCCCAGGCAAGGCTATTTTGGGGCAGGAACGCACAGGAACAGAGTTCCAGCTGGCTCCCAAGTTGGCCATGCCCTGAAGGAACTCATTAGCATAATAGGCCACACCCAACAGCAGAAACTCATTAGGATTGGATACATTAGGGGTGTGTGGCCTAACATGCAAAGGAGTTCCTGTTCCAAAAAAAGCCCTTGGTTTTGACAACAAACAAGGTAAAGAGAATAAGAAGCAAAAGATGGGTGTGGCTGGATGACCACACTTCTGATAACATGGGGGTGTGGCCTAATATGCTAATAAACTGTGCTGTCAGGGGTGTGGCCTAATATGCTACTGAGTTCCTGCTGTTGGGTGTGCCCTATTATGCTAATACGTTCCTGCTGGGCTTTTTCTACAAAAAGAGCCCTGGGCCCCAGGTATCCACGATTTGTTCCAGCGGGGAAACCTCCATGAAGCCATCATGCCTGCATTCAGTGGTGACCATAACTGGGAACAATGGAGAAGAAAGGAACAGAATAAAGCAAAGTTTTGCAAGCAAATTCAAGCTAGGTCTCCAGGACACGTCCCGTAGAGACATGACGCAACTTGGCCTAGGGTTGCCAACCTCCAGGTGGTGGCTGGAGATCTCCTGGAATTACAACAGGCCTCCAGGTTACTGAGATGAGTCCCCCTGGAGAAAATGGCTGCTTTGGACGGTGGACTCTATGGCATTGTGCCCCACTGAGGTTCTGCCTCTCCCCAAACCCCTTGCTCCACAGACTCCACCCTCAAAATTTCACAACCCAAAGTCAGCAACCCCAACTTGGCCATTGCTAAGTCCTACTTCCTTCCTTTGCAGGAGACCCATCATTGTCAGGGGAAGAGGGAAACTCCATGAACAGACAACCCCCATGGCATCTCTGTCACAACTGGTACCCATCCAGGTGGATCAGAAGCCAGCTCCCATCAAATAGCCATAGTCCTGGGCAGATCAAGAGACTCAAGTGGTCTTTTCTGCCTCCAGCCTCCTCACAGCCTCCCCCAGGATCAAAGGAGGCAGAGAGCCAGGGCTGAAGCCTCAAGGAGCACATGCAAGGCAGCCGAGGGCCTTCCCTCACAAGGACACAGGACTAAGATGCCCCTCCTTGGCAGGCTCAGAGACCCAGCTCTCCCTACAGGAAGGGGATGAGATCAGTGGCTCTAGAGGTGCCAGGTTGCCTACCATGTGGCCTGCACCCAAGCTCTGGCACCTGCCACTGCTCCATACAGCTGCAGGAGCAAAAATGGGTGAGACAGCATCACGCAATGGCAGCACTTCACTTCTGAACACAACCTGGAAGTGACCTCACCATGTCACATGATGCTTTAGGTATTGTTAAGTCGCTCACTTAACAAACACAGTCAGAGAGTGATTCAGCAAGAACACATTAAAGAGCAGTGAAAACCCTGGAGTGCCATGTAATGCCATGATGTCACTTACAGGTTCCCAGCTGGAAGTGGCATCACACAACACTGCTGTGCCGGCCTTCACTCCCAAAACACTTCCACCCTACCCTAATACAGCGCCTCCTGTTGACTTCCAGTCACTGCTGGTTCGCTTTGTTTGTGCTAATCCTGGGCTGGTCTCTGTAGCAAGATTCCAGCTTTCCAGCTCCTACCACAAGCCCGATCTGAGCTGCCTAGTGGAGATGCCATGCCTTTGTTCCTTGTTGACCATAGAGAGAACACAACGGGGAAGTGTGTAGATAGGTCCCTGCCACACGGCAGGAAAAACACCGGCCAAAGTGCGGCAAATCAGAGCCGCACCAAAGTATAAAGAGCAGTAAAAATCCTGGAGTGCCATGTAATGCAGTGATGTCACTTACAGGTTCCCAGCGGGAAGTGGCATCACACAACACTGCTGTGCTGGCCTTCACTCCCAAAACACTTCCACCCTTCCCTAATACAGCGCCTCCTGTTGACTTCCAGCCACTGCTGGTTCACTTTGCTTGTGCTAATCCTGGGCAGGTCTCTGTAGCAAGATTCCAGCTTTCCAGCTCCTACCACAAGCCCGATCTGAGCTGCCTGGTGGAGATGCCATGCCTTTGTTCCTTGTTGACCGTAGAGAGAACACAACGGGGAAGCGTGTAGATAGTCTGTTAAACGATACTGGTTGCAGGCTCCTCTCCAATTCTAGTTGTGTGCTAACTTGTTTGTTTATTTTATTTATTTTTTGGATTTATATCCCGCCCTCCCCAAAGGCTCAGGGCGGCTAACAACGAGGCACGAGTTGCCACCATTGATCACTCAGTCAGGCTGTGAGTCCCCCAGCTGACTGAAAGTCATACCCAGCCAGTTCAACAGGACACTGGATAAATATTGCAGTGCAGAAGAAGTGTACATCTTCATTGACTATGTATACAATAAGGGGAGAAGAAGAAGAGTTGGATTTATACCCTGTCCTTGCCCTTCACTCACAGTGTCAAAGCAGCTTACTGTCTCCTTCCCCTCCCCACAACAGACACCCTGTGAGATAGGTGAGGCTGAGAGAGTTCTCTTGAGAACTGCTTGAGAGAGAGAGGCTCTGAGAGAACTATGACTGGCCCAAGGTCACCCAGCAGCTGCATGTGGAGGAGTTGGGAATCAAACCAGGTTCTCCCAGATTAGAGTCACTGCTCCTAACCACTACACCAAACTGACTCCCAACCAAATTGAACTCCTGCTACTTCTTTCTAGATAAGAATATCTGATTTTGCCCATTTCTGCATTCCTGTTTGGCGGTGTTTCTCATTTCTCCATCAGACTGTTTGTTTGGGAAATATATATGCATATCTCCGGATATCTGCTCAGGGTGCCTTACTGCCAAAACAAAACAAAACAAAAAAATAAAATAAAACCATAAAAATGCAGGCTTTTGAAAACAAAACACAGCCATTAAAAACATGCCGGGACAGCATTAAACAAACATCGAGGAGTCACGCAGGTAGCAAACCACCTTTTTCTTTGAAAAATTAAACTAAACAGTGGCTCTTTTCTAAACCGAGCCTAAAACAAACATCGAGGAGTCATGCAGTTAGCAAACCACCTTTTTCTTTGGAAATTAAACTGAACGTGGCTCTTTTCCAAACCAAGTGGCAGATCGTGGCTCTCTTACACTTTCTTGGAGCAGGTGTCATCTGAGCACACCAGGAGGTATCACCTTTGCAGATGCAGGGAACACCCACCTGCCCCCATCCTAGCTGGAACTTCCCAATAGTTGCTAGCACCTCCCAACATTTCACTATGGGCCCCAAATAGGGTTGTCAGGCAGAGTCTGACGTTCTCCTGGAATTACAACCAATTTCAAGATAAAAAGGACCAGTTCCGCTGGAGGAAATGGCAGCTTCAGAGGGTGGACTCAGGGTTGCCAGGCCCAATTGTCACACTGATGGGGGAGGGGGGACTTTCTGGGAGCGGGGAGGAACAGCGTGACGTGCCTCCATAAACAAGAAGTGACATACGCACACCAGGGAGTCAGGAAGCAACGCTCTGGTTTCTGGGCAAAACTCTATGGCAGAATTTGTTTCAAATCACAGAGTTTGCCCCAAAACCAGAGCATTCCCGCAGATGTCCCCAATGTGCCTGCATTACTTCTGGTTTTCGTAGGCATGTCGTCGCAATGATTTCTGGGTTCCTGCTGGTAAGAGGGGGTGACTTGGGGGGAGAGGAGCGCCCAAAACCGGGGGAGAGGAGCGTCCAAACCCCCACCTGCACCAGGGGATGTCTGGCAACCCTCAAACTCCTCCCTCTCTGGGCACAACCCGCAGATCAACAAGAATTTCCAAGGTACCATTGGCAACTCTGCCCAACACCCATGGCAGCCATTTTGAGGTGGCATTTAGGATTGCCAAACCCCCCTGGTTTGCAAGGGGTCTCCCATTTTGGGGGGAAGCCCCACCCCCAACACCCACAGCCACTCCTCTCTCTCCCTTTAAGTGTGTGGAACCCGTGTTTCCTCCCAAGCGTGAAGTCTGTCACTACTTCCACGACTTCCCCTTCTATTTGCCAAGGAATGATGGGGCCAGATGCCATGATCTTAGTTTTTTTGATGTTGAGCTTCAAGCCCACTTTTGCGCTCTCCTCTTTTACCCTGAGCAAGAGGCTCTTTAGACTTGGGGGGAGAGGAGCGCCCAAAACCCCACCCGCACCAGGGGAGGTCTGGCAACCCTCAACTCAAACTCCTCCCTCTCTGGGCACAACCCCCAGATCAACAAGAAATTCCAAGGTAGCATTGGCAACTCTGCCCAACATCCATGGCAGCCATTTTGAGGTGGTACTTAGGGTTGCCAACCCCCCTCCGGTTTGCCAGGGGTCCCCCGTTTTTGGGGGGGTTCTACCCGCCGCCAGCCAGATGGACACCCACAGCCACCCCTCTCTCTCCCTTTAAGTGTGTGGAACCCGTGTTTCCTCCCAAGCCTGATCTCTGCTTGAGATCAGGCTTGCAGGGAAATGCCAGCTTCATGCACTTAAAAGGGAACCGCCGGCTCCTTTAAGTGCAGGGAACTGCTGTTTCTGGAGATCTGGCGCACGGGGGGGGGGGCGGACGTCCCCAACGTGACATCATCACGTCGGGATGCCCCGCCCCTTCCAGGAACGCCCCCAAAGTTCCCCGCTGGGGGTGGAAGATGGACTTGGCAACCCTAGTGGCACTATTTTTTCTCAAAAATTAAACAAAAAAGGAGAACAAAGTTTTTGAACACCTAATGTAGAGTATT
Organism: Gekko japonicus; assembly: GCF_001447785.1. Classification (NCBI taxonomy): domain Eukaryota; kingdom Metazoa; phylum Chordata; class Lepidosauria; order Squamata; family Gekkonidae; genus Gekko; species Gekko japonicus. The sequence goes on from NW_015164672.1 coordinate 711,062, forward strand.
GGCAGGATTGGGAAGGATTGGTGACTGTCAGAGCTTCCAATTTATCACCAGATTACCCAGCACTTATATTTGAAAATATGCATTGCTCTGACAGTTGAAAAGCTTAGAAGACAATTACCAAGGACAGGTGATGGCTGGGGGGAGGTATAGTGCTTATGGTTCTTGATAGCTCCTGGACAAGGCTCTCAATCCGGAGTAACGTTAGTTACGGTGGATCCAAACAGTTTTTCTGCTAGTGAAAAGGGGAAATGGGCTCCTCTTTGATCTACCCAAAAAGAATATTCTGGGGACCCTGGGACATGCATGTACAAAAGCCCTGTGGGGTGATGGCTGTATTAAGGAGCAGAATTGGGCAAGGTTGTATGAACCCATGGGCTCTCATGACTCATAAGCAAATATACAAGACGTGCGTCCCCAACAGACACCATTTCTAGTTACCACCAAGTGTTTTGTTTTTTTTTAAGTGGGCAAGGCCAGTTGGGGCCAGAGGTCATTTCGGGGGGATCACGGGGGATCGCAGTTTTCCCAAGGGTATGCAAAATTTTTAAAACATTTCTTCAACAGCAGCTGTCACCACAGCTCAAGGATCTTTGCTGTGTGACTGAAGGTAAGCTGTGGCAGCCATTTTATAGACGGTTCTACCTCCTGTGGCAGCCATTTTATGGCAGCCATTTTGTGGCTCTGCCCAACAGGCTGTGTCCGAATTCCAAAGGTGCCTGTAGGCTCGAGAAGGTGGGGGACCCGTGGTACAGGAGACAAGCCTCGATATTAAGATCCGGTTTCAGTCAGGACTCATTAAGAACTTTAGCACGGAAAGTACAGCCATTTTGAGACATCTTGGCCCCACAATCTCCTCTCCCATCCTGCAGCCAAAGCTAAACACAGTGACTCTAAGGATTCCCTACGCAAGATGGGAAGAGATCAATGGCCGTCTTTATGCTGACAAGATCTCCGGGGTCACTCAGTGACAAGCACTTCAAATTCTCCAGAGTTTGCAAATTTCATGCCATAAATTTTCCCCGGGGGTGGACTTTGGACACCATTGTCTTTGGGCAACTGACTGGGGTGGATTGAGGAAGAAGGGTCCCTTTTGTTCTCCTTCGCGGCCTTGCTCCCATTCGCAGAAAGGAGTCTGAGCTGGTCTGGACTCCCAGCGGAGAAATACAATGGGGTGCTTCTTGGCTCAGAGGCCATGGCTCTGCCCAGTTGATGGCTCTGCCCTCCTCTCAGAATGGATCTTCGACAATAGACCTGGTTCCCACACAGAGCCCTGATTCAGGCTTTTCTTTGGGCTCCGCAAGTCGTCATCTCTTGGAAATCCCATTGTCAGCCATGGGGGGAACTCCGCTTGGAATCCTGCAATGCAGAATGGCCCAGCCTTCAGATCCCCCTGTGCTAGGAGTTTAAAGAAAAAGGAACAAGAGCTAGCCCAGCACCCCAAGAAAATGGTGCCACTGCTGGTGATACGAGCCAGTGGGGAAGGCAGCAAAGACTCAAGAATCATGAGCACACCACAGCTGCTGTTGCCCAGATGCAGCATGGATTTTTAAAAATCCTTTTTATGATTTCTTGAAAATCAAAATTGTTATCAAAACGCCCTGACCTGGATAGCCCAGGCAAGCCCAGTCTCGTCAGATCTCAGAAGCTAAGCAGGGTCGACTGTAGTTACTATTTGGATGGGGGACCTCCAAGAAATACCAGGTCAGGAGGACCGAGGCAGGCTTTATTCAGCCTCCTCTCTGAATATCCTCCAGGCTCCCAAGTAGGAGTCAGTCACCAGAGGTCAACGTGACTTCCAGGTGCAGACACATGTGCACATGCACACACCAAAAGAAAAGGAAAGAAAATGGTCATCAAAACAACACAAAGTATTCCATAGACACTGAAACACAGAGGGAAACAGACTTTGTAAAGTACTGGGTCCAGACGAGTTGTTAGTGAATCAGCTCATAGTTTATTGAAAGCAGGAGAAAACTGAGATGGCAAAGCAGGACCCAGAGCCTGCTTAAATGCCAGTTCCATGACACACCCAACACACACACACACACCTGTGATTGGTTTATTTACAGTGCACCCATAGGTTCCTTCTAGGATCCGGCCCAACCGATTGGCCTGTTCTTGGATCCTCTCGCTATTGTGTCTGGTCGCGAAGCTCTGCTAGTTCGCATGACCACGTGCGAACCCGACCGCATGCGTGGTCTTTGTTAGTACACAACACCCCTCCACCCAAAGTTCAGACTCCCCTGGCAAACAAAGCCCTGGAGATAGGTGGGTCTCCACCGTTCCTTGGTTGAGCAGCGTAGCTCTGTGGCCAGAACTCCCCGCTCTGGAGCCGCCCCGGTGGTGTCAGGGGGTGTCTCTGGAGTGGTGGCTGGGGCTGGCTCGTAGTGGTGTTCTGTGCTGCGTTCCTGCTCAGAGTTCTCGCCACCGTCCTGGTCGGGCATCGCGCTTGGCCATTGCTGGGCTTGTGCGGAGACCTCGGGCTCTTGCAGCTCGTTGGGCTCCAGTCCTTCGTCCTCACTGTCCTCTGGCACGTCTGCGTCTGTAGGGAGGAGGCGACGTCGGAGTTGATCAATGTGTCTTCTCAGCAGCTGGCCATCTTTGGCTGTGACCTCGTAGGACTGGCGCCCTGTCACCCTGACCCCCCATGCAGGGCCCCGGGCATAGTTTCTGGCGTACATGGGGTCTTCCGGAAAGAACTCTCGTGAAGCTTCCTGACTCTCTGGGGCGGCACTGTGCTTGGGTGCTCGATCAGGATGAAGGCAGTCTAGTCTCGTGGTGAGCCGCCATCCCATCAGTAGTTCGGCTGGGCTGCGGCCGGTTGTAGTGTGCGGGGTTGTTTGTTGGCCAAACAGGAAGGCGGCCAGCCTGTAGTACCAATCTCCCAGGCCCATGTGCTGAAGTGATTCCTTTGTTGTTCGGACCATTCTTTCAGCCTGGCCGTTGGTTGCGGGGTAGAATGGCATGGAGCAGATGTGTCAAATTCCATAGTAGTGCATGAACTCCTGGAACTCCACCGAGGTGAAGGCTGTCCAATTGTCCATCACCAGGGAGTCCAGGATGCCATGTGTGCTGAAAATTCGCCACATCGCACAGATGGCGGCCCGAGACAAGGTGGATGGCATTGGCACCACTTCCAGCCACTTGGTATATGCATCTACCAAGATGAAGAAGATCTGCCCCTGGAAGGGGCCCGCAAAGTCCAGATGTAGCCTAGCCCATGGCTTGTGTGAGGACTCCCATGGCTGCACCAGGGCCCTGGGGGGTTCTGGCTGCGATTCTTGGCATGTCTGGCATCGCTTCACTCTGTCCTCGATCTCTCCATCCATTCCCAGCCACCACACATAGTTCAGTACCAGTGCTTTCATTCACACAATTCCGGGGTGAGACTCATGTAGAGCCTTCTGGAAGTTCCGCAAGGTGAGTCCAACTGGCTTTTCTAGGAGGGCCCCCCCCCCCGGACATAGCTTCCGCAGGGTCTCAGTCAAGATAATGGAGAAGGAAGACCCAGTGTCCAGCTCCATCTCACAAGGGGACCCCTCTATTGACACAGTCACATGAATTTGGTTTGGGGCATCCCAGGGCAAATTCAGTACCTGGTGCTTGGGGTTGGCTGTCGTAGTGTGCAGTTCCAATGATTCCTGGTGGCTGCTTGTCTGACGTTGGGGCCCTCAGGAATGGCAAACACGTACAAGATGGCCGGCCTTGCCACAGATCCTGCAGATCATGTCCTGGAACTGGCAGGAGTGCCGCTCATGGTCCTCACTGTAGCTGGCACAGGGCGCTTGGGTGATCGGCCATGGGGGTGCATGAGCAAAGACCATTGCCAGCGAATAGGCGGTGGTTGGAGCACGCGGCTAGTTGTGGTTCAGCCTTCGAACTTGGAGTACCTCGCCGTCATCTGAGACATCCAAGCCTTGGGCGACAGTTTCCTGATGGGATGAGTGAGCTTGGCTGGGCCTTTTCAAACGCCTTTTCAAATGCTGAGGCCACCCTGAGTGCCTTGTCCAAGTCGAGGTTGTCTTGGCCGACAAGTTTCCTCCGCATATCAAGTCTCGTTTCGTTCACAAATTTGTCAGAGTGTGCAGTGTCATTTGAATTGGTGAATGATTCTAAGAGATTTGGCCATAGTGCTTTCTAAATGAATTATTTATATTGAAATTTCAATGCCACACACTCTGACAAAGTTGTGAATGCAATGAGACTTGATATGCATGGCCCGTTGGTGTTGATGGCATCATTAGGAATGATTTCTGAGAAATTGACTTTCTACAGTAACCTGAATAGTGGATAAGAACATGTAAGCCTGCGTATTTTTCTTTTGGCATAATAAATCATGGCTGTTTCTGCTCATTTCTACCCACCTGGAGGCTGGCAACCCTACCTGTGGGGGGGAACTCACCCAGAAAAAGAGAGAGATCCAGCATCATTACCCACATGCCCCAGAAGTGACATCATCACTCTTGGGACATTGGGGGCGGCACTCTGGTAGAGGGGATAGGGATTCAGCTGGTGTGGCCCAGCAACCCAATGGAGGGTCCCAAGCCCTGGTTCAGACCGCTGATCGAGTGCCACGGTTTCCACACGTGCCCATCTTCTGGACGGGCTTCCCGAGCCTCATCGTGCATCCTCTGAGAACCATCTGCGTCAAGACAGTGGATGTGGCTTGGAGCCGACGACCCTTGTAGCCAAAAAAAGAAAGCAGAGGAAAAATGTTGACCATCTGACCGCTTGTTGCGAAAGGATTTTGTAGCTGTCTCTGCTGAATAAGCTAACGTTTAGGCAGCTCGATTGGAAAGTGAAAATGGGCTGACGTGATTCTTTGTGAGCCCTTCCTAAGCGCTCCTTCGGCCTCATTAAACAGTCAGAACTCCCAATGACAATCAACCCGGGAGGAAGACGAGGAGGAGGAGGCCAATTCACCCCCGGAGGATGCAACGGTCCAGCGTGTGTCTGTGGAAGCTGATAGCGAACGCTTTATCCTGAGTCAGCGTCATTCGCTATTCTCAAGTCCTGACTTGGCAGCACTCGATTTACGTCTTTGTTCCCTAGGCAGCCATGACCATTCGGAGAACCACTCTATGCTACCTTTCTGTGAAAGACCTTTAGACCTTCAGCCACAAGGTTCAAATCCAGATCAGCCCATGGACTTATTGGGCAGCCTTGGGAAAGTCACTCTCCGTTTCTGTTCCTCTCTAAAGCTGGGATCTTGGTGAGTTGCCACAGGAAGGATGCCACGAAGACAAAATATCAGCAAATGGACAGTGGTTCGAACATCACAAATTAGGGTTGCCAAACTCAGGTGGTTAGCTGGAGATCACCCGCTATTGTTTCTGATCTTCAGGCAACAGGGATCAGTTCACCCAAAGAAAATGGCCCCTTTTAAGGTGGATTCTATGGCATTATACCTGAGGTCCCTCCCCAAATCCCGCCCAGTTTGGTGTAGTGGTTAAGAGTGGTGCAGCGGACTCTAATCTGAAGGACCAGGTTTGATTCACCACTTGTCCACATGTGGCCAGCTGGGTGACCTTGGGTCAGTCACAAGCTGCTCTGAGACTTCAAGTGAAGGGTATGAAGAAGAAGAGAGAAGAGATTGGATTTATACCTCGCCCTTCACTTGGAGTTTCAGAGCGGCTTACAAACTCCTTTCCCTTCCCCTCCCCACAACAGACACCCTGTGAGGTGGGTGGGGCTGAGAGAACTCTGACACAAACTGCTCTTTCAGGAACAGCTGTGCCAGAGCTTGTGACTGACCCAAGGTCACATCAGCAGGTGCAAGTGGAGGAGTGGGGAATCAAACCCGGTTCTCCCAGATTAGAGTCCGCACACTTAACCACTACACCAAAACCAAAAATCCAACTCTTCTTTTTCTTCTTCTCCTCACCCCCAAAATCTCCAGGTATTTCCCAACCCAGAGCTGGCAACCAGTGTTCCCTTGAAGCTGAGTTGGTGTGAGCTAGCTCACAGTTTTTTAACCTCTGGCTCACAGATATTCGTCTTCATTCAGGAAGGATGGCTCCAGAGCAAACTAGTTTACGCAGCAGCCCAATCGCTCGCTCACAACTTTAATGCCAGCAGCTCACAAAGTAGAATTTTTGCTCACCAGACTCCACAGCTTAGCGGAAGCATTGCTGGCAACCCTATCACAAATGCACTATGACAGAGGAAAGCCACCTAACACAAACAAGACCATTCATCTCATTCAGTGGGTGCGGTCAGTTTAGTCTGTTTTCGGCCTGCCTCAGAAACGGATTTTATCTGCACGATCACACAGTCAACATCTGCCTCCCATCCCCAGCCGTCGCTTTCTGGCTCAAAACTGCTTTAACCCAGAGTATTTTGATACCAGGTCCCCAAGTGGTGTTTTCCTGATTCTCCAGTTCGAGACGCATTTTTCCTTTGTGTGATCGCTGCTCCGGTGTCGAGCCACTTCTGGTTTAAACTCCCTCACCGCTCGAAAGCTGCCCGAGGCTTCCGCTTTTCGCCCGCCATTTTTTAAAAAGCGTTGGTGATGTGCGCATAGGTGGAGCTCCGCCACCGCATTATTAAAAACAATGTTTACACAGTGCCTAGTTTTAGCCTTTAAACGAGTTCGGGATCTCACGGAGGCCATTTTCGGGGTAAACTTTTAAAGGGAAGTCGTATTTTAAAGTTTAAAGGGAAGTGTTACAGCAGTTGGGTTGAAGAGGAAATCGCTGTTCTGCGCACGCACGAAAACCGAGAGAGAGAGAAAAAAAAACAACACCGACGTGTGTGGACGATGGGAGCGATGTTGCTGCCAGAACAAGGAAGTGTGATCGCGATTCTCCAGGGAGTTTAACCTGCTCCCAGCACGCCGTCTGACCACACCCAGTGCTGTCTACTCTGATCAGCAGAGGCTCCCCAGGGTAGAAAGGGCTTTCTCAACACATTGCAGCCCTTTAACTGATGATGCCCGAGATACACCCAAAGCCCTTCTGCATGCTACGCAGGTGTGTGTCACTGAGCAAGTACGGAATGCACTCTTTAGCTCAGTGGTGCCGTAAGCCAAGGACTCTCATTTCAATTCAATAATGTTCATGGAGTTGGAAAAACTTTCAAAGCTGCTGACGGAAAAGACCAGCATTGCAGAAAACCTGAATAGCCAGTATTCCGGAGTGGACTGGCCATTAAGACCGCTGGGAAAAGTCCCAGTGGGCAGATGGCTTGGGTGAAAGCGGCCCCAAGTGACTCAAGACTAGCCTCCTTCAGGGGAGCCCCTAGGGTTGCCACCCTCCAGGTGGGGACTGGTGATCCCCCTCTATTACAACTGATCTCCAGGTGACAGAGATCAGTTCAGCTGGAGAAAATGGCTGCTTTGGAAGTTGGACTCTTATGGCATTAGGCCCCCCAACCCCGCCCTCCTCAAGCTCCACCCCCAAATCTCCAGGTATTTCCCAACCTGGAGCTGGCAACCCTAGGAGCCCTGCACAAGGCAGGTGGGAGCCACGCCATTGCGAGCCCTTGCCCTGTGCCAGGTGTGCCGGCAAGAGCTGTCTGATGACGTGTTGGGTGGCAGGAGCGGATCTACTATGAAACTAATGTAGCTTAAGCTTCAAGGCCCCTAATCCTGGAGGGGCCCTAAAGCAACTTTTAAAAAAAAATGAGTGCATTTTTCAACAAAATTGATGGAGTTGTTTAAAGTTGAGAGCCAGTTTGGTGTAGTGGCTAAGTGTGCGGACTCTAATCTAGGAGAACCAGGTTTGATTCCCCACTCCTCCACTTGCACCTGCTGGATGACCTTGGGCAAGCCGTAGTTCTGTCAGAGCTGTCCTTGAAAAAGAGCAGTTTCTGTCAGAGCTCTCTCAGCCCCACCTACCTCACAGGGTGTCTGTTGTGGGGAGGGGAAGGGAAAGGAGTTTGTAAGCCGCTCTGAGACTCCGAGTGAAGGGCAGGGTATAATTCCAATCTCTTCTTCTCTTCTAAAGTGTTTGATATTAAAATAAGGCTATTTTACTGACAGAATCATAAATCAATGGATTGAAGTTACTTAATATTGACCTTAGAATATGCTCTAATACTCAAAGGAGTTGGCCGTGTTAGTCTGTGGCTGCAAAATAGTAAAAAGCCCAGAAGCACCTTTAAGACTAACAAGCTTTATTGCAGCATAAGCTTTCAAGAAACTTCTTTGTCAGATGAGAGCTGTATTTCTCAAAGCTTGTGCTACAATAAAAGTTGTTAGTCTTAAAGGTGCCACTGGGCTTTTTACTATTTTGCTCTGATACCCATTTCATATGGTCTCAACAAAATGTCCCTGTCATTGGTCAGATTTCAAAATTTTCTCTGGGGCTTGCAGCACCCAAACCCGCAGCTCAAGCTGAGCTCGCCAGAATATTAGCCTACATTTTGGCAGCTGGATCCTCAAATCCTTGGTTGGTGCACGGCCTCATAGTTCTACAGCTCAGCTCTTAGCCAATCAGAGCCATAAAAAGACACCTGAATTCTCAATTCAGGCCCTTTGGACCTTGTCCGATGCTGCCCTATTGTCGCTGGTTGAGAAGGGCCCCCCCCATAACAGTTCAGACTTCCGGGTCCCAAAAATGTAGGTCCGCCACTGGGTGGGGAATAGCAGGGTGGGTCATTTGCCTGGTTTGTGGATAACGCTGCACTACTCCAAGCAATTCTCATGCCAGCATATCCATCTCGGGTGCATGGGCTCCCACAACTGTGTCCATGATCCCAGGAAGTTATTTTGAGCCTGTGGGGTGTTGCAAAGAATGGTGGGGAATTTGAAATCCGCCTGCATAGCAAAGCGAGGGGCTGATCACATGGCGAGGGCACACCTGCTGGCTTCTTCTGCAGAAAGCGTTGCCACAAAGCCCCCGATTCCACCCTGAGCCTGCGCAGCAATTAGCAGCTCATCAATTGTTCAGCGCGGCTAATTAGCAACCACCAGGGGAATCTGCTGTCGGCAACATCAAGCCACTCAGCCGGCCCAGATCGGAATAGGCCGGGCTGGTGGAGGGGGGCTGGGGGCTGCTGCTGTCTGTAATTGAAACTCTCAGCCCAGATCCAAGTGCCCCGCAGGGTCCCCTGGAGAGTGCCAGGCGAGCTGGGAAATGCCGTAAATTGCACTTGTCATCAGTGCCGGCTTCATGTGGAGCCCACAAGAGATCATAACGCTCTTC
>NW_015164672.1:720221-726287 GCF_001447785.1 Gekko japonicus
TCCTCTGGCGCAAAGAGTCCCAACACTCAAGTGTTTTTGTAAAGTGCATTTTCTATGGCCACCATGCACACTCTGCATTTAGTCCCCCCACCCAAAAGCGGCAGGGTCCTTTGACTTGATTATATAACCCACAGGTTGCATAAAGACCTGGGGAATGCAGAAGTTTCTAGACAAAAGACATCATCCCATGAACGTTAGATGCTGCCTTTTGTCCGACCTGTGGGCTGTCAAGGTCAGTATTGTCTATTCGGATTGGCAGCAGCTCTCCATGATTTCAGACAGACAGAGGTCTCCTATGTCAATGGGTTGCCAACCTCCAGGTGGTGGCTGGAGATCACCTGCTATTGCAACTGACCCCCAGGTGACAGAGATCAGTTCATCTGGAGAAAATGGCCGCCTTGGAAGTTTGACTCTGTGGCATTATGCCCCAAACCGCATCTTCCTCAGGCTCCACCCCCAGAATCTCCAGCACCTTCCTCAGGCTCAACCCCCAAAATCTCCAGGTATTTGCCAACCCTGAGCTGGCAACCCTATACATCATTTACTGACCAGACCTTGATAGCCTAGGCTAGCCCCATCTCGTCAGATCTTGGAAGCTAAGCAGGGTCAGCCCTGGCTAGTATTTGGATGGGAGGCCTCCATGGCATACCAGGGTCGTGACGTGGAGGCAGGCAATGGCAAACCACCTCTGACTGTCTCTTGCCTTGAAAACCCCATGGGGTCGCCATAAGTCAACTGTGACTTGGTGGCACTTTCCACTACCACTACCTGCCCCATTGAACTGGAGATGCTGGACTTAGAACCTAGGACCTTCTGCATGCAAAGCAGGTGCTCTAGCCATGGCCCCACCCCTATAAGTATGAACACATGAAGCAGTCATGGTCAGCAGGGCTTTTTTGTAGAAAAAGCCCAGCAGGAACTCATTAGCATAATAGGCCACACCCAACAGCAGAAACTCACTAGCATATTAGGCCACAGCCCTGACAGCACAGCTCATTAGCATATTAGGCCACACCCCCATGCCTTCCCTTGGCTTGCCGCCGGACGCCCAAGCAAGACGGCCTTTGGAGGGAAGAGAAGGCAATTTAAACTGCCTTCCCTTGGCTTGCCTGGGTGCCCAACTCGGAAGCCAGCCGGAGCTCTGTTCCTGTGCGTTCCTGCCCCAAAATAGCCCTGAAGGTCAGTATTGTCTTCTCTGACTGGGAGCGGTCGTCTAGGGTCTCAGGTAAAAGTCTTCCACATAACCTGGTACCTGAACTTTTACACTGGAGAAGCTGAAGATTGAGACTGGGCCTTCTTCAAACAAAGCAGATACTCTCCGGCTGAGTTATGGCCTCTCCCCGAAAGTGCACACATATGTTCTGTGGCTTGTTGAGCAGGCTTTCCTTACAAGCGCACACTAGAAGGAGCATCAGTGGCCAGCCTGGAACATAATTGCCAGGTTTTGGAAGCGTCTTGGGCTGGATGCCCTCATGGTCTGCTCCACCTATCATGAGTGGACCCCGCTCCTTGGCATGGCCCACTGTTGGATATTTAGCAGAGAGAATAAAGTGCAGTGGAATTATGTATCACAGACTCACGTGTGTTTAGCTTCTAAGAAAAGGTTTACTACAAAATTAGGGAAAGGGTTACACGGAAGGAAAACCAACAACCGCCTAACTAGTTCATTCTTCTAGTCCCACTCCATCTTTCCTCTCTCTTTGTCTCACACACTGACCGTCTTTGTTTCCTCTCTCTTTGTCTCACACACTGACCCTAAGAACAAAGAAGTGGAAGTTTCCCCCCAAAGCTCCACTCCTTGTTTACATGCAGAATGGCACAAACTATCTCCAATATGCTGATTAGCCAATAGTCAATCTTAAGGTCACCATAGTAAGAATAAAACCTCCCCCTTCTTTGGCGGGAAGATTCTACTCAACCCCTACTAATTGGCTTTATGCGAAACTTGCTATCGTTAGCTTACAGAGACTTCAGTTTAACCCTTTCATGACTGGAGGGATGACACTTGCAAAACCCAACACCCACTCATTTGCTTCTGTCTCTGAGCCCAGGCTCTATTGTCACCCAAAGGAATAAGGTGAGGGGAACAGAATCAGCTCCTTTTCCTCATCATTTTCATCATCTGAGTAAAGAGGGCAGGCAAGCCAACATCCATGCAAAGAAGAGAAGCAGCAGGCCCAGAGATCTCCCGGGCTTAGCAGGAGGCCCTCTGCTGGGCTGTGGGCCTTCGCAGGTGCTCTCTACAGTATCGGTCCCTGACACCGGCCCTGACAATAGCCATAAACACCACACAGGCAGCATAAATGACACATGAACCTGCTTTTGTGCTTGTTGTTGTTCAGTCGCACAGTCGAGTCCAACTCTTCGCGACCCCATGGACAAGATCTCGCCAGGCCCTCCTGTCTTCCGCAGTCCTCTGAAGTTGGCTCAATTTCATGTTTGTTGCATCAATGACACTGTCTAACCATCTCATCCTTTGCCGTCCCCGTCTTCTTTGACCTTCAATCTTTCCCAGCATCAGGGTCTTCTCCAGTGAGTGCTCCCTTCTCATTTGGTGGCCAAAGTATTTGAGCTTCAGTTTCATTATCTGGCCTTCCAGATAAGCTGAGTTAGTGTGAGCTAGCTCACAGTTTTTTAGCCTCCGGCTCACACATTTTTGTCTTAGCTCAGGAAGGACGGCTCCAGAGCAAACTAATTTATGCAGTAGCCAAATCGCTCACTCACAACTTTAATGCCAGAAGCTCACAAAGTAGAATTTTTGCTTACAAGACTCCACAGCTTAGAGGGAACATTGGTCAGGGTTGATTTCTTTTAGGATTGACTGATTTGATCTTCTTGCAGTCCAAGGGACACTCAAGAGTCTTTTGTGCTGCTCCCATTCATATGTTCAGGAGCAAGTTGAGTGGATTGTGACTTTGTGTCCTATATTATTTATTTAGGATTTTTTTTATTGCACCCTCCTCAAAGTGGGCTCAGGATGGATCCCAACAAAACAGAGTTGGAGAATCATTACAATAAAATTACATTACATTAAAATAATTAAAACAGTAAAATTCAAGAGGTAGCAGCAATTACATTAAAATAAACCCTGTTAGGGCCACATAGGTGGAATCAATGGGTACTTCAGTAGATTGGGAACTGAAGCAGCGAGGCAAACTAAGATGGACACCCGCCGCCTCACCCAAATATTCATTAGTAAGAGAAAGGATGTTGTTATGATTTTTTGCCTCAGGCACCCAAGCGCCTTGAACCAGCCATGGTACTGTTACTGAAAAGGGCAAAGGAAATGTTGACCCAGAATTCAACTGAAACATTCCACCTTCAACAATGCTCCCAACGCTACCTAATTTGTAGAAATGTGGGAGATAGGCAAGGTCTCTGTCTAACACATAAACACAATGTCTTGGTCTCACTGTTGTGAAGGGAAAAAATATCTGTCAGGCGTCAGCCTTGGCTGAACTCGCTCTTGAGACATTCCTCAGACAATGACACCATTTTGGGGGTCTCTAAGCCTCCTGCTCAGCCAGTCCAGAAATCATAACTGTCTTGGTCTCTGGAATGTGTCACCAGATGGTGACCGGGCGGTGACTGAGGAGCATGTGGCGATTCTCACTGTTGTCAAGGCGCCGACACGCAGAAGGAACTTGTGGTGGAGGAACAGCCTGAAGACAGAAACAGTGTTGTGAACTCCTAAGAAGCCAGCTGTGGACAGACGTGCCAATGGGCCTTATCTGTTTCCTCTTTATTTCAGAAAGACAACTGCAGTTGGACTTGGTCAGTTGGCACCATGCTGCGTCTGCTGGTCTGGTCAGAATAGGAGATGGATGCCAATTATATTTTTTCTTTCACATGTTGAGCAGTGATAGAATGCAGTGTTCCCTCTAAGCTGAGTTAGTATGAGCTACCTCACAGTTTTTTAGCCACCGGCTCACACATTTTTGTCTTAGGAAGAATGGCTCCAGAGCAAACTAATTTATGTAGAAGCCAAATCGCTTACTCACAACTTTAATGCCAGTAGCTCACAAAGTAGAATTTTTGCTCTCAAGATTCCAGTTTAGAGGGGACATTGGATAGGAGATGTTCCTATAAGAGAAGTTCAGGAGCAGACCTTCATATTTTTTAATTATACATTTTGTAGAAAAAGAGGTGCAGGAGCTCATGAGCATAACTCATTAGAATACCTTATTTGCATATGCCACACCCCCTGACATCACCTGAAGTGTGTCAGAAGGCAACACCCACCGCTCAGGCTCCACTGGACTGCTTTGGATTGCTAGCTATGGGGGGGGGGCGTGCAGATCTGTCCTCGCAGAGGAGGGAGAGCTTGTACCTGAATAAAACTTGGTCTTAAAGGTGCCACTGGACTCTTTTGGACTGGGGGGCCGGGGGGGGGGCTCTACAACTTACCTGGCTGCTTCTTGCTCTGACTGAGGGCTGCTGGGAGCAGGGGGTGGGGCTTGTTGCATGTGCCCGCCCCCTGGGCTCTTTACTGCCGGAGCTCCACTCCTGTGCGCTCCTGCAGGAAATGACCCCTGTCATGCCTGGTCTACCAGACGAAAGTTAACAAGGTCCAGCTTGTGGGTAAACTGATTCTTTCCTCTTGTCTGCACCCCCCAAAGACTTTTTCCCCATGTTATTACCTCTGTGGTCAGGTGAGTGCAAAGGAAGATGTTACTCAACAAACTGTGGTTTCTGAATTCAACTGCGACTACAAACCATAATTAGTTACAAACTGTGGTCAATAACGGAATCTCAAACCCTTGGCTAAAATCCTGGTTTGGTGCTTAAAAAAAAAGCCTTGGTTTGTCATGTTCTGACATAAAAACTAATCAGGGCTTCGTCATGATGCTTCAGTGCTGCCTTTGAATTACAGAGCTAGAAAGATCTACAAGGATCATACAAATTATGGAAGAAGGACAATTTAAATTTATTTATTTATTTGTTAGACTTTTTCATCGCCGCTCACTCAGAGGCTCTCACAGTGACTTACATTAAAGCCAACAAGGTAAAACATCATAAAAACAAATAACAAATGTAAAATATTAACATTATTAAAATATGTGGCTATCACCATACCACTATCAAAACAGCTCAAACATGTGGTTACCCTCCAAAACCAAAACAATTCAGCCTTTGGAAATGAAACAAGTCTACCAGGGCACAGGTGCCATCTGAGAATGCATTCCACAGTGTAGGGGCCACAACTGAGAAAGCCCTTCCCCTGGTGACAGGGGAGCACAGGGGGTTGTAATGAGAGAGGCAGTCCAGTGGGTATGAAGGTCCCAAAACCTTGAATTGGATCCAGAGACTAATTGGTAGCCCATGCGGCTGCCGCAGGATTGGAGTAATATAAGCTGACCGTGATGTTCCAGTCAGTAACCTGGCAGCTGCATACTGGACCATCTGCAGTTTCCACAGTGTTTTCAAGGGTAGCCCTACATAGAGTGAATTGCAGTAGTCTAATCTGGAAGTGACTGTTGCATGGATCAGTGTAGCAAGGTCTGACCCAGACAAATAGGGAGTCAGCTGGCGGGCCTGGTGCAGGTGAAAAAACATTGGCCATGCTACCATGGTTACTTGTTTGTGATAGTACAGAATCCAACTTGTTTGTGATAGTTCAGAATCCAACCACATCTCAAGGCTCCTTATAGCAGGGGTGTCAAACTCATTTCTTATGAGGGTCGGATTTGACATAAATTGGACTTCGCCGGGCCAGGCCATGTGCGTCATAAAATGTAACGCCAGGTAGCAGAGGTATAAACTTTATAAAAGACACAGAAAAACACAGTTAAAGATATTATAGCAGCTATTTCATTGGAGCCCCACTTTAGGGGCTAATATTTCTCTGCAAAACTAAAGTTCCTTGAGTTTGTTGAAGTCTATATTTTAACTGTAGTTAGTCCCAAACCTCCCCCCCCCCAAAAAAACCCTACAAATATAAATGGTCTGAGCCTAGGACCCAGGGAAAGAACATGAAACAGCTGAGCACTGCAAGCTTTTCCCCTCCAGGTCTTCTCAGATTGGCAGTGCATCTCCAGAGTCTGGGGGGGGGGGTTACACCATGGT
>NW_015164672.1:726536-733598 GCF_001447785.1 Gekko japonicus
CCTTCAGTTTGCAGAACTCTATATTTTAACCCTGGCTTTTCCCAAACCTCTCCCACCCACCCCAAAATATAATCTACAAATATAAATAGTCTGAGCCTAGGACCCAGGGGAAGAACATGAAACGGCCGAGCATTGCAAGCTTCTCCCCCCACCCCAGGTCTACTCAAGAGCAGTGTTCCCTCTAAGCTGAGTTACCGTGAGTTAGCCTCTGGCTCACACATTTTTTTCTTAGCTCAGGAAGGGAGGGCTCCAGAGCAAACTGATTTATACAGCAGCCAAATTGCTTGCTCACAACTTTAATGCCAGGAGCTCACAAAGTAGAATTTTTGCTCACAAGACTCCACAGCTTAGAGGGAACATTGCTCAAGAGTGCCAGAGACTCTCCAGGGTCTGGGGGGAGGGGTTTATTACAGGGTAGTTTGAGATAATAATTTTGTGTGTCCTCTTCAGCACTTGTTCTGCTGTTATTCCACTGGAGCTTCACATTAGGAGGGGGTATGTGTTAAAACTAGTATTTCTCTGCAAAACTGGAGTCCCTTGAGTTTGCAGAACTCTATAGTTTAACCCTGGCTGGTCCCAAACGTCCCCCCCACACACACACACCCTTAAAATATGTCTGCCTAAACTGGAAAGGTGGGGGGATTATGGGATTTTGCAAAGCCAGTTTTAAAATAAAAAAGAAGCAGAAGGATAACAGCGGAAAGATTCCCCCAGCTCCTACCTGTGATGAGGACTACGGAGGCTTGGAGTGGTGGCGGGGAAGTTTGGCAGCCCCGCCCTGTGCTTCCTGCTCTCAGAGGCAGCCCCACCCTCGGCTCTTTATATTCCCATACAGCTCAGTTTAAGAACAGCGAGGTGGGGCCGGGTTGGAGGGAAAGAAGAGAGCCCCATGGGCCACAGGTTTGACACCCCTGCCCTAGCTAGTCTTATTCTAAGGCAGGCTCTTTATGCTTTGAAGGCTCTCATTACCTTGGAGTCTTTGTCCAGGCAACCAGCCCTTTCTCCACTCCAGGTGGCAATGGCAGCCGTCAAGATGGAGTCAAGACGGAGCTGCTTCCTGCAGATGGAATCCGCAAAATGGACTCCTCTTTCTCTGTGCCAAAGGATTTTATCTTTTCTCTCTGGCCACTCCCTCTGTGGGTCAAAACTATTTTTCCTGGGGCTGCCAGAAGATCCCATGTCAGCCCCTTTGCCTTCCAAGTCTTTATCACCTTCTGGATGTCAGATTCCGGTCAAGGCGTGAGCTTGCCCTTTCATTGTCTTCAGCCAGAATGTTCATTTGCATTTGCAAATCTCTGATGACTCAGTACTTCCTACACTAGAGCCATTGACCATATGGGGGATAAAGGTAAAGGTAAAGGTTCCCTTGCTCGAAAGCCAGTCGAGTCCGACTCTAGGGTTGCGATGCTCATCTCCGTTTCAAAGCCAAAGAGCCAGCGCTGTCCGAAGACGTTTCTGTGGTCATGTGGCCGGCATGACTAAACACCAAGGCGCATGGAACGCTGCTACCTTCCCACCGAAGTGGTGCCTATTTATCTACTTGCAATTTCTTGCTTTCGAACTGCTAGGTTGGCAGGAGCTGGAACTAGAGACGGGAGCTCACTCCGTCATGCGGCAACTCGGGTCTCGAACTGCTGAACTACTGACCTTCCACAGCCTGCAGTTCAGCGTCTTAACCACTTGAGCTACTGCAGCTCCATATGGGGGATACTTGGGAGCAATTCTTTTCCTCCCTCCTGCCTATCTTCTGCTAACCAAGAAAAACTTTTAAGACTAAGTGTGGGAGTTTTGCAAAGTCCAGGCTTCATAACAAAATGCATCTTCCCACAGTGTGCAAAGTTTTTTATTTACTTCTCCAGTCCTTGTTCATTCCCACTCTCCCTCCAAGGAGCCCAAGGCAGCTGACACGGTACTCCCTCCATTGTATGCTCACAGCAACCCTGTGAGGAAGTTTAGGTCGAGGGTGACTGGCTGAAGGTCACCCGATGAGCTTTCAAGGCAAGGTGGAGATTTCCACCCGGGTCTCCCAGATCCAAGCCCAACATCCTGAGCCCTACACAACACTGCCTTCTCACAGACGCCCATCCCATTTCCTTTGGCCTCATCTCCTTTCTCCCATGTGTCCTTTATTTGGATGACATCAGCTCCATATGGCTTTAGAGATCCACCTCTCATCCCAGAGAGTTGGTCCATTACAGTATCCGACCTCTGAAACACCCCAATGAAGAGACTCCAGCGATTCGTATTTTCTTTTTTACAAGAACAAGCTCTGGACTCCCTCGCTGTCTTTCCCTCTCCTCTACCCAGGTTGTCTCCCTTGAGGGTTCTGTCTCCTCACCTCTTCCTCCTTTTTACCCCCATCCAGTGAACGGATGACTAGCAGTGTTTGCGGAACCATTGTTCCTGACGTCAAAGGCCTCCTTCCCTCCCTCCACCCCCAGGAGAGAGGGTGCGAGAATGATCCGGCACACCTGTAAATGCCTTCCCCTCCTTCTCCCTCTAAAGTTTCTGCTTCCCAGTGCTGTCAAGACATAAAAGATCTTTTGTGAATGCGGGGAAAGGCTTGGCCAGAAGCACAAACTCCTCTTCCAAACACACTACCAAACATCTGTTCCATGCAGCTGGTTGACAGCGCAACAAGGGACTTGGGTGTGCATACATCGTGTGCGTGTGTGTTAAAAAAAACCCCACACCACAAAACAGGAACATGTTTGTAGCCAGAAGTAAGATCAGCGGTGGACTCAGTCCTCGTGCTTGGGAGGGAAGGAGGTTCATATTGAGGAATGAGGAGGTAGCTTTTTGGATCTCTGATGGGGGAAAAGACCCCCAGTGGTTCGAGATCCTCTGCGTGTGGGTAGCTTTCTGTAGATGCGTTGCTGGCTCGAGACATCCCTGTTCCCACCAGTTGCCTTTGGAGGCCACCCACAACCACTCTGGCGGCTTGTAAATAACAACAGCTGTTTTCTTCTCCAAAACACTTCCTGGCAAACCTTTAAATATGTATAACCTTTTTCAAAGATAGACTGTAGAGAATCTTACTGGATCTGCACGTTGAAGAGGGAGTTATCAGAACCAGCTGGATGTTGGGTGGGAATCCCAGAGCGATCACCTTCCCATCTCCTCCATCTCTTTGCATTCCGCCTGCAATGTGAGGCAAAGCAGATCTGGGAGTGTCAGTAGCAGCCAACGGCATTCAAAGTGCAGTTGAATGAAGTGATTATAATCCAAGGGCACTGAGGGGCGTTGCGTGGCTGTTTTTCTAGCTGTCAGCAGATGGTGATGTTGCACCTACATACCATGTTTTTAGGGACCTGCCTTTTATGCCCGTTTCGGCGGGGAGGGTGGGGTATAAATTTGAAAAATAAATAAATAAATAATATGCCCCATGGTTGATAGTTTTCAGTCTTTCATTATCTAATAGTCACCATTTTCATTGTTGTCTGAAGGAGGAGGAGGAGATTGGATTTATACCCCGCCCTTCACTACCCGAAAGAGTCTCAGAGCGGTTTACAATCTCCTTTCCCTTCCTCTCCCCACAACAGACACCCTGTGTGGTAGGTGGGGCTGAGAGAGCTCTCTCGAGAACTGCCCTTGAGAGAACAGCTCTGAAAGAACTTGTAACTGACCCAAGGTCATGCCAGCAGCTGCGCGTGGAGGAGTGGGGAATCCAACCCGGTTCTCCCAGATTAGAGTCCACGCCCCTAACCACTACACCAAACTGGCTCTCACAGAGACTCAAAGTCCCAATCCTTCCCTACCTATAAACATTACTCTTGTGAAATGAAAAATCGTACCACATATTATGGACCGTCGCATTCTAATTTGGATGCCACTTATTTGGCTTTGAATCTCAGATTTCATGGCAAACAAGGCTCAACATCCCCATACAGCAGTGGTTAGAATGTCTGACTAGGATCTGTGAAACCCAGATTTGAATCCCCACTCGGCCACGGAAGCTCACTGGGTGACCATTGGCCAGTCACGCCTTCTCATGCTAACATATCTCACAGGGTTGTCACAAAGATAAAAGGGAGGAGAACAGGGGTCGTTTCGTAGAAAAAGAGCTAGGGGGACTCATTAGCATAACTCATTAGCATATGCCACACCCCCTGACATCACCGGAAGTGTGTCATAAGGCCACACATCCTGCCCCCAACGGTCCCGGCCGCCACCACTGGCCTTGCAGCTCCACTGCCGAGCCCCATGAGGGGCCCGGCGGTGGACCTGCAAGGCCGGCGGGAGTGCAAGGAAGCCCCGCGAAGGCCCTCCCTGGCCCCAGGCAGGCAGGGGTGGGGAGAGGCAGGGAGGAAGCAACTTACCCTCCCTCTTCTCCTGCCTCCTCCTAGCTGAATGAGGGCCGGAAGCGGGGCAGCCGGAAGCAGGGGGCGGGGCTTCGTCATGTCCCCCCCCCCGTACCTCACCCGGGGGAACTGCGATCCCCGCGATCCCCCCCGAAATGACCTCTGGAGGAGAATGATGTAAGCAAATAAATACATGATCCCCACTTTGCCATGATAGTTCACTGAGTAAACTTCAGGCCCTGTCATTCTCTCTGAGCCCAGCGTACCTCACAGTCTTGTGAGGAAAAAATGGGGGAGAGGACAGAACCAGAGTGGTGTAAAGCCAGCATGGAGGTAGTGGTTAAGAGCAGCAGGCTGTGATCTGGAGAACTGGGTTTGATTCCCCACTCCTCTGCAGGAAGCCTGCTGGGTGACCCTGGGCTGGTCACTGTTCTCTGTGAACTCTCTCAGCCCCACCTATTTCACAAGGTGCCTGTTGTGGGGAGAGGAAGGGAATGGGAGTGTAAACCACACTGAAATTCTTTAAGGTAGTGAAAATAAGGGTATAAAAACCTACTATTCTTCAACTGTGTATCCAGAACTCCTTGGAAGAAGTGTGGGATAAAAATGGGCTGAATAGAGGAAACAGAGTCCGGTTTCATGTATGAAATCAGGAATTTCGTGTGAGTGCAGATGAATTTGTGACAAATTGTGGAGATTGTGGCACAAATAATCTTTTAACGTGCTTCTGCTCCCTTTTCTGCTGTCATATTTTCAAAGATCACTCAAGAGGGCCATCTCCAGTGTTTCATACCATTTCCTCAGCATCTGACCCACAGCTCTGGCTATCTAGGCACATGTTAGAGCTCGGAGCCATTTAAACCCTCTGCTTTCTGTTCCCCACCCCTTTTCACAGGGGGTCAAATGGCTCAGACTCAATTAAAACCCTGCTTTCTACTCCCCCACAAAAGGTTTGTACTGGTTTGTGGTTCGGTTCGCGGTTTGGCCACCAGCCACAAACCGAAATGAACCGCAAAAATACAGCTCGTGCTAGGGTTGCCAAACCACCACCCCGGTTTGCCAGGGGTCCCCCGTTTTTGGGGGGGTTCTACCCACCCCCAACACCCACAGCCACCCATCTCTCTCCCTTTAAGTGTGTGGAACCCGTGTTTCCTCCCAAGCCGGATCTCCGCATGCTTGCAGGGAAATGCCAGCTTCGTGCTCTTAAAAGCTGCTCTTAAAGGGGAAATGCCGGCTCCTGCATTTACACGGGAAACGACGGCTCCTTTAAGTGCAGGGAACTGCCGTTTCTAGAGATCCGGCGCACGGGCGGGGGGGCAGACGTCCCCAACAGGATGTCATCATGTCGGGGATGCCCCACCCCCTCCAGGAACGCCCCCAAAGTCCCCCGCTGGGGGTGGAAGATGGACTTGGCAACCCTAGCTCGTGCTGGTCCCTAGCCCTGAACTGGGTAGCTCAGGCTAGCCTAATCTCATCAGACCTCAGAAGCTAAGCAGAGTCGGCCCTGGCTAGTATTTGGAAGGTAGACCTCCAAGGAATACCAGGGTCATGACATGGAGGCAGGCAACAGCAAACCATCTCTGAACGTGTCTTACATTGAAAACCCTACGGGGTCGCCCTAGGTCAAGCTGTGCCTTGACGGCACTTTCCACCGCCGCCTCCTCAAGTTAAGCCTTAACAGTGCAACGCAGGCAGAGTTCCCCTCTTCTAAGCCTGTTGACTTCAATGGGCACAGAAGGGGCATGGCTCTGCTTAGGATTGCAATGTAACACTTCTCACCAGCCTACGACGCTGGCTTGCAGGAGATTCACTGACTTGCTGTTGGGATTCTTTTTAAGTAAGTCAGCAGAGTATTAAGAGACTGAGTCCATGGTGTGATTTTAAAATATAAAAGTTCACTATAAACCTAACATGGGGAAAAGGTACACAGGATATGAAAATAACAAAGAGCTAAATTTCAATGTTTCCTCTAAGCTGTGGAGTCTTGTGAGCAAAAATTCTACTTTGTGAGCAATCTAGCTGCTGCATAAGTTAGTTTGCTCTGGAGCCATCCTTCCTGAGCTAAGACAAAAAAGTGTGAGCCAGAGGCTAAAAAACTGTGAGCTAGCTCACACTAACTCAGCTTAGAGGGAACACTGGAGCTAATATGTCTACATCCTTACAGCTAAAAGGTAAAATGGAAAGAGCCGAATGGCGTCTCCTTCTCTGGTCAGAACAATGAACACGGGGTGGTGGGGGAGAAGCCAATATGCTAAATACTTGACACCTTGGTTTCCAATCAGACTAGCAAATTAGCTCCAAAGTTCCCGGGCATCCTATTGTCTAAACAGATTGGTTACAAACAAACATGTGACTTAACAAACATCATTAAACCTGTAAATACTGAAGTGTTTTGACTTGTAACACCCAACACTTGCAAAATGCATTTGCCTTTCCTCTCCTACCAATTATATATATAAAATGTTGGGGGAAGGTCATGCACATCATGTGAATTGGTCTTCTCAAATGCGTTTGAGATGGCTCGTAACCAGAGAAGGCCTTCAAACGGATGAGTCACCCTGTTTGTAACCGGGCTCCCATCAAATGTTCTTTCACATGCATGACAGATTCATCCCGCCTTCTGCAATTTTGACGTGGGTGTGTCATGTCAGGGAAAACAAAAGCCCACGTGAGAACCCCCGTGCATGCCCGCACGCTCCATGCACTTCTGACTGTGTGGGTGACAGCTCATAACAGGTGATCGCCAGCACCCAGGGGAGAT
>NW_015164672.1:733634-737006 GCF_001447785.1 Gekko japonicus
CAGTGGTGTGCATGCAATGCTCTCGCATGTCCCCCTTCTCTGTCACATCTGCCTGTGGTTACTCAGCAGCAGCAACTGAGGAACTTTTGTTCTGGCCCTCGAGGCACAGAAACGCCACTCGGGATGACTAATCGGCTGCAAGGCCAGCATTCAGGCAGACATCTTTTCAGCTCCTCCGCCACTCCAGCATTAAAAAAAGAACCGGAGGGAAAGGGAGAAAAGAGCGTTGTCGTTTATCCTCCTCCTAGAGCACAGACTAGTTAGTCTGCATTTTATAAAGGTTAGCAGCACTCTGGGACCCACCGATTGTCCTTGTGGGACCTATTTTTCCATTGCAGATTTATTATTATCATTGTTAATGGGTCGGATCCAAAAGGGTCCCATGCCCATTAACTATGGGGCCTCCCTCGTGTACCAAAAGACTTCCAGTTTGGTGTAGTGGTTAAGAGCACAGACTCTGATCTGGGAGAACCAGGTCTGATTCCCCACTCCTTCACATGCAGCTACTGGCGTGACCTTGGGTCAGTCACAAGTTCTTTCAGAGCTGTTCTCTCAAGGGCAGTTCTCAAGAGAGCTCTCTCAGCCCCACCTACCTCACAGGGTGTCTGTTGTGGGGAGGGGAAGGGGAAGGTAATTGTAAGCCACTCCTTCAGGTAGTGAAAGGTGGGGTATAAATCCAATCTCCTCCTCCTCCTCTCCTTCTTCTTAGGCTCAACATTAGGAATTACTCCCTGACAGAGCGGTTACTCAGTGGAACAGACTTCCTCGGGAGGTGGTGGGCTCGCCTTCTTTGGAGGTTTCTAAGCAGAGGCTAGACGGCCATCTGACAGCAGTGCTGCTGACTCTGTGAACTGAGGCAGAACATGAGAGGGAGGGCAGGAAGGGATGAGCCAGTGCTCAGCTCTTGTGGCCCTTTCTTATATGCCCAGGGTAATGCTGATCACCACTTTGGGGTCAGCTAGGAATTCTCCTCCAGGCCAGATTAGTCCAGAGACAGACTCAGGGAATCAGAGTTGGAAGGGATCTCCAGGGTCATCTAGTCCAACCCTCCACTCTATGCAAGAAATTTGCCACTACCTCCCCTCACACTCCCAGTGACCCCTGCTCCATGCCCAGAAGATGGCAGAAAACCTCCCTCTCATGATGCCAAACTGGTGAGCTAAGCACTGATACAGCCCTTCCTGCCCTCCCTCTCATGATATGCCTAAATTCATAGATCCGGGGTGGGGTGGGGTTTGCCTTTCTCTGAGCATACAGCAGGGGTCACTGGGAGTGTGAGGGGAGGTAGTGGCAAATTTCTTGCATAGAGTGGAGGGTTGGACTAGATGACCTCTGGAGTCACTTCCAGCTCTAGGTTTCTATGCCTCTTCCACCTGGGAGAGCAGGCGTCTTCTGCCCTGCTTCTCCCTTGCGCTGGAAGAAGGCTTCTTGCTTCAGAGGAAGGTGCTGTCCTTAGACGACTGAGCCTTGGGCTCTAACCCATCATTCTTATTATTAAGTACATCTGTATCCCATCTCTCCAGAGACTTGCTCAAGGCAGTTAACAGTAAAAAAAAAAAAAAAGTAAAACAATGAAGATGCAAATTAATGCTGCAGTTCAGTAGTTCATAACTGTTGGGGAAATTAGCAGAGCACTAAAATGTGCAGCGGAATAAGAGGCAGAACATAGTCTTGTATGTTTGATTAAAAAGAAAATCTTTACTATGAGATAAGAGAGGGAAAGGTACATTGGAATTGAAAAATAAACAAAGTTAATTTGTCGTTCAGCCCATCTATAAGTTTGAACCTTACCTCCCTTTCCAATGTATTTGGAAAAAGTGTGCACGCACACGAAAGCTCATACCTTGAATAAACCTTTGTTGGTCTTAAAGATGCCACCGGACTCTACATTTGTGCTACTAACTTCTCCTGAACTATACGCCATGATGGCTAAAGACCCTGTGATCTCTAAGACAAGGAAACAAAAAGTTCCCTAAAATGCCTAAGCCTACGTGACCAAAAGTGTGCAATAACCCCAATAAAACTGTTTAATCAGTAGAGAGACTCTCCTATTTAGAATACCTCATCCTACTTCTTTAGTGAGAAAATCTACATGATGTCTAATAGGTCTTATGCTAATCAATTGCTAGCGGTAACCACAAACGACACATTAACTCTTTCATGACACAAGTGGAGACACTTGTTGGGTGATAGTGAGATATTGAAAAAATGGTATTTAGCAGAGATAAGATAGTCCAGCAGTCCCAGAATAAAATAATTCAGACTCAGAGTCCATGTGTGATTAAAATATAAAGTTTTTACTAAATTCCAGCATGGGAAGGGTAACTGGGATGAAAATAACCACAGACCAAAATCTGCTACATCCTTACTCTACAAAGACAAAACTAGAAGAGAGGGATTATGGCTGCTCTCCTTCTTCTTCAGAACACCAAACAAAGACGGGAAGAGAGGCATAAAATGCTAATACACCTTGACACTTTAGTCCCAATCAAATTCCTAGATCAGGGAGAAAATTCCCGGGTATTCTACAGCTAAAGAACATTGATTACATGAGAAACATGTGACTTCCTGTGAGTAACATAAACAAACATTTAACCCCAGATATACTGAGTGTTTTCAACTTGTAATACCCAACAACACTCGCATATATTCCAACAATAGTGGGGACAATAACAGCAATAATAATTGGGTGGAGTGATATGTTATACATATTAACCCTGCTCAGTTTTTACGGTTTTAGCACCACAAACACACATAAGCAGAGATGGTGCTATGCACCATCCTCTTACTATGCGCAAGCCAAACCAGACATTCAGGTTTTTAAAGGGTTAACGCCAGGTTCCCGGGACCCATCTGGGGTTCCCCACAACCACAGCAGCTGCAGGGAATGGCTTTTTAAAAATAAAAGTGAAAAGCAGTGGAGGTCCAGGCAGGGCCGGCTCACTGCGAACTAGGCGATCGCCTAGAGTGGGCTGGCCCTTAGCGGCGCCGAGCTGCACCCGGCCCTGTACTCTGGGAGTTTCTTGATTATTTGTGTTTTTCATTCTTCC
This sequence comes from Gekko japonicus, assembly GCF_001447785.1. Taxonomy (NCBI): domain Eukaryota; kingdom Metazoa; phylum Chordata; class Lepidosauria; order Squamata; family Gekkonidae; genus Gekko; species Gekko japonicus. Next base: position 736,685 of record NW_015164672.1, read on the forward strand.
TAAAATGCATTTATTTTTGAAAATTGGTGGGTGCATGGGGGGGGGGGCGCGCCAGAAGGGATCCTCGCCTAGGGTGCAAAATAAGCTGGGGTTCCAGGCGTAGCATACTGAAATCAGCTGTCATTTATTAATTATATCGGAATGATAAAGGACACTTAGCCGGTGCGAGGCCAGCTTATATTGGTGCACACACTCACACCCAACACACACCCAATTCCCATGATAGGTTCTGTATACATGGCCCCAGTAATGATAGGTTCTCTTCAGGATCCTAGCGCTTCCATCGGTTATCATTAGGATCCGCGGGGGCTATTGTTCTAGA
>NW_015164672.1:737098-744476 GCF_001447785.1 Gekko japonicus
CAGGGGGTGTGGCCTTATGACACACTTCCGGTGATGTCAGGGTGTGTGGCATATGCTAATGAGTTATGCTAATGAGTTCCCCTAGCTCTTTTTCTACGAAATGACCCCTGACGTGGTCACAGCTATCTTAATACATAAGAAAAAGAGAGCCCAGTTGGGTCTGGAAAGCCGCTGCTAAGCAGCAAAAGTGGGGAAATAATTCCACCCTCCCCAAAGAGCTTTCCACAAAAAATAGGAAAATAACTCCTCCCCAGTACTGCTTCTGTGCAGAATGATGGCTGGGGAGGGCAGGAGCCCTTCTTCTCCCCACAGTGCCCTTCCAAGCCTGTTTGAGTTCTCCTTCATTTTTTAAAAGCCATTCCCCTCAGCTGTGGGGAACCCGAGATAGGTTCAGGGAACCTGCACCCAACTATTTAAGAAGAAGATCTGGTTTTTATACCCCGCTTTTCTCCACCTGACGTCTCAACGTGACTTACAATCGCCTTTCCCTTCCTCTCCCCACAAGAAGCACCTTGTAAGGCAGGTGAGGCTGAGAGAGCTCTGAGACAACTGTGACTGGGCCAAGGTCACCCAGCAGGCTTCATGTGGAGGAATGGGGAAGTCAGCCCAGTTCTCCAGATTAGAGTCCGCCGCTCTTAACCGCTACACCTCGCTGGCTCTCCAAACCCAAACATCTAGTTTGGCCCTTATTATAAGAATATAAGAGATGCCAATGTTGGATCAGGCCAGTGGCCCATCCAGTCCAACACTCTGTGTCACACAGTAACCAAAATCCAGGTGCCAGGCTGTGGCATCAAAATCTGAACAGGGCTATTTCCCCCCAACTTTTCAATTACAAAATAAGAGCAAAAGGCAACTTACCATCAATGCTATATATAGTTTTCAAGTCGAAATAAAAGCTGCATAAGGCATTGCAATGGCCTTAAGTGAAACCATTACATCTTCCACTCCAGCACTGTAGCCCTAATACATATTGCACCCTATGGCAATTTTTAAAGAAAATTTAAGACATCTGGAGATCCAGGATCTGATCACCAAAGTCATGCCTCATTCTGCCTTCAGATAGTGCTTGCTGGAAGAAGACACATTTTTTAAAAAAGAAGTTATGTCTTTCCCTGTTTTAGAATGCTTGTTCTATATGCAAACTGATGCACATTTAATCAATTAAGAAAGCAATGAAAACACATTAAGATTTGTTTAGTTCAGTGGTTCTCAAACTTCTTGAAGTGGGACCTGCTTCCAAACCATGTAGTTTTGAGAACCCACAGGGACTTTCCATCAGATGTGCTTTGGGAGTTTTGTGATTCTCAGACACACGCTGGCCTGATTCAAATTGGGGCCATGCCTAGAGCTGCCAGCCCCTTATCGGGGGTGGGGGGATTCTATGCCCCCCAACTCCTCTTTCCTGCTGCCCCAGAAAAATTTAAAATTGGCTTCCATGCAAATGGAATCACACCACTCTGGAAACCACTGGAGCTACCAAAGAGTTTCCAGCAATTCCTAGAGAAGTGTGACATCACGTCAAGATTTCCCCCAGAAGTGCTGTCACGCTATCGCCAACAGCCATCACTACCCATTTCCCCATACACCCTGGCTTGCCACTGGGTGCCAGGTTGGACTTGGCAACCCTGGTCATGCCACATGAGGACATGGGACTTAAGCCCTCCTGTGCCATTTCCTGATGCCGTTTCCTGTCCTGAATGTCTCTAAAAGGTAAAGGTAAGGGTTCCCTTGCTCGAAAGCCAGTTGAATCTGACTCTAGGGTTGTAGTGCTCATCTCCATTTGTTTGAAAGCCGAAGAGCCAGTGCTGTCCGAAGACATTTCCGTGGTCATGTGGCCAGCATGACTAAACACCAAGGCGCACGGAATGCTGTTACTTTCCCACTGAAGTGGTACCTATTTATCTACTTGCAATTTCTTGCTTTCAAACGGCTAGGTTGGCAGGAGCTGGAACTAGAGAGGGGAGCTTACTCCGTCATGTGACACACTCAGGTCTCGAACTGCTGAACTACCGACCTTCCAGCCTGCAGTTCAGTGTCACTTGAGCCACCGCAGCTTCTGAAACGTCTCTAGGGGACCACTATTTGCCCCAATGGGCAACTTAATGTGCACTCATGGGCTACACCTACGTTTCCCCTGTGGGCAAGTAGCAGTTTCCTCAGGCTATTTCAGGTAGGGTTGCCAACTTCCAGGTGGGACCTTGAGATCTCCCAGAATTACAACTGGTCTCCAGACTACAGAGATCAGTTCCCCTGGAGAAAACAGCAACTTTGGAGGGCAGAGTGTATGGTGTACCGCAGGTTCTAAGCGAAAAAATCTCCCCCAAATCCCCCCCTCCACAGGCATCACCACCAATACTCCAAGTATTGCCATATTGCAAGGCAAAAGACGTTCAGAAGGGGTTGCCATTGCCTGCCTCCCCGTCACAACCCTGGACTTCCTTGGAAGTCTCCCATCCAAGTTCTAACCAGAGCCAGCCCTGCTTAGCTTCTGAGGTCTGACAAGATCGGGCTAGCCTGGCCTGTCCAGGTCAGGGCATGTTATAATTACTACATTATAATTACTGTGTTGTCATTGTTCTTGTTGCTAAACACCACCCAGTTTTTGTGCAGCTGCTAGAGTTTATCACAGCTCTGTGTTCATTTAATGAATAATTTTTGCTATTTCAATATCACTTATGTAACATATTCCTATGCAAACATTGCTCCAACTGCTTGCGTTTCTGTGCTTGCCTTTGACCATAATAAGCCATTCATTCAGTACAAGGAATATAGCAGCCGTGTTCCCCACGGTGGACCCCAAGGGCACCGTGGCACCCACCAGTGCATTTCCTGATAAGTCCAGGGGTCATTTCGTAGAAAAAGAGGTGCAGGAGCTCATTAGCATAACTCATCATTAGCATCACTTATTTGCATACGCCACACCCCCTGACATCACCAGAAGTGTGTCAGAAGGCAACCCCCACCGCTCAGGCTCCACTGGACTGTTTTGGATTGCTAGCTATTGCGGGGGGGGGGGACGTGCAGATCTGTCCTCGCAGAGGAGGGAGAGCTTGTACCTGAATAAAACTTGGTCTTAAAGGTGCCACTGGACTGTTCTGGACCGGGGAGGGGGGGGCTCTGCAACTTACCTGGCTGCTTCCTGCTCTGACGGAGGGCTGCTGGGAGCAGGGGGTGGGGCTTGTTGCATGTTCCCGCCCCCTGGGCTTTTTACTGCCGGAGCTCCGCTCCTGTGCGCTCCTGCAGGAAATTACCCCTCTTGATAACCACTTCCTTCTTGGGGTTGCCAGCCTCCAGGTGGGGCCTGGAGATTTCCCAGGAGTCCAACTGGTCTCCAGACCACAGAGATCAGTTCCCCTGAAGGAAATGGCAGCTTCAGGGGGTGGACTCTCCATGGCATCACCTCCCCACTGAGCTTCCTCTGCTCTCCCTATACTTCCTCCTTCCCAAGCTATGTCCCCAAGTCTCTAGGGAATTCCCAACCCAGAGCTGGCCATTCTGTTCCTCAAAGCAAAAAGCCAGTCCTGGTTTTCCTTTATCTCACTGGAGCAGGAGGAGGTGCTTCCGAAAAGATGAGGAGAAGTTAGGTGTTAAGTCGCTCGCTTAACAAAGCAGTCGGAGAGTGATTCAGCAAGAACACAGCTTTATTCTTCAACTCGAACACAAAGCAGTCGGAGAGTGATTCAGCAAGAACACAGCTTTATTCTTCAACTCGAACACAACTCGAACACAGATCAACATCTGATAGCCAGAACAGCCTTTACATTGCAGCTGTCCTGCTTTTAAACATTCCCGGCTAATGTAGCCACACCCACTGTACAAATACCAACCAGTAAGGTTGTTCACATAAGGACCAATCACGGATGTTCCCGCTCAGGGAGCTTGCTAGAAGGTGATTGGTTAGGTGCTTCCTGGGCTAGTAACACGATTGGATGGGTTTGGATCCTAGCCCAGGACGAAGCTTTACATTACATTCCAATTAGATGTTTCACAACATACCGTGCATTCAAGGCAGCTTTGAATACACTACCTTAGGTATTCTTGTAGCGAAGATATGCAAAGTAAATCATGCCGCCAAACGCATGTGCATTAGCTGAAAAAGAAAACTTTACCTATCTAGTGAGGGAGGGGTTACTGGGAAATACTAGAGACAAACAAAGGATTTTTCATCCTCTCTGACTGCACTAGCGTACATGTTGACTCTCTGGAGTTTAAACTCACGTGCTAGCCCAGGGTGATAGTAAGGACAAAGAGCAATGAACTTCCTAAGTTGTCAAAGGCTTTCACGGCCGGAGTTCATTAGTTGTTATAGATTTTCCGGACTGTATGGCCGTGGTCTTGGCATTGTAGTGCCTGACGTTTCGCCAGCAGCTGTGACTGGCATCCTCAGAGGTATAACGCAGAGAGATGGAGTACTTTTCAACATTACAACAGATCCAGAGATTGGAAACAATTCGGAACAAGAAAGCACATCTACTTTGTTCTTTAGCTTTTCTGCACATTGACACAGAGAGCACTCCATCTGTCTGTGTTATACCTCGGAGGATGCCAGTCACAGCTGCTGGTGAAACGTCAGGTCGTACAATACCAAGACCACGGCCATACAGCCCGGAAAATCCACACCAACTAAACTTTCTAAGCCTCCACTCCTGGGATATCTTCTGATCTGTTGATTACCCAATTGGAGAATCCCAGACCTAACTAATTATGCATTTTATCACCTTGCTCTGGTGGCACACACGTGCAGGGTCTGCCATGGGGTCTCTAACTAAACTAGCCAGGATATCAGCATGCATAAACAAGCATGTAAATGCTTCCACAACTTCAGGGAGAGAACCTGCAAACTCCAACAGGAGAGACCATCTTTGGGTCTGCTGGGAGCATCCATTGGGAAAGAGCTGCCTCCGCAGAAGGATTGTTGGATAGTTTAGTATTTAATTTCTTAATTTCTCCAACTAAACTTTCTAAGCCTCCACTCCTGGGATATCTTCTGATCTGTTGATTACCCAATTGGAGAATCCCAGACCTAACTAATTATGCATTTTATCACCTTGCTCTGGTGGCACACACGTGCAGGGTCTGCCATGGGGTCTCTAACTAAACTAGCCAGGATATCAGCATGCATAAACAAGCATGTAAATGCTTCCGCAACTTCAGGGAGAGAACCTGCAAACTCCAACAGGAGAGACCATCTTTGGGTCTGCTGGGAGCATCCATTGGGAAAGAGCTGCCTCCGCAGAAGGATTGTTGGATAGTTTAGTATTTAATTTCTTAATTTCTTATTCAACAGAGTTAGCAGAGTAAAAATGAGTCTGAGTCCATGGTGCCATTTTGGGGTAGAACCCACTACTAGAGTTGCCAGTCCTAACCAGCACCCTGGCAGGAGAATTCAGGAGGTGGAGACAATTGAGCTCTAGGATTCAACCAAAACTCTATGGTACAGTTTGCGGTGAATCCTAGAGCACCACGCTGATGTGCCGACATCACTTCCAGTTTTGTGTGACAAATGATGCCACACATTGGTATGGATTCCCCACCATCACCTGCTGAGCTGTGGCGGGGAATGGGGGTCTAAGCCAGGAGGTCCACCATAGCAGGAAACCTAGCCTCTCTAACCCACTCCCTGCCCGCAGAATTCCAAAAACGCCCACAGGCTTACCAAGATGGGGGGCCCTTGGAATACAGTCATCAGGTTGGCCCCTGTTTTCTGAGGTAATAGTTTCCCCATTGACGCATGTCGAAAGCAGAGGGGACATCATGAGCGATGAGAACCAACACCTGCAGGGTCTAATGAAGTGAAGGATCCGATTCAGTGGAGTACAGCTACTGTGGCCCTGTCTTTTGCCTTGCTGACCCACATCTGGGAGAAGGGAGAGAAGGCCAGACTGGGAGGGCGGGAAGGGCTCGTCACAAGAATTGCAACCTTGGATGCTCAGAGACTAGCAGAGACCCTCCGCAGTCACTGACTGATGTTTTGGGTTAAACGTAAGACAGCAAGACAAAGAGACGGCAATAAAAATGATTTATTTAGGAGCACATAAATCAGCACTGCGCCACTGAGCGAGGAGAGCCCTCCATTAGTGGCTGATTCTTCCTCAACAACCCCCCCCCTTCCTCTCACTCCCTTCTTGTCCCTCTCCTGTTTATCTGATGGATGTCAAGATCTGAACGACTTTCGCAAATCCCGGCTGTGTCTCAATGAAGACCCCATGCGTTGAGGCATTAAATTGAAGACAGGCCAAAATGGGGGGGGGGGGGGGGGGGGGGGGGAACGACCTGAAAGTATCTGAGATGAGAGATTTCTATAATGGAGGGACCATGGAAGGGGCTTGGCCAAGGTTTAGCTGAGAAAGGAGCTTAGGTGAACATAAACTCTCTTTTCCTTCCTCCTTGGACACGACCTAGGGGCAAAAGATTTCCAGCCGAATGGAACGTTTGTCACCCAGGTCTTACAAGAGAGGACAATATTGCCTCCCAGTGGCTGTTCCGGGGTAACGCATGCATGGAGAAAAACCGAACCAGACAGGGGATGGGATCCTTACAAAAAGAAAAGAAAAGGCATGGGTGGGCAATTTGTTTATCACAGGGATCCCCTTTAGAAACATTTGACAGACAGAAGAGGCTGCTGGTAATCTGCATATTTCTCACCTGTACTTATCCTTCCGCACAAACGTGGCGTCTCGCCAAAGCCACTGTCACTGGGGCAAACATCTGGCTTCTGGCTTCTGTGCTGTCCTTAGGAAGCCCCATATGAACAGCCTTGGAACGACATAATTAAAAAACATGTGAAACAAGAGATCAAGGAGGATGCCTTGCTCTGAAGATGGCAGATGGGGGTGAAGAGGTGGGGGGGCCCGGGGGCTCGGTGAAGTACGTCTCCCACAGCAGGGGGAGGGCAGTGAGGCTCTGCAGGAGGCTGGTGAAGGAGCAGCACCAGCTCACCCCACTTTCTACCCTCCTCTGGTTTTCCCATGGCACGCTGAACAACTCTCACCTCCTCTCCAGCCGCCCCCCCCCCTGCTTGTTTTGGCTAAGACCATAAAGTTACTAATTGCCGGAGGGCTTCCCCCCCCCCCATTATTGTCATGAAGAGGACAGGGGGAGATGAGAATGTGAGAAGCTGGCAAGGAGAAAAGAAAGGCCCTTTCTGCACCGACAGCTTGCTCCGGAGAATCCGAGGAGTCAAGCCTTAAGAACATAAGAGAAGCCAATGTTGGATCGGGCCAATGGCCCATCTAGTCCAACACTCTGTCACACAGTGGCCAAAAATACCAGGTGCCATCAGGAGGTCCAGCAGTGGGGCCAGGACACTAGAAGCCCTCCCACTGTTGCCCCCCCCCCAAGCACCAAGAATACAGAGCATCACTTGCCCCAGACA
>NW_015164672.1:744855-770347 GCF_001447785.1 Gekko japonicus
ATCCCATCCTCGTCGCCAATTGTTAAGTCCGCACTTAACAAAGTAGTCAGAGAGTGATTTCAGAAAACTCGGGTTTATTCAGCTCTTCAATCGACTTCTTCTGACACGGTACAACTCTTGATAGCCCGAACATTTGACATCTGACATCTCACATTTCATTGCAGCTAGTTCGGTATTTAAACACTTCGGGCTAATGTAGCCACACCTACTGTACATTAAACCAACCTATCAGGTTGTGTGCATGAACGACCAATCATAAGCGGTCCCGCTTACAAACATTCAAATCTGATTGGCCACAATACTTTTCGGCGCGAATCCCTGCCGAAGCTTGAAGCTTTGCATGGCTTCTCTATGGGAGGATTTACATACCTCCTAATGCATTCAGGCAGCATCTGAATACATTACAGAAAGGATTAGCAATTTGAAAGCGGATGAGAACAAAGAATCGCAGCAAAAGGAGTTTTTGGTAGCTGCAGGGCAACAGTGTGCTGGAAGCGGTCTGAATGCAGATTCCTGTAAAACAAATCCAGAAAGAAGAGAAAGCCCCAGTGGGCTCTTTTTGTAGCAGGAACTCCTTTGCATATTAGGCCACACACCCCTAATGTAGCCAATCCTCCAAGAGCTTACAGAGCTCTTCTTACAGGAGCTACTGTAAGCTCTTGGAGGATTGGCTATATTAGGGGTGTGTCACTTAATATGCAAATGAGTACTTGCTACAAAAAGAGCCCTGCGAATACAAACTGGGAGTGAAAGCATGAGGGAATGCAAAACGGAAGAACAGGATGCGCTCAGACACCGAGGCAAAATACTGGTGCAGAAAGGGCCAAAGAGCAGGATGCAAAGGGCAGGAGCTGCCATTCGGGAGGTCTGGCCTGTGATCCACTTTCAGAGGCCTTGTGGCCCACAGGTTGGGAAACACTGGCATAGGCAAGGAGACCCAGGTTCGAATCCCCACTTTGTCCTGGACATTCGCTGGGTGACCTGGGGTTGGTCGCACTCTCAGCTTAAACTACCTCACAAGAGTGTCTTCCACACAGGGATTTATTTTTTATTTATTTTATTTATCATTCAATTTATATCCCGCTCGAACCCCGAAGGGTCTCTGAGCGGCTTACACACAATCATTGGTTCCTAACTAAGGCCACAATTATACGGGGGGTGACTTCCTACCAGCACCCGGCAGCAGGGCTTGTTGTTGGAGTCTGGCTTCTTCCGGCGGCCTCGGATGTCGGCGCTCCACTTCCAATGTCCTGGGGCAGATTTCTTCCTGTTCCGTGGCTTCCTCCAACGGGCTCCTCCAGTGCACGGCCCCGCAACCACTGCAGCTCCGACCATCGTCCTTTTCGGCTGGGATGGGATTTTATGGCTTCCCAGTTAAAGCACAACAGCTGTGGGGCTTCAATATGGCGGGTCTCCCCTCAGTTTCCCTCCCCCAACCCTCCAGAAGGGGCCAGCCCCCTTCCCCAGATCCCCAGGGCTTTACCAATTTTTTTTTTAAAACATCAGCAGTAGAATATCATTATGTTGATATACCATTAGGCAGGGGTCATTTCGTAGAAAAAGAGGTGCAGGAGCTCATTAGCGTAACACATTAGCATAACTCATTTGCATATGCCACACCCCCTGACATCACCGGAAGTGTGTCAGAAGGCAACACCCACCACTCAGGCTCCACTGGACTGTTTTGGATTGCTAGCTATTGGGGTGGGGGGGAGAACATGCAGATCTGTCCTCGCAGAGGAGGGAGCGCTTGCAGATCCCCAGGGCTTTACCAATTTTTTTTTTAAAACATCAGCAGTAGAATATCATTATGTTGATATACCATTAGGTATATCAGAAAACTACATTCCCAGTTTTCATTTTTTTAAAAAAAGTCTCTACCCAGGGTTGCCAGCTCTGGGTTAGGAAATACCTGGAGATTTTCAGTGTGGAGCTTGGGGAGAGCAGTGTTTGGGGAAGGGAGAGACCCCAGCAGGGTACGATGCCAGAGAGCCCGCCCTCCAAAGCAACCATTTTCTCCAGAAGAACCAATCTCCATCATCTGGAAATCAGTTGTAATAGTGGGAGATCTCCAGGGCCCCCCTGGAGGCTGTAGTCAGTAACACAAACAACCGTGATGTTGTATTATGAAAATATATTTAGGCTTCAGTTCTGCTGTGTGTATATTTCTTCATCACACTAGGAAAACATACGCGCACACACGATGGAAAATGCATATAAACACTGAAAGAATCTGTCTTTATGAAGCAGTAAGAATGCTATGTGTTAACTCACAGATTAGTATTGTTGATATGGAAACAAGTGTCATTCATGCAGCACACTCTGAAAAAGCTGTTATGTGGAACCGTTTATATGCATTTTCCCTCGTGTGTATGCGTCTGCTTTCATAATGTGATGAAGAAATGTATTCACTGCAGAACTGAATATAATCTCCAGGAGTTTCCTAACCTGGAGCTAGCAGCCCTATCCACCCAACCCCACACCGGAGAGTCAGTTTGGTATAGTGGTTAGGAGTGCAGACTCTAATCTGGGAGTGCCAAGTTTGATTCTCCACTCCTCCACATGCAGCTGCTGGTGTGACCTTGGGTCAGTCACAAGTTCTTTCAGAGCTGTTCTCAAAAGAGCAGTTCTCAAAAGAGCTCTCTCAGCCCCACCTACCTCACAGCATGTCTTTTGTAGGGAGGGGAAGGGAAAGGAGATTGTTAACCACTCTGAGACCCCTTCGGGTAGTGAAGGGCAGGGTAGAAGTCCAATCGCTTCTTCTTCTACTACTGGTGGCCAGGGGGGACCTGGCAACCCTTATTACAGTACTATATCCTCCTCAAAGATAGAACTTCTCAAATAAAGATAACATCTATGCAAAACAGCTGGTGTTATGTTTATATGGAAATATGGAAATTAGTCCCCTTCAGTTCATCCTGTTTCTCTCTGCCAAAGAGCCTTTAAATTTTATTTCCCTCTTTTGTTCTCCAGTCAGATCTGCTTCTCTCTCCTTAAATAAATTATATCCTTTTCCCTCCTGAATAGATCTTTAAATCAGTTCCATTTCCCTTGGGAGGAGAGGAAACTTGAAGTGCTGCTTTTCTTTTTCCAGTAAAACTGATTGCTCGTTAATTTGTTTAAAAATGTTGTGTGACAGCAATTTTGTAATTGTTTGATTATGATCATTTTAAAATATGTAAAAAAAAAAAACCCAACCCAGAAAAAGGCTGATTAGGAATACATTTAGGAATGTTCAGAAAGTAATTAATCTGCCTGGAAAGCAGAACCTGAAAGAAGAAGCACAAAAAAATTCTGCTTTAGAGAGCATTTGGTGGTGGGTAAACTATGTATTGGCATCTTTGGCTTGCATTTTCAAACCTGTGCAATTTTCATATTTGAGTTCTTGTTTGTTAATGGACTTGTGTATGTATTTGTGTTCTTGCAGCCTGCTGTTGTGCTGTTGGCCGCCTTGAACCTGCAGAAATTAGGTGAGTTATAAATATTTCCAGGGGTCATTTCCTGCAGGAGCCCACAGGAGCGGAGCTTCGGCAGTAAAGAGCCCAGGGGACGGGCACATGCAACAAGCCCCACCCCCTGCTCCCAGCAGTCCTCAGTCAGAGCAAGAAGCAGCCAGGTAAGTTGCAGAGCCCCCCCCCCGTCCAAAACAGTCCAGTGGCACCTTTAAGACCACGTTTTATTCAGGTACAAGCTCTGCGAGGACAGTTCTGCAGGGCCCCCCCTCCCCCCACAATAGCTAGCAATCTAAAACAGTCCGGTTTAGCCTGAGTGGTGGGTGTTGCCTTCTGACACACTTCCCGTGATGTCAGGGGGTGTGGCATATGCAAATAAGTTCTGCTAATGAGCTCCTGCACCTCTTTTTCTATCAAATGACCCCTGAATATTTCAAACGAACATTTAAAACGACAGTAGCTCTGGGAGAGCTCAAAAAGTTTTGTTAACCCATCCATGATTATATGGTGCTGCTGATTATATTGTGGCAATATTCCTGATTTTCAAAGACTGGCAAGTATTTTAATGCAACGACCTTAAGACAAAGGCAGCTCCTCTGGAGCTTAGTGATCACCAGTGTCACCGAACTTCAGACACAGGGTTTGTGATTTACCTCTGGAGACTGACTCTCTCTTATATAGCTGTGTTAACTTCGTCTAGCTATCTATTGAAGGATTCATGCTAGAGGCTGATATAGACCCACGCTCTGAGCATGTGTTCTGATCAAGTGATTCTGTGTTATTTTAAAACCATTTTTCCTTGTATGCATTTTTAAATTGTGGTTATTTAACGTGTTTTTAGGTTCATTACACATTTTATGATAGGTCACTTTGGGTCATCCTGAGAACTTGGTGCCCTAAGAACAGACACATAAAGGAGAGCCAGTCTGATGTAGTTGTTAAGAGTGCGGCGAGGGGCGCATCGCCGCCGCCGCCGCGCCGTTCGCACGCAGCGTTCGCCTCCCAGCCAATGGCATGGCAGCAGCCTTGAGTGGCAGCTGGCCGGCCAATGGCTGACAGAGCGCATTTTGTATCGGCTCCGTCTTACGCTGCGTCTTACTCAATTATATTTCAAATTTGTTTTGCATTACTTTAACAGGTTGCAGATTCCAATTAGCAGCCTGTCACAACTTGGAAGCTAAGTACAATAAGCCCTGGTTAGTGCTTGGATGGGAAACCACCAAGGAACTCCAGGGTCGCTACGCAAAAGAAGGCAACGGCAAACCAACTCTGCTCCTCTCGTGCCTTGAACGACCGCATGAGGGGCTGCCACAAGCTGGTTGCCACTTGACGGCACTTAATTATTACTAGATCCCAGTTGTTCTTCCTGATCAGGAACTTTCATAAGTCAATGCAGTGCGTGTGCTTCTCTGTGCATTTTTTAAATATTGTAAAATTTATGATTAATGACCACCGAGGAAGGCAAATTTGCTGAGACGTTTGGTTTCTTTTTTTGCTTGCTCCTGTTAATGATACTGTCTTTAAAATGATTTTAGCGCGATTCATTCAAAACTGTGTTCCTTTCAGATTCCACTTACATTTTTTAGAGTCACGAAATCATCTCTCCCCCGCTCCCTTCCTTTTCTCAATCCCCTGATTTACCTGAGCTGCCATTACAGACAGCGCTATCTGGATAGCCCAGGCAAGCCCAGTCTCCTCAGATCTCGGAAGCTAAGCAGGGCCGACCCTGGCCAGTCCTTGGAAGGGAGTCCTCCAAGGAATACCAGGGCTCAGGACGCAGAGGCAGGTTGTCAAGCCACCTCTCTGAAACGTCCTAGCCCCACTAGGGGTTGCCAGAAGTCACCATGACTTCCAGGCTTGCAAGCACACACACACACATATACACACTTAAAAAAAAACAAGTCTGGAAAAAAGGCAAGAAAACAGAACACCAGTTGTTTGACAATAGGGTTTGGGTTCTCTGTAGAAACTGAGCGAGTAGGTTATATCCTTAAGAAGTGTCCTACTGGATCACTCCCGGTGGGGGAGGTGTTAGCCGACAAATGGAACGTCCAGCTCATAAGATCGGAAGCCTAGAAAGATCTCTTCGGCATCAAGAAGCCTGTAATGGGCCGTTCCGGCCAGGCGGTGGCAGTGCGGCGTTGAGACTCGAAGCAGACCTGGAGAAAGCTGACGTCATCAAGCCAAGCCAAGTGGAAAAATGTTGTCTGGAACATGTCTAGTCTACAGCTGAACAAAATCCCCGTCAGCTGTGAACGTGTGCGATTTAAAGATTTATATATGTTGTCCTCCCTTACCCCCATGAATCATTGTTAGTCCCTTGTGAAATGTGTAACTGTAAATCGCCCAGAGCCAGCAGCTCTGCAGGATTGAGTGATTAATAAATTGAAAAATTATTATTATTATTATTTATCAGAGCAGTGGTCCATCCAGTTCTGCTCCACACAGTGGCCAACCAGTGGCCAAGCAGGGCCAGCAGTGGTATTCAGAGGCTTAGTTACTCCCTCCGAAAACAGAGGTTCCCTTTCGTCACCATGGCTAATAGTCCCTGATGGTCCTATTGAAAGATTATTATTATTATTATTATTTATCAGAGCAGTGGTCCATCCAGTCGAGCGTCCTGCTCCACACAGTGGCCAACCAGGGCCAGCAGTGGTATTCAGAGGCTTAGTTACTCCCTCCGAAAACAGAGGTTCCCTTTCGTCACCATGGCTAATAGTCCCTGATGGTCCTCTCCTCCTTGAATCTGTCCAACCCACATGGGAAGCCATACCCTGCTTGTGCCCCTCACTGCAGCCACTAGGTTTACCAGCTCTGGGTCGAGCCCCTGGGGTTAGGGTTGCTAGCTCTAGGTGAGGAAATACCTGGAGATTTGGGGGGGAGGGACCCTAGGGAGGGGTTTAGGAAGGGGAGGGGCCTCACTGGGGTATAATGCCATAAGAGTCCACCCTCCAACACAGCCATTTTCTCCAGGGGAACTGATCTTGGACATCTGAAGATCGACAACTGTAATAGCAGGAGATCTTTGAGTGCCACCTGGAGTTTGGCAACTCTAACATCCACTGACAGCGCCTCCCACAGTGTAACGGCAGGTGTGCAAACTGCCTCAGGGACCCTATTTGGGTGGAAAGGAGGCACAGAAATGTCTAAACAAATAAAGAAGCAACCCCGGTGTAGATGAATCTATGATCTTCATTGCTGTAAGGTAGCTTTGGATGCTCAGACTGCGCGTGTACTAGGACTGAGAAGGATGCCCACCAGATAGGGAGGCCGGCCTCCAGGTGGGATTTGGGAATCCCACGGAATTACAGCTCATCTCCAGACTACAGAGAGCTGTTCTCCTGCAGAAAATGAATGCATTCGAGGGTGGACTGTAAGACACTGTACCCCAGCGAAGTCCCTGTCCTCCCCAGGCTCCACCCCCAAATCTTCAGCCGTTTCCCAACCTGGATATGGCAACCCTGCCCCCATCCCCCACCAGTGGCCGGGGTGGGGGGCCTCCAGATGAAAGGGCCTTGCTTGAATGCAGCCTGGTGGAGCCTCTTAGGAACAAAGCACGGCAGCGAAAGAGTGGACAATCAATCACTCTCTCCCGTTCAGTGGCCAGAAAGGTGAAGGTATTATCCTCTCCCAAGGTGTATCGTCAGCAGATTCCCGAGGTCTATCAGTCTCAGCACAAATATACTTCTATTCCTCGAAATGTTGCCTACTCAGCAACATATTAAAGGGAAGAAAGGCAATTTTGTGCCTTCCCCCCCCCCTTCACATTTAATGGAATGAGGAGGAGATAAAAAGTAATGACCGATTGCTCTGATTCTGCTTCGTTAGCGCTTAATGCTGGGGGGGGGCTGACGCCACGGCCAGCTGGGAAAGGAGCCAAAAAAAGGGACAGGCTTGGCTGAACAGAAGAGGAGAGGAATGTGGTCCCAAGCACAGGACTTTGATGCACAGCCACACCTGGTCTGGGGTTGCCAGCTCTGGTTTGGGAAATACTCGCAGATTTTTAGGGTGGAGCCCAGTGTTCCCTCTAAGCTGAGTTAGTGTGATCTAGCTCACAGTTTTTTAGCCTCCGTCTCACACCTTTTTGCCTTAGCTCAGGAAGGATGGCTCCAGAGCAAACTAATTTATGCAGCAGCCAAATGGCTCACTCACAGCTTTAATGCCAGTAGCTCACAAAGTAGAATTTTTGCTCACAAGACTCCACAGCTTAGAGGGAGCATTGGTGGAGCCTGGAGAGAATAGGGTTTCGGGAGGGGAGGGACTCCAGCAGGATATAATGCCATAGAGGCCACCCTCCAAAGCAGCCACTTTCTCCAGGGAAATGATTTGGGTTGTCTGGAGATGAATTGTAATAGCAGGAGATCTCTAGGTTCCACCTGGAGGTTGGTAACGCTAGCTGGGACCAGAGTGCCTCTCCAGGGTGCCCCATCAGTCTGGTTATTCTGTGGAGAAGGAAAGGTCTGTAAGTCAGAGACATGTGACTACGTGAAGTCAGACCGGTGGCTCTGGCAGAGATTGTCCATATCATCACCCGTTACCAGTTTTTTTAACTGCAAATGCCAGTGGTTCAACCAAGGACCTTAACAGACAAGGGACAATATAACAACATCTGTGAAATGGCTCCTATTGAGAAAAGGAAACCCAAAGATGATTCATTGAAGGGCTGATCACATGAATGATGGTGGGGAAGAAATCATGGGCTTGTTATTTTATGGCCTCCTGTCAGTTTCAGGGCTCAGCGGGAAAACAGCACAGGATTCTGTAATGCAGCCTGAATTTAACAAGAGTATAGAACCTATGGAGTCAGGGCAAAGCTGCCTGAAACTGACCAGAATGTTGCATTGTATGCAGTCAGGGCAAAGCTGCCTGAAACTGACCAGAATGTTGCATTTTTTTCATCTATGAAGAAAAAAAATGGCTTAATCCTCCAAGACTTTACATGAGATCATATCAGTCAATCCTAAAAGAAGTCAACCCTGACTGTTCCCTAGAAGGCCAGAGACTGAAGCTGAAGCTCAAATACTTTGGCCAACCCAATGGGAAGGGAGCACTCACTGGAGAAGACCCTGATGCTGGGAAAGACTGAAGGTCAAAGGAGATGGGGACGGCAAAGGATGAGATGGTTAGAAGGTGTTATCGATGCAACAGACATGAAATTAAGCAAACTCCGGAGCACGACAGAAGACAGGAGGGCCTGGCGTGATGTGGTCCACGGGGTCGCAAAGAGTCTGACTCGACTGTGCGACTGAACAACAAAAAAAATGTGGAAGCACTACTCAGCTGCTCAGAGTGAAGACCACAGCTGGCAAATTTCCTTGCCTCTCTTTTCTGATGACAAATCTGAGCAGGGTTAGCAATGCACCCGTCCCTTCTGCCTTTGCCAGGCAGACACTGCAGGACTGTAACAGGAATTTTTGATTTTGCTTGTTTGCTGTCAAGTTCAATCTGACTTATGGAGACCCCAGTGGGGTTTTCAAGGCAAGAGATGTTCCGAGGTGGTTTGCCATTGCCTGCCTCTGTGTTGTGCCCCTGTATTCCTTGGAGGACTCCCATCAAAATACTAGCCAAAGTCGACCCTGCTTAACTTCCTAAATCTGATGAGATCTGGGTAACCTGGGCTATCCAGGTCAGGGCATAATAGGAATCGGGTGATATATTGTTATATGGAACCAGGGTAGCATAGGGTTGCCAGCTCTGGGTTGGGAAATACCTGGAGATTTTGGAAGGGTGGGTTTTGGGGAGGGGAGGGACCTCTGCACAGTATAATGCCAGAGAGCTCACCCTCCAAAGCAACCATTTTCTCCAAGGAAACTGACTGTTGGTGGAGATCAGTTGTACTAGTTGGGGATCTCTAGGTGCTACCTGGGGGTTGGCAAGCCTACAGCCAGGTTCCTTCCCCAACTCTCCAGGAGATCCCCAGTTTGGATCTGCCAGTCCTTCCCCCCCATCCCCAACCAGTGGCCAGGGGGAACCTGGCACCTATGCATTTCTCCTCCTCAGAATTACTGCTAAGTTAAATCATATAAGGAAAAAAGAACAAAGGCCCCGGTCACATGGGCCGGATATCGCGGGGGGGAGGTGTGACTAATTGCCCCTGCGCAGTTTGATCCGCGATTACGCGATCAGACTCGCCGGCGGCACACCACCGGTCCTCCCCTTGGCGGGTAAACGAGGAACCGGAGGGGAATGCCGGTGCCGGCACGATCACACCACGGGGGTCTGGAGGCAGCCCGTGGCAAACGTTTACTAGTACCTTGAGTACCGTGGAGGTACTAGTTTTTTAACTCGCATTGTCGGCGGTAAGCCACGGGTGCGCTCCACTTCTCAGATGTTGGAGTGTGATCGCACCTGGATAATCTGCCCACCATCCGTGCCTCTCCCGCGGCAACTTTGCCGTGTGACCGGGGCCACAAATATCTTTATCCAAGAAAAACAGTTCCTTTCTTAACTGATCATTTCAATTGCAACCAATTTAGCTTTCAAACAGAAGCTCTTCAATATATGTGGACGTGTCAGCTTTGAATAAGTGATGTTTTACTGGGTTTCTAAAGCGTAATTAAAAGAAACAAGCAAACAAGCAGAAAGCTGCTGACTCATTTTGAGGTTTTTTTTAAAAGGGATTATAAGGGCTTGAAAGTAAAGAAAGTGCAGGTAGCCTTTGTTTCCAGACTGGCCCATTGCTCACAAGGTACCAGGAAAACTTTAGAAGTCCATGGGAATTTGAATGCTTTTGTTTAAAATACAGAAACAGTCTCTTTCATGTAATGTAATTAATTTTCATATAACTAATTTAAATAAATCAAGTGGAAATACAATACAAGCTTCTTATATTTTGGGGTTTTCTTTTGATTAGAATAGATGAACCTGTTAAGGCTTTCTAGAGCTCTGATAAAACATGGCTTTCTGGAATTAAAGCATTATTGTTATTTGTAGCAGTGTACATGGCACATTACATGGTAACACACTCTATGCACACTGTGTTATTTTAGCACTGTTGTTGTATTGCTCTTCTATTATCACATGAAAGTGGAATCAGCTGTACCTAGAAGTCAACAGCGAACGAAAAGTACTGCGTATACGCGCAAAACTCTTTCATATCTTCAATATTACATTCCTGGGCTAATACCTAACACTTCTAGGAGATCCCGCAGTTCAGCGCTATCACCTTTGGTAAATAATAGGGAAAGGCCAGTACACCATTCCTTGTTTTTCTCAACGGATTAAATTTCCTCCACAGCCCCTGAGAACGACGAATCCCGTCAGGCGTTGCGGCAACTAGCCGTGAGCCAATGGCCGGCCAGTTCTGGCGCATGAGCCGTGCGCAAGCGCAGTGGGACCAGGTGGCTTGCTGGGGTTGCATGCGGAGGTCAGCGTTGCAAAGGGAGGTGAATTCGGTAAGTTAAATGGAGGCAGTGGCGCCCCTTCGCTTTGTTGTTGCTTTGGTTGCGGCCGCTGTTGGGGAGAAATAGTTGCCAGGGTTACTTTGAAGGAGTAAAAGAGGGAGGGGAATGGAGGCTGCAAGGAGGTCTTGCCTTCCCCCAGGAGGGAGCGGTGAGACACTGTACAGCGCCGTGCACAACGTTGGCCCCCCGAGGAAGGAAAAAAAATAGCAGCAGGAAAGGTGCTGGAGTGGGGTGGAAAGGGGGAGAGGAAGCAGAGGGGAAGTTCCTGGGAGGGGAGGGGCTTGGAAGTGAAGGACTGGAGGAGAAAGCTCTGGATCTTTCCATACTATGGGTGACGGGGAGACCTGGTAGATGTTCCTACACGAACTTGGGCGTGTGTGCCTTATAATGTGCTCTGACGTTCTCTGTCAGCGTTCCTGGAGCTGATAGGAAAAGGGTTCCCTGTCTGTTTCCACCCCCCTTTCTCCATGGAGCTTCGGGTAGTGTGGGTGGTGCTCCTCTCATTATCCTCCCAAGAACCCTGTGAGGTAGGCTAGGTTGAGGGAGGGCAGCTGGCCCCAAGGGCCCCTCAGTAAACTTAATGGCTGGGTGGAGATTTGGGAGCTTGGGACTCTAATCTAGTGCTCGAACTGCAGTGCCCTGCTGGCTGCCTGAACTAGCAACACTTGAAAGCCCCTTCTCTAGACAAAGAAAAACGGGGGGGGGGGACCTCCTGGTGCCAAGGCCTTAGGCAGCGGAGACAGTTCTGGATGGGAAACACAAGCCAAATGCCAGGAGGGGTGCTGTAATGAAGAGCAAGCCAAGGGTCAGTGCCGTGGAGGAATGCTCTCCGCTGCTCAGTGACCTTGCCTCACTGTCCTGTTGCCTCTCTCAGCCTGCCTGCAAGGAGAGGCAACAATGCATGGGACCATTGCTCTCATGAGAACATAAGAGAAGCCAACGTTGAATCAGGCCAATGGCCCATCTAGTCCAACACTCTGTCAACACAGTGGCCAGAAATACCAGGTGCCATCAGGAGGTCCAGCAGTGGGGCAGTGGGTCCTTTGAAATAGCAGCCAAGGGAAAACGGCAGCTCTGCAGAGGCTTTTGTGACCCAGCAAGCTGGGCTCTGTGACCAACCTGACCCACAGGCTGAAGTTTGGAGAGGTTGAAGATCTGATATGCGGGGGATGGGAAAGTCTGCTGGGGGGGCTTTACTCATCAGCCCATGAGAGCATGCCCTAATGCACACCTTTGCACCCCAGGCCTCTTATGCAGTGCCCTTTCTCCAAGAGTGTAGCTGTGTATATTGTATATTTCCTCCAGTTCTCTGAATCCTCAGTTGCTAAGAGCCCAGTTTGGGCACAGTGATCCAGAAGCATAGCCCACTGAGTTCAGTGGAGCTTCCCACCCACATGGATGCCAAAGGGCACCAGCCCCAAGCCAAACCTAAGTGGATCTAAGTAAAAGACAAAAAAGCCACCCAGCTCTTTGATTTGCAAGTCTTTTGCATCAAAGCCACTTTGTTGCTTCAGATTTTGAAATGTTACTCTACCTTTCCTGGCTGTTGTTCCAGGCGTGACAGTTCTCGGAACAGAGGAACAGGACCGAAGCGGACCGAATGGCTGCCAAGCTCTTTGAGACCATCGGGAAACTCGGCCTTGGCCTGGCTATTGCTGGCGGGGTTGTCAACTCTGCTCTTTATAATGGTGAGGATTGGAGGCCTTTTCTTCTGGCATGTCGAGTTGTTATGTAGAACAGGGCCGGATCCTGTGGTTGATTATGAGTGCCTGTTTTCACCAGAATGCTCCTCTTGGTGTCCAGTGCTGTGGGTTTTTTTAAATAGACAAGTGTGGTGGGAGTGTTGTCTCTGGGCACAGCCCTGAAGGTAACAGGACCCTTGCTCCCAGATCCTGGAAGGACCTTCCTCTGCAGCAGGGGTCCCCAACGTGGTGCCCCCGGGCACCCTGGTGACCGGCAACACCGTTTTTAGAAAGTGGGTGAGGCAGCGTGGGTTTCTTGCCCCTCAGGGCATCTGATTGGTTATGCAGAATGAAATAGTATCATTTCAGTTAAAGCTGCTACCACAGTGCTGGTTTTATAGTCTCTCGCCCCTCTCTCTAGTGTGCTTTTGAAATTATCCCTTTTCTCCCTTGCACTTGGGCTTTCTCTGTCTGAGGCTCTGCCTCCCGTGGCAGCCATTTTGTAGTTGCACTCTCCGCCCGTTGTCAGAATTCCTGAGGTGCCCATGGACTTTAAACCAGGGATGTCAAACTCATTTGTTACGAGGGCCGAATCTGACATAAATGTCACTCTGTCGGGCCGGGCCACATGTGCCATAAAAAGTAATGCCAGGTACCGGAGATACAAACGGTATAAAGGACAGCAGCTGGTAATCACCAAGTTGGTGTATCCTCACTGCAAAGCCTCATGGGCTGGGAGGGGGATGCAAAGGAAAACCCACATGGGCTGGAGAGCCCATGGACTGGAGAGCCAGCAGTGCAGCACTGGGCAGATGCTTCCATGCTGCTTGACTGCTACAGACGAGGTGGTTCTACTGAAGCTGCAATCGGAGTGGCTCCGCCCACTCTCCCCCGAGCAGCCTCCTGTTCCCTCCCTTGCACTAGTTGCTCACGGGCCACATAAAAGCCCTTGATGGGCCAGTTCTGGCCCCCAAGCCTTATGTTCGACACCCCTGCTTTAAACAGTTGAGAACCCACAACACCAGCTGTCAATTGAACCAATCAAAAAAGGCTGGGAGGGAACAGAGGTCAGTCCCAGGTGTGGTGGGGATGATGGCTCTCCAGCTCTGAAGCGTCTCTGTTGTAGGACCTCTTTGCCCACCTCTCCAGTCCTGTTCATGAGGCCCTGCTTATGGATTCCCTCAAGTCTGTTCCACTTGGTCCAGTATTCCTGGATTCCCCCCCCCCTTTTTTTGTATTCAGAGTGTATAGTTGACTTGTTTCTTCTCTGTGCCACGCTTTTCAGTGGACGCTGGACACAGGGCTGTCATCTTTGACCGCTTCCGGGGCGTGCAAGATATAGTGGTGGGCGAAGGGACCCACTTCCTCATTCCCTGGGTGCAGAGGCCTATCATCTTTGACTGCCGCTCTCGCCCTCGTAATGTTCCGGTCATCACGGGCAGCAAAGGTGAGTACTCGGGACCAGCGGTGGGCTCCGATTAATTTTTTATTTATATATTTATAAATTTGATATCTAAACCGCCCTCCCCCATACTTGGGGCTGAGGGCGGTGTACAACATTCAAAGATACAATCATAGATAGATAAATAAGTTAAAAACAGTTAAACAGATACAAAAGCCATTAGAGATGACGTCTAAAACCAGATTATCCTTACCCCAAGGGGGAGTGGAAGGAAGGAAGGCCAGGCTACATGAAGACCACTACTGTCCTCAACCATAGGCCTGGCGGAACATCTCTGCCTGACAGCCCCTGTGGAACTGAACAAAGTCATGTGGCACAGAGTTCCACCAGGTTGGAGCCAGAGCTGAAAAGGCCCTGGCTCTGGTTGAGAACAGCCAGATATTTTTCAGGCCGGGGATCTCCAGTAGATTTTTCTCTGCTGAGAGACCTGGATAGCCCAAGCTCATCAAGATCTCGGAAGCTAAGGAGGGTCTGCTCTGGTCAATATTCAGATGGGAGTCCACCACGGAAGGAGCTGCGGTGGCTCAAGTGGTTAAGACGCTGAACTGCAGGCTGTGGAAGGTCGGTAGTTCAGCAGTTCGAGACCCGAGTGTGCCGCATGATGGAGTGAGCTCCTGTCTCTAGTTCCAGCTCCTGCCAGCCTAGCAGTTCGAAAGCAAGAAATTGCAAGTAGATAAATAGGTACCACTTCGGTGGGAAGGTAACAGCGTTCCGTGTGCCTTGGTGTTTAGTCATACCGGCCACATGACCACGGAAATGTCTTCAGACAGCGCTGGCTCTTCGGCTTTGAAACGGAGATGAGCACTGCAACCCTAGAGTCGGACTTGACTGGCTTTCGAGCAAGGGAACCTTTACTTTTACCACCACGGAATGCCAGGGTAGCAACGCAGAGGCAGGCAATGGCAAACCACCTCTGAATATCTCTTGCCTTGAAAACCCTGTGGGGTTGCCCTAAGTCAGCTGTGACTTGACAGCCATCTGTGTGTGTGTTTCCATTTTTTAATTTCTGATTTAGGGCGCTAATAGGCCCCCTCTGCAGAGAGCTGCTCGAGATGGCTGGCTAGCAGAAATTACGCTGTTAAAACAGTTCAAATGAAAACGAATACGGAAGCCATTAAATGAAGCTGTTAAAATACATTTAAGAGTTTTAGGGGGTGGGGAAAGAGAAGCTGTGCCTGTGAATGTCTGTAAGCTGATGCAATAGCTAATAGCATCCCAGTTGCTTAGCCGCTCGTTTTTAGCAGCGGCACTCCACTGCCCAAGACTTCCTGAAGAAGGGCTGTCTGCTGGCTGTGTGAGTGGACCATGCGCCCAGCTGGCCGTGGTTCTTTGTGAACCTGCAAGGCCGCTCAGGGGGTGAGGCGTGCTGCCCCCTGGAAGTGCAGACTTACCAGTGGAATAAGCATCTCCCCGGGTGAGAAAGAAGAAGGGAGCTGATGACAGCCTTCTGTGCAGCAAAGCAATCAAAAACAGCTGAAGGGTTCAAAAACTTAGACTGGCCTTTAGCTTCCAGTGTTTGGGGTTCCTCGTGAGACAGTCAGGGGTCTGTTATTGAGAAAATCAGCAATGACCAGCGCAGAGCCAGTGTGGTGTAGTGGTTGAGGGTGGCGGACTCTGATCTGGAGAACCGGGTCTGATTCCCCCACTCCTCCACACGAAGCCTGCTGGGTGACCTTGGGCCAGTTACCGTTCTCTCACAACTCTCTCAGCCCCACCTACCTCATAAGGGGCCTGTTGCGGGGAGAGGCAGGGAAGGTGATTGTAAGCCACTTTGGGACTCCTTAAAGTGGAGAAAAGTACTTCCTTTGGGCTGTCCGGGTCTCTCAGCAGAGAAAAATCTACTGGCCCGAAAAATATCTGGCTGTCCTCAACCGGAATTACTTTTCTTGTTACTGCTTCCTTCTTTTACTACCTCCTGGATGCTCCACTTGTACCCTCCTGTGGTAGTGAGTGGCAGGAGAGCGTGCGAATGTTCCTAGGACACTCTCTCTGTTCATGCGCCTGGCCGGTGTCGATGCCAAGAGTCCTTTGCAATGTACAGAGGCTGTGTAGCAGGCATGTCTCCCTGGCAGACGAGTCAACATGGAAAGGACTTGTACCAGGTGAGAAATGTGAAACTGACTGGCCCAGAATGCTTCTCCCAGGTGTCCTTTTTGGCTCTGATGGCTCCTAAAGACTGCTGGAACTGGACTTGGCTAAAGGAGGAGAGCAAAATCCCTCCGGTCGATTCGATAGGCCTGTCCTCTGAAGGAAGGGTCATCCAGGCGGTCCTTCCTGGCTCGTGGCCTGGTGGTTCTCCATTTTGTCTCCACAGCACCAGAGCTGAGTCGGAGCAGCTTCCTCCTTGACCTGCAAAAGCCCACTCCTGCTCTAAACCCCCTTCTCTGCTTCTCTGGTAGATCTACAGAATGTGAACATCACACTGCGGATCCTGTTCAGGCCGGTGGCCACGCAGCTTCCCCGGATTTACATGAGCATCGGAGAAGATTACGACGAACGAGTATTGCCCTCCATTACAACTGAGATCCTTAAGTCCGTCGTGGTAAGAGGCAGGCGGGCAGGCTGGGATTCTGCGCAGCTCAGGCACTGCTAACCTGAGCCAGCATGGTGTAGAGTGCCAGGCGAGGGTCTGGGAGATCCAGGTTCGAATCCCCACTCTGCCACGGTAGCTCACTGGGAGAAGTTGGGTCAGATTCTCTTTCCTCCTCACACACATCTAGCCTACCTCACAGGGTGGGTAGGATAAAATGGAGGAGGGAGAGAATGATGTTGTAAGCTGCTTTGAGGAGAAAAAGAGGGTACAAATATCTAAACGAATTAAAAATATAGCCTGGAAGCCATCATGGCTCAGCCTGGGGCCTTAATTTAGTGGCTGTTTATCCTTTTCTCCACATCACCTGTGGCACCGGGCCTTATTTTCCCCCTCCCTCATAAACCTTCTCAGCTCCCTCCTTTTATATTGGGGTTCTTTTGAGCAACTCTTCCTACCAGTTGTTGTTAGGCAGCCTGTATTTTGCCAGTCTGCTTGAAAAGCCCCACACACCCAAAGGAGTACTGATTTACACAGAGAGTGATTAAAATGTGGAGTTCACTGCCAGAGGATGTAGAGATGGCCACAGGAATAAACAGCTTTAAAAGGGGATTAGATATATTCATGGCGGATATGTCTATCAGTGGCTATTAGCCATGGTGACTGAGGGGAACCTCCAGAGCCAGGAGGCAACGTCGGGGAAGGCCTTGGCCTGTCTGCTCTGTTGCTGGCCCTCCAGAGAAACTGGTTGGCCGCTGTGTGAGACAGGAGGCTGGACTAGATGGACTATTGGTCTGATCATCCAGCAAGGCTCTCCTTATGTTCTTATTAGGAAAGGCCTCAGCCTCTATGCCCTGTTGTTGGCCCCCAAGAGGAACTAGTTGGCCACTGTGTGAGGCAGGATGCTGGACTAGATGGACCACTAGTCTGATTCAGCAGGGTTCTACTTATGTAGCTAAAAGCACCAAAAGCTTTGTGGACACAGATTTATTTAGCCAACAGGAGTAGGAACACAGTGATGGGTCCTTCTTTGGTTCTGGAGGTAGATTGACCAAAGCCTAACAGTCCCTCAGACACACCACCTTCCCTGACCTGTCTCCTTCTTGGCTGTTTCTCAGCTTTTGTGTTTCTCTGTCCCACTCTCTGCAATTGTCCCCAGTCACTGAGGATTGTGCCTTCTCCCTGCTGTCTGTTTGGCTGTGATATGGCTATCCATATGGTGGCCTGGCGAGGCCAACAGCATCTCCATCTTCTTGGATCCAAGGGGATGAGGACAGGGCAAAGGGCACCAAGAGAGGGGCATGCTGGCCTCAAGCAAGGCCACCATACCCCTTGGGCTTGCGTGCAGTCTTGGTATGGGAGCCCTGTGGTTTTATTTTTGCTCACCTTTGTGATTCTCTGTTTCAGGCTCGTTTTGATGCTGGGGAACTGATCACACAGAGGGAGCTGGTTTCCAGACAAGTGAGCGAAGACCTCATGGAAAGAGCGGCAACCTTTGGCCTCATCCTAGATGACGTTTCCTTGGTAAGGGACTTCTTGGTTCCAGACACTTTGCTGGGAGAGAGTTGTGGAGAAGGGAGGAGAAAAGGGCTCCCTGAGGTTTTCAGGCCTAGCCTATGCAGCAAGCTGATCCAGACAGAGCTCTGAAGTAGCAGGAGTCTGTGTTATGACTCAGTCTACTAGATTTGTTTCTTTTCCGAAACAGTTACGCAAATACGCATCATGCTTGTGTTACCGCAGATGGTCTGTGTTGCCCAAAAAGAGGCTGTCTCCTGTTTCTGCTGGGGGAATTAGTGAGGAGACAAAACGGCTGTTTTGTGAGAGGGAGGTAACTAGCAGGAATCTCCACCTATGTTTTACGGGGATCCTTCCCTTTGAGAACTCTCCAATAACCAGTCCGTTGCTTAACCAAAAGGGTTGTTTTTATTAAAAGAGGAAATCCTAATAAAATGCACACATACAGAAATAAAACACATGTTAAAACATATACACAAGCAATGGAAGTACAGAGGTGAGCGGGAATAATTGGAGGGTGCTGGGGAAATTATACTCTACCTACCCAGGAGATCAGGAGTCCATGGAGCAGAGACTGTGAAGATGGAAAGTGACCCAAACAAAGTTTGGGGGTGCACGTCTGTAGGCGCCCAAGACAAGACACACAGCAATGGAGCTGAGGCCGCCTAGTTCTAGGAAAAATGGGACCTGAGGGCATGCCCATGTGACTGCCTCATAAAACAAAGAATTGCGGGATTTTGGGAATGCTGAATAGGGTTCCCAGGTATAGACAAAGGAGAACAGGAGATGTTCTTTGGAGGGGTTTTGGATGTAAAATAGGGTTTAGGCTGGAACTCTGATTGCTTCCTCCGTTGAGTCCGGTGGCTAATGGATTCCTAATTAAACTAATCAAAAAGACACAGTGCTGTTTGGTGACCCTCCGTTTGTGTTAGGTGGGAAAGAGGGGAGCTGTTATTGTGAAGAAAAAGGTGGGTATGAGGTATGGGGAAACTGGTAGGATTAATGATCCAGGTTGAATGGTGTTAGCTCTGGGACAAGGCAGGTCCATTGTCTGGCGTATGCAGATGTCAGGGTGGAGGGAGAGGCTGCAGCTGGGTCAGACCAAGATGTCACACCTTCCAGGGTTTTTGCCTAGGCATTCTGAGGCCTGATTGTCCGGGATCCATCTTGTTTTTACTTAGGTCGAGTCTGCTTGGCATATGTACTCCTGGGGTATATAAAGTGGTGGTGTTCTCCTCCGTATTGCTTCGTTCTGCTTTCAATCTGTTGTATCCTCCTGGGAGGTTCCCCAAAGCCTAGGATGCACTTTTAAAAGCCACTTACTTTGTTATTTATATCATTTTCATAGCAGCCATTGTCATGTAGCGGCTAGAGTGTCTGACCCCGGTTCAAACCCCCCAGTCTGCCGTGGAGGCTTGCTTGGGTGGGTTTGGACAAGTCACACAATCTCAGCCTAACCTACTTCACAGGGTTGCTATTGCAAGGATAAAATGGAAGAGAGGGGAATGTTGTAAGCGACTTCGTGTCCCTATTGGGGGACAGGGGAGAACGGGGGTATGAATGAAGTAAATAACTTCTTCCCTTGGCATTTTCTATATGCATGTGTCCCATTCTCCCCCCCCCTCCCCATTTTGTGTATCTCATGTGACCTCCAGCACATACTGTAAGTTGGATATGTGCAATGGGTCTTTTAAGGCAGTGATCATGCATTGCTCAAGGGTGCCACGGCACCCTCTTCCTCATTCCCAAAAACAAAGAACCAGTTCTTGGTTTCCTTCCACCCCACTGAAGCAGGAAGTGCTTCGGAAGTACCCGGAAGTTGTTCCTTTTGTATCTCTAGGGAGCACTCAAAGAACTGCCTTCCTCGTAGGATGGTGTATGGCTTGGAACCACCGATCATTGTCTGCCTTGGCCTCCATAGCGGCCATTTTGTGGTTCTCAAAATGCCAAAAGCGGCAACAGGCTTGGCAAGGTAGGGTCTGCAGAACAACACCTTGTTGTCAGACAAAAATACCCTTAATCAGTGTTTCCTCTGTGCTGAGTTAGTGTGCGCTAGCTCACAGTTTTTTTAAGCCTCCGGCTCACACATTTTGGTCTTCGCTCAGGAAGGATGACTCCAGAGCAAACTAATTTACACAGTAGCCAAATCGCTCGCTCACAACTTCAATGCCAGTAGCTCACAAAGTGGAATTTTTGCTCACAGGACTCCACAGCTTAGAGGGAACATTGCCCTTAATACAAATTCAGTCCTAGCATGTGTTCAGAGGTTTGTTTTGTTTTTTGGTTTCTGCAGTTGCCAAAGTTCTTGCTTTGTGGAACTCCTGATAACACAGTGAGGGTTCCTACAGTTTTATAGCGCACAGGTTGAAAACCAGTGACCCGTCTTGTGCAGGTCAGATGCCACCGTCAGTCATAGGAGGACCTGGCCCCTCCCTGCTCAACACTGAGGACATTGCAGTGCTGGGGAAAAGGGAACCGCAGCACTGGTTCCCATGCTTTTTGGAGTGGGACCGACTTCTAAACCTCCCTACCTTTCAGGGTGTGCTCACTAATGAGCACCACACTACTTGTCTTCTCCCAAGCATAAAATGCAGGATCCTCACACCACTTAACTTTGAATAAATTTATAACTCCTTTTTTTATGTGTATGGATATAGAGCAGCTGTCCCCAACCTTTTTGATCCTGCAGTTGTTGTTGTTCAGTCCCATGGACCAGATCACGCCAGGCCCTCCTGTCTTCTGCTATCCTCTGAAGTTTGCTCAACTTCATGTTCGTTGTATCTATGACACTGTCTAACCATCTCATCCTTTGCCGTCCCCGTCTTCTTTGACCTTCAGTCTTTCCCAGCATCAGGGTCTTCTCCAGTGAGTGCTCCCTTCTCATTGGGTGGCCAAAGTATTTGAGCTTCAGTTTCATTATCTGGCCTTCCAGGGAACAGTCAGGGTTGATTTCTTTTAGGATTGACTGCAGACACCTTTGTAATTGTGACACAGGCTGGTGGGCGCACAATCACAAAATGGCGGCCACAGGAGGCGGAGCCAACCACAAAATGTCCAGGAGCGAGGTTGTATATAACTCTAGTCGTAACTCTTCTACAGTTTGAGTAGAAGCTCGTTTTACCAGGGTGCCTTTTAATCTGGAAAGCCAGTCAGAAGCCCTGGTGAGCCAAGAGCCCCGTCTAGCCCCTGTCACTTAAGCATTGGCAGGCGCCAGGAAAGGTGCTGGCAGACACTGGGGTGCCCATGGGCACCTCATTGGGCACCTCTGGTATAAAGCGTTACTAAAAGGCTATGTTTGACAGCTGTTTTGCATGTTACGCAAAAGCAAGCCACATTTGCAGTGGAGCCTTCTCTCCTGCCTTAGCCAGTGGGTACTGAAATATTGGGGTGGGGTGGGGGGGAATGGTTACAGTTATATTCTTCAAGCGCCGTAAGACACTTTGAGGGTTTTCAAGACCGAAAAGCAGGATACAGATGAAATAATTTAGTATCCCTGGCAAAGGCACAAAGCTTAGGGTTGTGTCTACCCAGTAATACTAAGATTCAGGTCATAGGGAAACACTGAGGTTTTGATACTATAGAATAGGATCTGGGAGTGCCAAAAAAGTAGACTGAAGGGCTCCCTCTGCTGCTGCTGATGAGAAATTGTGGAGAGCAAGGTTCTGTCCTGAGGCTGCATATGTGTTATTCTTAATTAAAGCGCCGAAGCTCTCAGCATCTAATGGGCAGTCAGGTGCTGGGCGTTCTTCCAGCTCTTTCCACCATGGAGAGGACTGTGCAGCATTTACATTGGACCAAATCTGCTTTTTCACTGGTGAAAAAGAGTCACCTGTGGCCACCAAAGAGGCTCTGCTGGGTGCCATGGGACCGACATGAACAAATATGGGATGTGCACTTTTATAAGCAGGAGAATTGGGCAACAGTGAGTGAGAAAGCTGGCTGGATCCAACTCTTTTGGTAATTACAAAAGAAACCCATAATGCTGTAGGTTTCCTTTTACAGAGCTCATTTGTAGCTTTGTACAGGATGTTTTTTCCCACAAAAAAAGAATGCAGAGGTCCTGCTAGCCAACATAAAAATCACTTCTGATACTCACACACACACACCAACAACTGACGTGTCATGGGTAGTGTGTAGTCTTACATAAAGCTGTCCATCGTACAAAGCTGAGGTAAATCAATAAAGGGACATATTGAGTTTTCTGTAACTAATAGAACACTAGCTGTTTGGGCCTTTATCATGAAGAGTTCTCCTTAGAATGTCGCCTTCTCAAATGATCCAGCAGGGCCACAACCTTAGCCATCATTTGAAAAACTCAAAGCCCCCAAAATCCCTGACGGTGCAACTCATTCAAAAGAACCCATACCCAAGCTCACATTTTTACCTTATAGGTAGAAAGCTAATTTAAAATTAATAATTTATGTACCTCTAGCAAAATTTGTTAGATTGTTTTTTTTGGGGGGGGGGGATTTAGGCCTTAGAAACAGATGTTGCCAATGAAATTTTGTCTAAAGCTACATTTGAAGTAAATTTGGAATGTTCCTCAAGCAGTGACTGAGAGATTTCGAAGTAGGATTATCAAAAACTCAGTTTGCTCACACGTTCTTGAAATGAGTCCTAAATCATTTGCTGTCAGGTTAACAGTGTATGTGAGCAAATACAGTTACTTCTGGAAACTTCTCGGAAAAACCAAAGCACATTCCAAAGCCACAGCTGTGCATCTTTTGTGCCTCTGATGCGTAAATAAAACCTGCCTGTCAGATTGTGACCTTCATGGCGTAACTGTGCTTGTAACCTCGGTCATGTTTCGCCATCTTTTATGTGATGTTGATGGTATTCCTTCATTGTGACCTTTCCTTTGTTCCTATTCCTCTCTTAAGACACATCTGACCTTTGGGAAGGAGTTCACAGAAGCTGTAGAAATGAAGCAGGTCGCCCAGCAAGAAGCAGAACGGGCCAGGTTCATAGTGGAAAAGGTAAGACCACAGAGTCTTCCCAACTAGACCTGAGCAACTGTGTCAGCTACTTAGCCAATTCTCCGATTGCTTCATGGTGCTCCAAAACATATCACTTCCCTAGCACACCTTCCCCAATGTCCAAATATGTCCTTGGTATTTACCCTTATAATAAGTTTGAAAACTGGCTCAGACAGTGGTTCTCAACCTTCCGTATTATACATCCCATCAACTACTCTATCTAAGAACCTAAGTCCCAGCATGATAGAGACAAAAGTCCACTTTTCCCAAGACATGAGGACATAAAATATCGCAGAAGCACAGTGGGTAATCCTTGGCAGGCAGGACTGGCAAGAAAAAGCACATCAAGGACACCTGCTGGTGGGCAGGAGGAATGAGGGATCAGAAGAAAAACTCTCCAATGCAAGAACAAGATGCATTTCGGAGGTGCTATTGTCACAAGAAAAGAAAAAGGTGTCAGTTTTGTTTTTCCATGTGGGTGGGTATTCTGTTTGTAATAATTGTTTGGATACACTATATTTTTAATATGCTAGTTGTGATAATTTCATGCCAAGTAAAAATGTCTGTAGTCATATTTTATGTTCCTAAAGTAACAGAATGACTTTCAATTTGGAAAAGAAAAAAGTACTTTCAGAGCTGTTCTCTCACAAGCAGTTCCTGAAAGAGCTCTCCCAGCCCCACTTACCGCACAGGGTCTCTGTTGTGGGGAGGGGAAAGGAAAGGAGATTGTAAGCTGCTCTTGAGACTCCCTCAGGTAGTGTAGGGCAGGGTATAAATCCAATCTCTTCTCTCTTCTTGAAATGGACTCTCTTGCAGGTAAACCTGCCTTCCCTCCATATTCTCAAGCATGTGCCATTTCCCACAGTTCTTTATCACATCAGTTTCTTGAAACCGAGCTCTGTCGAACTGGTGGGCTGGGGAGAGGAGTTCAGGTTGTTGCCCCGTTGACTGGCCTCCTCCTGTCTGGCCAAGCTCCATGTCGGTTTCCTCCTATGTTTGCGCAGGCGGAACAGCAGAAGCAAGCAGCAGTCATCTCAGCCGAGGGGGATTCGAAGGCGGCAGAGCTGATCGCCAACTCGCTGGCCACCGCGGGTGACGGCCTGATTGAATTGCGCAAGCTCGAGGCAGCCGAAGACATTGCCTACCAGCTCTCGCGATCCCGCAACATCACCTACCTGCCTTCGGGACATTCGATGCTTCTCCAGCTACCCCAATAGGGGTCCTCTCTGTTCCTGTCCCCACCCTTTTTTTTCTACTGTCCCTTTGAAAGTAAGTTTAGCCATGCATAATCACTGAAGTTTCTCAATTTGGGGTTGATTGGGGGGGGGGGACATAAAACAGAGATTGGATTGAAAGTCCCTTAATTTCATAAAGGTAATCAATCGTCCTCTCTTTCTCTGTCTCTTCCCCTCCGTGGAATATCATTTAATAGTTCAGTACCCAGGACAGAAGCTGGAAAGGACTGGGGTGGAGCGGGTGGAGGCTAAGAGAGGGGTATCATTTGTTATATGGGATCCTATCAAGAAAAGGCCTATTTGAACAAGACTTTGCAAATCCAGTTCATTTTAAGGTCATTGAACTGTGGTTCATGCGATCCAGCGCTGGCTCATCTCTGGTCCATTGCATTATATGGGAGGAATTTGAGAGCTTCCCCTAACCAACATCACCCCTTTCCTGCCAAATTCACCATCCTACTGGTGTGTCTCTTAGCAGCATAAGAAGCTCTCTTTGCCAGATTTCTGACTCTCATTGAATGGCAGTGGAGCTGGTGTTTAATATCATTTTTAACTCTGTGTAGAGAATATGGAGAAGAGTAGGTCAGTTCTACAGATGCAATTCCTGCTTTGCCTTTTCTTTCGCGTGAGTCTCTCTTTCCTCTGGGACAAAACTCCGTGTGCCTCAACCACATTACCGGAAGGAACTGATCTCTGTTTTAGAAGCCTGAAGTTCCTGGTCTTCAGAGAAAGACAGGAGGCCTATTCTGCTGCTAATCGGATGCCGGCAGCTTTTATGAGGCTTTAAAAAAAAAATCTTCCAAAGAAGTTCACTTAGTAATGAAGATACAGGGGGAAAAAACTAGACTGTGTTAATCAACCTTTAATAAACGAACAAATAAAACATCCCCTCCCTAACACTGTGATTTTGTATTTAATCTTTAAAGTATTTGTGAACATTATTGCTTCTTTTATTTATTTATTTATTTATTTATCACACTTATACCCCACCCTCCCAGTGGGTAGATATTAGATCTGGGGAGGTTGGGATTCCTGGAGAACATTGGCAGACATGCATTTCACATCAGGATCAGCTTGCAAAGGGTCTTGTCTGAGCACTGATGCTCTCACCAGTTCTGCTTTGGCTTCTGATAGCACCATCTTGAGTGGAGTTCTACTCTTCTAAAATCATTGACTTAGAAGGATGGAGTGCTGCTAGGGATTGCACTGTAAGCTTTGCAATTGGCCACTCCCCCCC
>NW_015164672.1:770990-772719 GCF_001447785.1 Gekko japonicus
ACCCTGGTATTCCTTGGAGGTCTCCCATCCAAGTACTTGCCAGGGTCAGCCCTGCTTAGCTTCCAAGATCTGACAAGATCAGGCTTGCCTGGGCTACCCAGATCAGGGCCCATTCCAGTTCATTTGAAGGGCAAGTGCAAACTGTATCTTTCAGGTTACAATGTCACTGCAAACTGGTTTAGCACACAAGGGAGAGAGAGCTGGAATGAACTAGGAATGGACAAGCCCTGGACTTATAATTCTGAACCACGGCTTGGCATTCTATGTAAACTAAGTCTGTATGTTGACATTATTACCGATTCTGTCCTAATGATCCATTGAAAACAAAATGTCTTAGCATTTCCCCCCCCAGCACCAAGAATACAGAGCATCACTTGCCCAAGACCAAGAGTTCCTACCTATACCTTGTGGCTAATATCCACTGATGAACCTCTGCTCCATATGTTGATCTAATTCCCTCTTGAAGCCGTCCATGCTTGCAGCCGCCACCACTTCCTGTGGCAGTGAATTCTATGTGTTAATCACTCTTGTGATTAATTTCTTGTGTTCAGGGGTAGAGACTGCTGCTTTCTGCTTGGCTCTTAATGCCTGATGTTGAGTTGATCCTGTAACTACAATCATTTCAGCTTCATTTGGAAATAACTACTACTCTTCAAAAGTTCTAGTTAACCTTATGGGCCATTTTCATTTGTGAAGCTCTTTGGGTTGGATCTTGTGAACACAAGGAGGATAGATCTTTGCCCATTCTTCCCCCTACAGACATTTCTCACACTGGCCCGAAGTGTATTTCCATGATTGCAGAATAGATAAATACCGGTAACTATGTGGGTTGGCAGGGTGCGGTGAAGAAGAGGAGAAATCCCTCTCTCCCATATCTCCCTCCTCCTCCAAATGGGGTAGTGGGACACTCAATGGCAATAATAGAAGCATACAGGAAATACCCCCCCTTGCCATTAATTCAATTTTCTCATGCAGTATGCTTATGTTTTTATTGGTTCTGTTCAGCAATTAAAAATGCCTGAGTGGGGGAAAAATTGAAGTACCTACACCTCATAATCAGCCCAGGGTCGCAGTTGAGCTAACATTGGAATCCTATCGTCTGTTCAGAAAGCAAGCCTTTGTCATCTGTGTGGTACAGCTTCCAGATTGTCTTGTGGTGCCATGGGTCAGAGAGGAGGAGGCCCGTGTAGCCAGCCTTAAGTTAGCAGAAGCTGACCAGCAGGAAGATGAGCTGCAGGCTTGTCAGGTTTCACAGCCAACAGCTGGTTCAGAGCCACCGACACCCTCCAGCCCTGATTCGGCAGGTGAACCTTAGTTGGCCATTCGCATTATCACCCACACCCTTAGAGTACTGCAGAGGGAGACTGAGAACAGAGCTACAGGCAAGACAGCAAAATGCGTGCCTCTTGCCCAACACCAGCTGCTTGCTGATAACAAAGATGAGTAGTTGCAAGACTGCTTCTGAGCAGCAGGCTGCAAGCATGACCCTTAGGTATGAGGCTATCAAAACCAGCCAAGAGAGGCTGTTGGGCATGGACGCAATGAGTACGATAGATGCTAAGCCACTGACTCTGCCTTGCCTGACTTCTGGACCCCTGACCTTGGACTGAACAAGCCTGCCTTGCCTGACGTCTTCTGGCACCTGATATTCGGAGCCTGCAAGCCAGTATATGTGGGCTGCTGGAGGGAAGTGCTGTGGCTCAGTGGTAGAGCATCTGCTCGGTAAGCA
>NW_015164672.1:772869-781827 GCF_001447785.1 Gekko japonicus
TATCACCCACACCCTTAGAGTACTGCAGAGGGAGACTGAGAACAGAGCTACAGGCAAGACAGCAAAATGCGTGCCTCTTGCCCAACACCAGCTGCTTGCTGATAACAAAGATGAGTAGTTGCAAGACTGCTTCTGAGCAGCAGGCTGCAAGCATGACCCTTAGGTATGAGGCTATCAAAACCAGCCAAGAGAGGCTGTTGGGCATGGATGCAATGAGTACGATAGATGCTAAGCCACTGACTCTGCCTTGCCTGACTTCTGGACCCCTGACCTTGGACTGAACAAGCCTGCCTTGCCTGACGTCTTCTGGCACCTGATATTTGGAGCCTGCAAGCCAGTATATGTGGGCTGCTGGAGGGAAGTGCTGTGGCTCAGTGGTAGAGCATCTGCTCGGTAAGCAAAAAGTCCCTTGTTCAATCCCCAGCATCTCTGCTAAAAGGACCAGGCAGCAGGTGATATGAAAGATCTTTGCCTGAGACCTTGGAGAGCTGCTGACTAGACCATACCGACTTTGGCTAAGGTTCGGATAAGGCAGCTTTATGTGTTCTCAGGCGGAGTCCACAGGAGACTAGCAAGGCACGGGTGATGGAGACCAGATCCCAGAGAAGCTAAACGGCTGCTGACTGCCCAGCCAAAGCTAGTATGAAGTGCTCCCGGCATTTAGACAGGGCCAAGAACAACACCCTGATTACAAACTTGTGCTATTGGGGAGAGTGACCCACCCCATCTTGGATGGGCAGAGCCCCTTTCCCCTCATCTCACGAGTCCAACCATCCTCAACATTTCTGTCTTGCCCAGATTAAGCTTCCAAATAGTATAAGAGAGCTTCCAAATGGGACCACAGCCATTTCGGTTTGAAATCAGTTTGTATCTTTAGTACCTCCCTCAGGGGATGGGGTAAGTGTTGCATTAGAAGAAGGTAAGAGCCCTCTTTTTTCCAAGCCACACGCTTAAGAACATCCCAGAGTTTCTAAACTGGCAGGGTTAGGGCAGAAAACTGTTAACTCTCACCACAACTGTACCTAGAACAGGACAGCAGGCAACTCTCCGCAACAGTTAAGGGCGAGATTTTAAGACCAAAACTCTTTGCCAAGTGAAACCGCAGGGAGGATATGGAAGAATATCTGTTGGGAACACGGCCAGGATACCTGGAGAGAAAGGAACCATGAGAAATATTCAAGGACTAGGGTGCATCGCTGTGAAAGAGTGGTGGGACAGATTGGCTATCAGCAGCCTCCAGAGCCTAAAAAAGAAATCACAGAGCAGATAAAATCTGCAGCTCCGAGGCAAGGTGTGTTGGCAAACAGCTGCAGTGCAAGGAAAGGTGTGGGTTTGTTATGTACTTTCCCTGCCCAGGTGACATGCCCTTTCATGTCAAAAGGGAGATCAAAGGAATAAGGGGGGGAAAACTGCAAACAACCAAACCAGACTTGTGAGAACAGGAACAGAGCAGGAATTGCCTATGGAAAGCTTTGAATTTGTCCGTGACGGTATTTTGGCTTACCTGACTTTGACTGCTTATGTATAGAGCCAAGGTGGTGGTAGAGGGTTAGACAAGACATAGGGAGACCCATATTAAAATCCTCATTCCGCCATGAAAATCCCTGGTTGATGGTGACAGAAAAATCTTCATAGGGTTGGGGAGGGGACTATGTGTGTTACTGTGAACTCTTGGGAGAAAAGACAGGTTGAGAAAAGAAAAAGTTGAAAAAGCTTATTGTCATGAAATCATAATAGAGCCCTCATTCATCAAGTCTAGCACCCTTTTTTCCATCATGGCCAATCAGCAGTTCCTGGAAGGCCTACCACTGGGGCACAGAGTCCACAGCTTCTCTCCCTCTTTTTGCTCCTCCAGAGGCTGATACTGAAAGGTACACTGCTCTTGAACATGGAGGACCCGTTTTCACTACCATGTTGAACAAGCTTCTCTTTGTCTTGCACAGTACCAAATCTAAAGCAAAAAAATACTGGAGCAGTTTTTCCCGGAAAGCGTGAGAATTGGCCAAGCGCGACTCATTCTTCAGAACGCTCCACAAACTTTACGATGGAGCATGTGTAAAGGATTGTATTTGAATGATATGCTGAAGGACATATCTGGAGGAGTGAGCAGCATTTTCAGAACATCCTGTCCAGGGCTGGTTCCAGGTATTGGGGGTCCCTGGGCAACAACTATCCCAGGTCCCCCTCCTCCCAGGACCCTGTTTGTGCCTCCCTGTCTCTTTAACCACATGCCCCCCCCCACATGCCTATTTATCCGTCCTGCACCTGCTTGTGAGCCCTCCCGCTGCCTGTGCTCATAGTCACCTTCCCATCTTTTCCCCAGCAGTTTTGGGCCGCTCATACAGCCTGGAGCTCAGGTAGCAGAGTGCTCATGAGTGGGCAGAGGGAAGACACGTGGGTGGGTAGCAGGGTGGTGGGCAGGCAGGGGCTCAGCAGCTGTGTGCCCTACTCAAATCACGTGGCCTTGGCAGCTGCCGTACCTCAGGGCCTGTTGATGCCAGTCCAGCTCCTACCCATGGCCCTAAGAATAAGTGTGCGGGCTCTAATCTGGGAGTACCGGGTTTGATTCCCCACTCCTCCACTTGCACCTGCTGGATGACCTTGGGCAAGCCGTAGTTCTGATAAGAGCTGTTCTTGAAAAAGAGCAATTTCTGTCAAGAGCTCTCTCAGCCCCACCTACCTCACCGGGTGTCTGTTGTGGGGAGGGGAAGGGAAAAGGAGTTTGTAAACCACTCTGAGACTCCTTTGGGTAGTGAAGGGTGGGGTATAAATCCAATCTCCTCCTCCTCTTCTTCTAATGAACTAACTGGGCCCCCAAAGTAGAAAGAGATTGCAAGTAGCTGCGTTTGCCCAAGACAAGATGCAGAAACAAAAACTAAGTAATGCCTTTTATTAGGACTTTATTGAGTCAATCCACCTCGTGTTTCCCTGCAGCCCTCAACGTTTCCTAACGTTATTGTCTTTTCCAGTGACTCTTGTCTTTGTCTTTTTTTACGTATAATGTTTTATTAAATTTTCACTCAATAATAACAACGGTCTATAACGGCAGAAAAACAAGAATAATAGTTAACAAAAGTAGAAAAACCCCATTTGATACATCCCAGTAATACAAAGGAGGCCTTAAAAATACAACAAATTCTGGTAATAGTGATTGTTTGAAATATACCCCCCTCAGTGACTCTTGCCTTCTCATGATGTGATCAAGGTACCATAACCTCAGTGTACTCATTTTAGCTTCTAGGGAGAGTTCAGACTCGATTTGATCTAGAACCCACGTATTCGTTTTTTTGGTGGTCCACAGTATCCACAAAACTCTTCTCCAATACCACATTTCAAATTAATCAACTTTTCTCCTGTAAGCTTTCTTCATTGTCCAACATTCACACCCATACATAGTAATGGGGAATACTATAACATGACCAGGGGTCATTTCCTGTGGGAGTGCACAGGAGCAGAGCTCCGGCAGTAAGGAGCCCAGGGGGCGGGTACATGCAACAAGCCCCACCCCCTGCTCCCAGCAGTCCTAAGTCAGGCCACAAGGAGCAAGAAGCAGCCAGGTAAGTTACAGAGCCCCCCCCCCCAGCCCGCCTTCAGGTACAAGCTCTCCCTCCTCTGTGGGGGCAGATCTGCACATTCCCCCCCCCAATAGCTAGCAATCCAAAACAGTTCAGTGGAGCCTGAGCAGTGGGGGTTGCCTTCTGACACACTTCTGGTGATGTCGGGGTGTGTGGCATATGCAAATAAGTTATGCTAATGAGCTTCTGCACCTCTTTTTCTATGAAATGACCCCTGACATGAACTATCTTGATCTCAGTGGCCTGTGATACATCCTTACCCTTAAGGATCTATTATGTCCTCCGACAAAGTAGCTCCCCCCCCCCGGTTTATATGGTTCTTAGGGTCTTGGGGAGGGGTTAGTGGTCCATAGGGCTTCAAGGAGGCTAAACTAATTTAAGATCCTTATTTATCCTTACCCAATGTTAAGAAAATTCCCACTATTAGTTACATTGAAAGCATTTACTTTGAAGCTAGGCTTTAATATGCTAAAAAGTTTCTCCAGTCATGGCTCTTAACAAACATGGTGCTTCTTAACAAACAGATGTGAGAACTGAGTTTGAGTCCAGTGGCAACTCCAAGATTAACAAAGTTCAATTCTGGGACTCAAACTCTGTTCTCACATCTGTTAACTCTTGTATTTGTATGTTAATTTACCGCCATTCAATGACCAACCGCTTTAATCAATCTGCATTGGTCTCTTCCACTTGTTTGGGGACGGTCTCACTCCGTCTCAGAAAATGATGTCCACATCACCCAGTTACTTATGCATCTTGACCCTTAACTAGACCTTCCTGGCAACTAACCTCCCCCCCCTCTCTCTACCTATATGTAATGGTTGAGGGTGTCTTGTTTCACTGTATGTTTTGGTCCTGTTACATAGAAGCAGCCTTTAGAGGTGCTGACTAGAGCTTAGGAGACCTTGCCCAATGTTGAAGAAACAGAATAGCATTATCCTATAAGGAAATGGGATGAGACTCCCAATAGTTGTTCTTTGTTCCTGAGGAAGGACCAGAAGTCTGAAACACTGAAAATCACCTAGGAAAAGTGTTGGATATTTATCTTGTATATTTATACTTTGGACTCTGTATTTTCCTGTTATGGATCTTGTTGGCTTCTGAATCTTCCTAAGAGGGATTATATGAATAGATTTATTTCGGACTATATATGCGTTTCACTTTGTTGAAGTCTCCTTTTGTATATATATTTTTGCGGGAAATTCAGCTCACAGTTGTTTCCTGTTTTTCTTTGCAACACAGCTACCCACCTGAATCTATCTTTTGGCAATTGTCTTTCCTGAGAGAGTTGTATTTGCAAAAGCGTACTGTTGATGAGGATGGACTAATTCCGCAGCCATAACTTTGCCTTCTTCACAAAATTCCCTTCTGAAAAGGATATTGAGGACACAGATTGTTCATGGGCAATGATGTAACTTGCTTTAACTGCAGATTCACTCATTTGATGAGCCTTTAAAAATGATTGCTAGCTTTTTATTTTACAACTGTTCCAGTTCAGAAACTTTATCACTGCATAATTTCCCATTATACTTGTCATATTTCCCACCATGGTTAAATTTCATAGTGCTGCTGAGCATTGTATTCTTTGTAATCATCTTATTTAAAATTGTAAAATGTTTACATGCTTGGCTTTCTCCTGAGTAACTCAGGACCTAAGGTGGTTCCACTTATCCGTCACATACAAATAAGACAAGTCAGTTTTCTATTCAATCATGTGGAAAAATACAAAATTCTCCATTTTCCTTGCACCACATGACTCAGTGCCTGTTTTCTCTTCTTAGATAATGTCAAGATTACTTTTTGCAAATACATTCAAAACCAGACCACTGCTTTAGAATAAGTAATGCAGGATCAACAGCTTTGCTCTCAGTAAACTTGCCTTGTTATTTGATGATATAGTGGTAATCTATATATCTAATAGCCAAGTCGCCCCCGTGCATGAGGATACCTAAATCCGCGCATCGGGGGCACCTGGGGGGGAGGGAGATTTTCGTGCACACTTGGGGCAGTCCCCAGGTGTGCACAAAAATCTGAAAACTTTAAAAAAATATCGGGGGGATATTAAAATCCCCCCAAAACTAAAAGAGCGTTCCCTGCGCATGCGCCGGGAACACTCTTGGAACGGCTTTGCTTCCGCCGTCAGCAGAAAAGGGGAGAGGGTGGGGGGGAAGGCTTGGCCGACGTGCGACTGTAAGCCGCAAATCCCTGGCCGCCACCGCCGCCGTCCATGGGGGGAAGGAGAGACTTTGCCGAAGGGAGCTCCGGCCTCGCTGCCACTGCTGGGGGAGCCGAGGGGGGGAGAAACCTTGGTGGCAAACTAAGCCTAGCTTCGGGGAGGGAGGGGGGAAGGAGAAAGGTTGCCGTGCTGGCCTCAGAGCCACCACTGGGGGTAGAGGGAGGGAAAAGGATGGGCTCCTCTGATGGGTGGGTTCTCTCTCCCGCTTTCGGCCTGCCTCCCACTCAGCAGAGCCACCACAATCGCCTTTCTTCTGTTCCTCCCCTCTTTTCCTCCCTGCCTCCCTCCCTCCCTCCCTCCCTCTGACGCCCGGTTGAATGGCTCCATCTACCTGTCCTCCTCCCCCACGGCGGAGCGACTTCAGCCGGCCCCAGAGCAGCATAAATGAAGTGAGGACAGGATGAAAACCTGGGAGAAACAGCCGGCCGAATAAAAACTTTGCAGGCCCGCCCCTGGATGGCGAAAACTGCGGCCTGATTGCTCGCGGGACGAGCGATGTCCCGCCCCCCTGCCCGCAAACTAGAACACAGTATGCAACATTTTGTTGCAGGTCTCCACTTGTCTCTTCTGAACTCAACTAAATACACAGTCAGGAATGTGGATCAAAATAAAAAGCAGAATCCCTGAAGTAAATGCAGCTGATTTAAATGCTACTATGGCCCAATTCTATGAGCCATGGAAGTGTCAAACTGAGACCAAGCATCAGTGAAAGCACCATTTGTGCTTCCCTTCCATCATTTGGAGAAGGCTCACTGAAGGTACATCCAACCCAACTTCCTAAATTACAATGCAACATATATGTGTGTGTGAGTGAGTGCTTGGAAGTCATGGTTGACGTCTGGTGACCCCTAGTGGGGCTTAGACGTTCAGAGAGGTGGCTTGGTATTGCCTGCCCCTGCCTCCCGGCCCTGGTATTCCTTGGAGGTCTCCCATCCAAGTACTTGCCAGGGTCAGCCCTGCTTATTTTATTACTTTTATTTTATTATTTTTTAATTTTTTTTCATTTATTCTTTTATTACTTAGCTTCTGAGATCTGACGAGACTGGGCTTGCTGGGCTATCCATGAAACATATAATAACCTGATTCATTTAATCTACAGTGCCTTACTAAGCATTCACACTGTGAGGTTTAACTCTGATTAGGATAACACTGTTTTGTGTAGTTAAGAGACCATAAATCAAATAGTTAAAACACTAACAACAAAATAAAGTTTAGTGGGACTTTTTCTGCAGGCCTGATTATAAAAAGGACAATATCCAACATCAAGACCATCAGTAAAAAATAATAATTAAAACAGGGGAATAGCAGCATAATGCTAATAATAATAATAATAATTTTATAATTTATGGAGATATGAGAAATTGACAAAAACTCAAGGAAGAAGGGGGGGAAATACAATAGCTAATCTATTTTCAACTAGTTTCCAGACTTAAGAAAGATGTTTACACAGAAAGAGGTGGAATAAAAGACCTGACTGAATTTGAAAAGATAATCCTACAGTTCAAAGATCATCTGTTAGGACAGACTTATAAATTACTACTCCAAACAAGATGATAACTCTGCAGTTTTACAGGATAAAATGCCATAGTTGCTATTTTACAGTTTCAAGGAATTTGAGTTGGCATACATGAAGTACACCAAATATTTACAAACATTAACACCAAAATACATTAAGTTTGTTACAGAATAATAACATTGTACCAAAATAACCATTTACATATAATAACAGGTCATATACAAATTTAAGAAAGATATTAACAATCATGTCCAACTACAAAACGTTTAATAAAAAGTCTTAACAATGAACATAACCTTAAGCTCTGTTTCTTGCGTAGGCAGTTCAATGGGAAATGATCAGCCTAATATCTGATTTATTTAATATGTTAATCTTTGAAAAATCCGTATGTCCCACGAGTAGCTGAACAAAAGGTGACCATTTTCCAGCAAAATAAGATTTACGTCTTTCTGAGTTAAAATGTTCCAGTTCTACCGTTATTTTATCAAAAACAAAATAGTCCCAAGTCTTGTTAAACCAGTCCTGCAGAGTAGGCATCTCTGTGCTTTTCCATTTGGATGCCAAAATTGTCTTTGCTGCAGCAAATAAAGTTGCTATTAATTCCTGTGAATTTTTAGGAATTTGAACCTCCTCCCAGAGATTTAAAAGTATAATCTTAGGTGATTGAGGGATCTGACATCCTGTTATTTTGTTGACCTCTTTCACTATTTGAATCCAGAACCGATTTATGATTGGGCAAGACCACCATGCATGAAAGAAAGTACCTCTATTACCGCAGCCCTTCCAGCAGTGAGGAGGTGACAAAAGTAAAGAATGTGACAACTGAATCGGGGTCATATACCATCTAGCTACCAACTTATATGTTGGTAGTTGTATATTTAAACATGAAGAGGTATATGTTGAAGAGCTCCAAATTTGAGCCCATTGCTCTTCATCTAAAACTTGTGCTAGATCTAGGTGCCAGGCCCTT
Source organism: Gekko japonicus (assembly GCF_001447785.1). Taxonomy (NCBI): domain Eukaryota; kingdom Metazoa; phylum Chordata; class Lepidosauria; order Squamata; family Gekkonidae; genus Gekko; species Gekko japonicus. The sequence continues at coordinate 781,164 of NW_015164672.1, forward strand.
TGATAGTTTAGTAGACTGGGCTTCTTAAGGTTAAGCAAAAGCGAATATATTTTAGAGATCAAACCCTTTATTGGATGGGATTCGTTATGTAACATCTTTTCAAAATCGGTGAGTTTTAAATGTAGCTTATTGCATGCTTTGGAATTCACTAATGTTCTAACCTGAAAATACTCAAACCATGGGAGTGGTATTGTATGTGACTCTTCCAGTTTAGTTTTTGTCTTAAGATATCCTTGTGAAGTGACATCTATAAATCGTGTAATATTGAGCTGTTTCCAGATTCCATAGGAAGTGTTTCGCCAGGCCGGCTTAAACCATTTCTGGCCCGAAAATTCGTCAGTGAAGATAATTGTGGAGCTAAAAATGTACTATATTTGTTCCAGGTCTTGAAGGTGGCCTTCACAAAAAAATTGGTGTTTGAGCTAAATGTGTTGTAGGTTTTTGGGGCCCCGGTCACACGGGCAGGAAACTGCAGAGGAGAAGCGTGGCTGTTTGCCCTGGGGCAAACTACTGCGCAGTTACGTGATCAGACCTCCTGTGGAGGTTCTGTGGAGGTACCGTGGAGGTTCCATGGCAAGGGAGAGGTGCCGATCACAGGACAAGCCGGCGCGCAACGAAGAAGCGCGCGCCGCGGCAAACTGTTTTTTATTTTTGTGTACATGAC
>NW_015164672.1:781921-787681 GCF_001447785.1 Gekko japonicus
TTTTTTGAAGCTCCATATAAAGTTATTAATGTCTTTTTGCCACTCCTTAAGAAGGGAGCATGGAACCGAAATAGGATTTGCTCTCATAAAGAAAGTCAATTTGGGTATAATCAAAGACTTCACCACTCTAATGCACTCTAATAGAGACAGACCTAAATCTGACCAATTTTTTAAAAGATGTGAAATCTGAGTAGAGATACTAACATGATTCCTCTTCAATAGATCTTTTAAATCCAATGGGATCTGAATTCCTAGGTATCTTAATGAAGTTACCCATTTATAATTAAAATTGGTGCTGACAAAGGCTTTGGTTTCTTTTTTCATATTAATAGGATATAATAGAGTTTTTTCCGTGTTAATTTTGAGTCCAGATACTTGACTAAATCGTTTTCTATGTGAGTGAGTGAGTCCTTTGGATTTGATATGAATAAAATCATATCATCGTCAAACAAACTAACTTTTGCCATATGTTTATTCACAGATAACCCTTCCAAGAGTGGGTTGTCTCTTATTAGATGTGTCAACGGTTCTACAGCTATGGCGAACAAGAGGGGGGACAAGGGGCAGCCTTGTCTGGTGCCCCTTGTCATGGGCTGAAATGGAGAATTGATTTCATTGATTCTTAATAAAAATTGATTGTGATGAACTATATATATAGTTTGAATTACGTGAGTGAATTTGTTTCCAAAATTCATTTTTTAAAAGCGCAAGGAGATACCGATGTTCAACTGTATCGAACGCCTTTTCGACGTCGAATGAAAGTAGGCAAGAGTCTGAATCAGGGGTGGTTTTGTTGTGTTGTATGACATTTAATGTTGTCTGTCATGTCCCTTTGAAGGATAAAACCGGTTTGATCCCTTGCGATATAGTCTCCTATAATTTGGTTGTGTATACGGGTAATAATATTAGTAAGTAATTTATAATCATTGTTTAACAATGAGATTGGGCGGTAAAATCTGTGATCTTCAGAGTCACAGTCTTTTTTATGAATCAGAATAACCTTTGCTGAGTTCCAAGATTTTGGGACTGGACCCATATCTAAGATAGAGTTGAATAAAGTAAGAAGAACTGGTGGAAGTATTAAACTGTTTATAGTATTCGGATGTGTAACCGTCTAATCCTGGAGACTTATTAGTTTTCATAGTCTTGATGGCAGTTTGTAATTCTTTTTCATCTATGGGATGATCTAGAAAATTTTGGTGGATATGAGTCAGGATTTTTATAGAATTATTAGATTTAATAAAAGTATCAATTATTTGTGGAGATGGATTCGCTGACATATATAGTTGGGAGTAATATTTTGTAAAAATTGATATTATTGGTTGAGATGATGTCAACAAATTGCCCTTGTCATCCCGTATTCCTTTTATGCCTAATTCTAGTTTCTTTTTTCCAGTTTGGTGTAGTGGTTAAGTGCGCGGACTCTAATCTGGTAATCCAGTAGGCTTGCTTCATATATAATAAATTTTTGGAAATTGAGTGTACCTCTAAAGCTTGCAATTTTTTCCTTTCCAGTTCTAGTAATTTATATATCTTGGAATTACAAGTCCTTTTGTGTTCGATTTCTAAAATTTTTATAGGGTAAAGGTAAAGGTCTCCCTTGCTCGAAAGCTTGTCGAATCCGACTCTAGGGTTGCGGTGCTCATCTCCGTTTCAAAGCCGAAGAGCCAGCGCTGTCCGAAGACGTTTCCGTGGTCATGTGGCCGGCATGACTAAACACCAAGGGGCACGGAACGCTGTTACCTTCCCACCGAAGTGGTACCTATTTGTCTACTTGCAATTTCTTGCTTTCGAACTGCTAGGTTGGCAGGAGCTGGAACTAGAGACAGGAGCTCACTCCGTCTTGCAGCACCCGGGTCTTGAACTGCTGAACTACTGACCTTCCACAACCTGCAGTTCAGTGTCTTAACCACTTGAGCCACCGCAACTCCATTTTTTATGGTGTTCATTAATTGTTGTTTCAATACTTTTTTATTCTTTTTATATGCTGCTGATATCGAAATAAGTTTGCCTCTTAAGTTCTATTTGTTTAATTATATCGGGGTTTTTAAATAAAAAATTATCAAATCTCCATGTAAAACTTCTGTCTGTCCTGGTTTTTAAGTTTAGTTTACAAAGCATCGCTGCATGGTCTGACCAACACATTAGCTCTATATCTGCTGAAACCAAATTATTAAAAATGTCTTTGGATACTATTACATAATCAATTCTAGTGTGTGACTGAAATCTATGAGAAAAATAAGTATAATCCCTTTCTAAAGTGTGGAGAGATCTCCATGTATCAATTAAGTCAAATTTTTGGATTATCCTTTTTAAACCTGTATAATTAGGCTGGTTAGAAGTTCTTAATTTAGGTTTGGTATTAGAACTTTTCCTGTCCAAGGTAGTATCCATGATGTAGTTAAGGTCCGCTCCCATAATAAGCGGACCTTCCTGAAAGTTATTTATAGTCTCTAATACTTCCTTAATAAAGCCAAGTTGGCCTGAGTTAGGGGCATAAACCACTGCTAGCATCACTTTACGATAATTCAGAATGCCTTTTAAAATGAGAAAACGTCCTCTTGGGTCTTGCATGTCTAGCAATGAAAATCTGTTGTGTTTTGAAATTAAAATGGCAACTCCTCGTGCCCTTGAGGAGCCAGGAGCAGAGTACCATTGTGGGAACAAGGATGATTTTAGTAGCAAGTTAACATTGTTTTTCAGATGACTTTCTAAAAGAAATGCTATGTCAGTTTTATGTGATTTTAAGTAAGCATGAATTCTTTTAGCCTTGAGAATATTATTAACCCCTCTACAATTCAAAGAGAGGGTTGTAAGATGTTCAGCCATTTGATTTTTTGTAGAAAGAGTTGTCAAACCATAGTGTACACTTAATGTCTAAAATATTAGAGTAACAAGCTCTAGACCTGTGGATTAGTAAATTAACTGAGGCAGTCTAACTTTTTTTAATCTCTCCCGCTTGGAATGTAGCAGTACAAAAAATTAGAGCTATACAAATCAAGCTTTTGCCCAGCAATGCTTCTGATTGGCCATTAGAGATTTAACTGGCTGTTGGCAGCAGCTGTCACCACACCACAAGGATCTCAATTTGTGGCTGACGGTAAGCTGTGGAAGCCATTTTATGGCTGACTCCGCCTCCTGCAACAACCATTTTGTGGCAGCCAATTTGTGGCTGCATGTACTACATTTATTCATAATTCCAAATATGCCTGCAGGCTCAAAAAGGTTGGGGACACTTGAATTTGAGGGTACATCTGGACCTGCCTTTGCTACTGGAACCACAGACAAGAGCTCCACATCTATGAGCGCTTTTTAACCATTTTAACAACTTCGCCCACTGCTGGAATAAGAAGAATCACCCACTGGCATCCATACTTGGGATATTTCCAGACGCACAGAAGTGCACAAAGTAGTATATAATTGCTAAATACAATCCTTAAGAGGTTTATTTTATTTCGGATAGTTCAATACCCCCATTTACCAGTTTTGTTTTATTGTTGCTTAATTCCTCAACCCGCCCCCTGCTGATCAACAGTTCTTGACATTTCAATCCTCCCACGAAAAATTCCTCCCGAAAAAACAATGATAAGCTAACAATTATGAAAACCTGAATGAAAAAAGGAAAAAGACATCCAGATAAAGAATGAAAAAAGATTTTATTGAAGAACATATTCCCACAAACATTTCCCATTTTTCTTTAGATCTATGCCGTACCTTCATTTTTGTTTGCTACATCTTCCTTGACTAACTCCACTAATATTTAGTACCTAACCACTGCTGCTCTAATTGCAACCTGTTGATTCATGTTTCTATTCCAGAGAGCTGGAATGTATCCAAACGTTAACACCTTAACGGTGTGACGAATTTGTTAATGTTATTGTATGCCAAGATAATCCTGTTACATTATGTGATGGACTGAATAGATTAGAGATCTGAAGTGAGTCTTATGGCAGTTAAGATGTACATAGCAAGCAACTGGAAAAAGAGTAAAAACCCATCAATGGCTTGATAATAGTAAATGGCTTTAATAGAACAAGCACATTTCACAAAATGTCAAGCTAAAACTCAGAAGTATGTAAATAACCTTATTGAAAAGTTGTTACATTCTGAAACAAGGTTTCAGGATGAAGTTTGGCCCTGTGCTTTTTAAGCACGTTATAAATTTAGGTAATGTCCCGGTATGTCTCCTGGGGGAAGGCAACCCTGCATCCCGATCCTGACCCCCAAAGTCTTGTGCTCACAAAAAATCTACTGGCAATCCCTGGCCCAAAAGATATCCGGTTGTTCGGTTGTCCTGCCTGGTGGAACTCTCTGCCTGAAGACATCCGTGCCCTATGGGCATGCAAGACAGAGATGTTCCACTGGACCTATAGTTGAGGACAGCAACAGTTTTCCATCGCATCCAGCCCTGACCCGCCCCATGAAGGAAACCACACTTTGAACACCATCAAAGATAGATTTGTCAATGGTTTTATTTTCATTTATTATTGTCTGATGTTTTAACTACATATTGTTTTAAGAGTGGTGTACACCACCCTGAGCCCTTCAGGGGGAGGGCAGTATGGAAATAAAATAAATAAAATAAATTCCTCCCTATATATTTATTAAGGCATATTACTACTTTGATACCACATTTCTCACATTCCAAGGATAGTTAATACCTTTGTTGTATCCACTTTTGCACAGATTTTAACAACTTGTGTCAATTCCCAAACAAGTTTTTATCCACTCTCTATTAAAACCTTCTTATAATTTTCTGCTAACTAGTCTTAATGAACACAGGATGAAGTACATATAAAGTAAAACAAATGTAAATATAACAAGAAAATTACAAATTACATAAAATATTTATATTTTTCTTTAAAAAATCCAGAAGGGTAGCTGAGTCTTTGCAGCAGAATTAGACACCAGGCTTGTGTCTAAGATTTTATTCCACTATAAACACTACTGGACTATATATTAGCCCATTTCATTAGGGCTAATGCACATGTCGGCATGAAATCCTGTTAGTCTACAAAGCAACAAGCCTATTTTTCAACAACCAAGGTGATGCAAAATCAAGCGCTAGTCCACAAACTTGCACACAAAGTTTACTAGCTCTCCCCTTCTTACACTAATTTATAAAACTGTTTTTAAATAGGTTCATCAATCATTTTAAATTCCAATTAAAAATGTTAACAATTGATAGTAATCCTGTGGGGTTTTCTGGGTAAGAAAAGCTCAGAGGTGATTTGTCACTGCTTGCCTAACGACCCTGGTACTCCTAGGTGGTCTCCCATCCAAGTAGGTTTCCAAGCTTTGGGTTGGGAAATACCTGGAGATTTGGGGGTGGAACAGGGGTTAGGGTTAGGAGCAGTGCCAATGCATAGAGTCTACCCTCCAAAGCCGGCATTTTCTCCAGGGGAACTGATCTCCAGCTACCTGGGGGAAGGCAACCCTGCATCCCGATCCTGACCAAGGCCAACCACACTTAGTTTCCGAGATCTGAGAAGATCAGGCAATCCAGGTCAGGGCAGAAAAGAATAGCCAAAATACAAACAAAAAACCCCCCTTATCTTCCGCTGAGAAAGGCGTGAGAGCGCGGGGACGCTAAACTCTAGCGCGAATGCGCCACCTCCGCCCTCCCTCTCCACCAACCCATCAATCACTCTCACGCGAGCGTTCGGAGAGAAGAATGTAAATCAAACACCAAAACAAAGGCGGTCGGCCCCGCTTTATTTTTTTTTAATATATATATTATATATCTGGCGTGCATTTTCA
>NW_015164672.1:788115-798392 GCF_001447785.1 Gekko japonicus
GTGCTTGATAGAAGCGGCGGGAGGGCGGTTGGCAGGGCTTAGTTCGAACCCGAAATCTCTTCATTTGTTGAATAAACGAGGGGTGCCAACCTCCAGGTGGGACCTGGGGATCCCCTGGAGTTACCGCTCATCTCCAGACTGCAGAGAGCAGTTCCCCTGGAGAAAAGCGAGGCTTTGGAGGGTGGGCTCTGTGGCATTGCACCCCACTGGGGTCCCTGTCCTCCCCGGGCTCCACCCCCAAATCTCCAGGAGTTTCCCAACATGGATCTGGCAACCCTGCCCCACCCCCATCTCCTGCTGGTGGCCTAGGAAGACCTGGCAACCCTAAAAATTTGTTATCTAGGCTCTTCCATTTCACAGCCTCAGAGCATCCAGGGACAATAGGGAAGAGTGCCTCTGAGTATCAACAAAGTGTCTCCTTCCCTACCTTCTCTAGAGGGCTGCTGATCGCTTTCATGCATTGGGGATAAAGTTAGGAAGGGTTTCTATATCAGAGGACATCGTGCTCAGGAAAGCTTTGGGGCCCATCCTTCCCATCTCTCTTTTGAAATGCTGTGGAGTTGGGGGCGAGAGGGAGAAACCCAAGATGTCTTGAAGTTGAGCGCAGAGATTTGTAGATCCAGATTTGAAGGGAGGAGGCTCCAGTGTTGGAAGGGCTGGAATGTGGGGGGGGGGAGAGAAGTGTGTACGTGTGTGGATCTAGGACCTTGGGGATGGAAGTGAAGATTGTGGGAGCGGAGAGAAGCATTTTGGTCTGTACTTTGAGGGAAAAAGAAAGGTTGGTTAGAGGAGGGTCCCATTTGCAGTCATTTGGGGATGGGGGTTTGAGGTGTTATATGTGCTTTGCATCCTTGCCTAACTTCAGAATATGTCAAACAGAACACATGTGTTGTAAAAGATGGTATACCTCAGATGCATTAGGAAAACACATTAGAAAATATTACTGTATTTCCAGTGGTAGAAGAGTAGATAGTGTGTGAAGTTTCCCTCTCCATTCCAAGTAATTTCACTGATACAACTGGAATTATTTTATTAATATTTGCAGCAGTTCAAAACTTTTACTGTCTAAATATCTCAGATGGTTGTCCAGGTCTGCAAGATATGCTGCATGTACATAAAGATGCTTTCAGCTCTGTGGAACATGACTGGAACGTGCTATTTGATAATACCTAATGGGCTTAATCAAAATGACTTTATACCATGTCTTTGATGACAGAGATTTTTTAAAAAAAATACTATTCCAAGTTTTTCTGTCCTAGCTTTCAGAGGAAAAGTGGTACACTTGTTTCAAACACAGTTAGCTTGAAAATGCTGCTCTAGTGAGTATAGTTAGGATACTTCCCTCTACAAAAATTGGTATATTTCTGTCATGAGGCAGATGAAGCAACGCTATCTCTGTCTCATGAGGGAGCTTTGGAGACTTCTAGTGGAAAGCAAGGTGGTGATTCCTGATTTGGGGGAAAGGGATGACTTCTCCTGGGTGGTGGTGGGGGGAAGTGTGCAGGACAATAATAGACATCTTGAACTGTATTATTTAAAGTGAGTGTGTACCAGGATAACATAAAGGAGAGGGGGAGTTTTGGCCAGGTGAGTTGGTCACTAGGGTATCAGTGATTGCTGAACAGAGCTTGTAGTGGAATCTGCCCCAGGGAAAAGTATATGCAACTAGGGAAACAGTTCTCTCTGTTTACACAACGAATGGGGTTTGAAATGGTTATAATACTTTTGGGGTGAGGAGTGAGGGGATTCATTTTAAAAGCCATACTGAGGAATGTGATTTCTTGTGTGTCCTGTAGGCAGTGTTGTGTTGATTGAAACAGTTGGTAGGGGAGAAGTTGTGCAAAAACAGGTTGTGGTATGTGTATATGAGGAATTGATAGCATCCAGTCTGTTGCTAACATGCCAGTGGTGGTAGCTGATGACAAGATTAGATGGGAAGGGTGATGCCGACAGGTGTAGGAGGCACAGGTATGCATGCTAACAGTAATTCCTCAGAAGTAGAACTGCATGCATTAGTCCAGTCCTGATCCATCAGTGGTATCTAGAACGGGTTTGCAACACTTCTAAATAAACAACTGTGTGGAACAGCACAATACTATGGTAACAGCATATAATTTTGCATGAAATGGTGGAAATGCACACTACAAATGGGCTGTACTGACAAGAATACACAAGACAACTGAAGAATGTGTTCATGACCCTGTGTGCAGGTGTAGTGTTTCTCTTGCCAAGGGAAATTGTGTGACTTCTAATACTGCTGTACGGAGGAGTGACAGTATTATTGTCTTCATTTATAGCCTGCTTTTATCTCTGGGACCCAAGACAGATTATAAATAGGATAAAAACCTTTTAAATCAATCAGTAAATAGATTACAAGACATGATAACGTTTAAATGTAACAGAAATAATTCTGAGTAAGACAAAAACATGCAGTTAGGCTGAGATTTTTTTTGGGGGGGGGGGAAGGGACAACAAATGCAAACACACGCATTTAATGTAGGGAATATTTTATCCCTAACAAAAATCATCTCCTGAGCTGAACCATTACTTCGGAGCTTTGCTTCTATAGAAAAGGCTTCTTGGACAATTCTGTTTTGTATATTTTGCAAAATGGCAGAGGCGTGGAAAGTGCATAGGTGTGTCTACCATATGGAGGGTGTATGCATTTGTATCTTTGTTGTGCATGGAGAGATGAAAAATGCAAAGTTTGGAGAAGGCATGTGAGACCGTGGCTTGGCAGCCAGCTTTTGTGCTGAGGTGCAGTGTTCGCATTAGGTGCGCAAGAGAAAGTAGAAGGATCCACCTCAGGTTTAGCAAAAATAAAATAAAATGTGGTGCTGGCTTCTGGATTTTAGCCAAGATGCACTAAATCTTCCTCCTGTTGCACTTGGTGATTGATTGCAGATAGGGGAGTTTAGGATGGACAAGGCTTGTATCAAGTTTGAGGGGTCAGATGAGGAAAATTCACTACAATGGGCAAAGCGTGAGCAAGGGGTTTTAGAGGGGTTCATTGGCTCTTTGAGGATGAGCTGTAGCAGATGGATCACCTTCTACGATGATTGTTTTGTCACAGTGCGCCATGCTGGTTGCATCTTTCTCCAGCTGCATTCACTGTGGAACTTCAGGACAAAATGAAATTGCATTGGAGAGATGCATTTCACTCCCACATCCTTAGGAATTTAGCTTGGGATGGGATTCAATGCTACTTTCTGTTTTGCTTCATGGTCTGGAGTGTGTGTGGGGGGGTTGAAGGGTAGGAGAGAAATGCTGGGGGGGGTTGTATGCCTTTTATCATTATTCAGTATGCTTATATCACTTGTAGATGCTTCTAGGATAAGGAATAGTACAGTGTGCATGGCTGGGATTGTTTGGAACAGGACCATGTGCAGCTTTCAGTCCTGGGAATGTTTTGGCAGCACCCGCATCGGGACAGCAGTGATTGTGCTTGAGATAATGTTTCTCTTTAATCTATTGCAGCATTGTTCTTCACCGAAGTTTCTACTGAAGTTCATGCATTATATGAGACACCAGTGGTTTATGAGAAGGAGCTGGGAGAGGATGTCACCTTGGGGTTAGGGTTGCTGCTGTGTGGGGAAAGATGAAAAACTTTCAGAAATTTTGAAGCAATGGGAGGAGATTTGAAGCAATGTGGTGGGGCTTGCTGGATGGTATTGAGGGCGGGGATGAAATATCAGCAATACTTTCTTATCAAACCAGTCCTGATTTTACTACTTTGACATAATAAAGTGTGTGTTTTAATTTAGCATCATGTTATCTTTGGCATATTTAGGGAATTAAATATAAATTCCTCAGGGGTTTTCCCACACAAAACTGAATATCCAGTGCTTGAGAGATATCACCGTAGACTGCTGCACCCTATGTTACTTTAGTACATGTACCTTTGATTTTTGCCAGCTATAATGTACGAAAACAGAATGGAAAATAACTTTTGTAGTGAACAAAACAAGGTGTATAATTTGGACAGAAACAGTCACCCATAGCACTATCTACGCATCAGCACACTGAGTTAAGGTTTATAGCAGTGAAAACACATAATTCTTTAATAGTGTATTATCATCTTACAGCATGTTTTGGACAAAATTAGTCACATTTAAACAATGGACATATATTTGAAAATGAGAATGCATACCTCTATAGTATACATAGGAATTATCATTATCTAATGTTTTGTATTCACATTTTGAGTAACATTTTGCTTTAAAAGCATTTGATTCATTCCAGTAAAGAAAGTTATTTCATCAGAGTTTTTTTCAGAGCTCTCCAAAAATTTTAGTTGGGGGGGGGGAGTCCTCCGCAGAAAAGGGGGATTTTCCCTGATTCCCTCGGAGGGATTGAAAGAGGCTGTGGTCGTACCACTCTTTAAAAAGCCAACCTTGGATCCTTTAGATCTGTCTAGTTACCACCCAGTCTCGAATCTTTTGTTTCTGGGTAAGGTAATTCAGAGAGTAGTTGCAGAACAGCTCCAAAGTTTCCTGGAAGACACACCAGCTCTGGACCCATTCCAGTCCGGCTTCCACCCCAGCCAATGGAGGGAGGCGGCTTTGGTCGCTCTCACGGATGAGCTCCACAGACAGCTGGATCGAGGCAGGTTGGCGCTGCTGTTACTGCTAGATTTTACAGCAGCATTCAACATGATTGACTATGATCTTCTGACCCACTGTCTTGCCTATGCAGGAGTTTGTGGGATAGTTTTGATTTGAAGACCGACGTAGGAGTTTGTGGGATAGTTTTGATTTGAAGTGACTCACCTCATTTCTCCAAGGTCAGGGACACAGGGTGACGCTGGGGAAGAGGATGTCACCTAGGTACCCCTTGGTTCCTTGGGGGGGGAATCCTCTCTCCAATGTTTTTCAACATCTATATGTGCCCCCTTGCCCAACTGGTGTGGAAATTCGAGCCCCCAGCTGTATCTGTTGATGGGCAGTTGGCTGGATATCACCCCAGTAAATCTTGCTGAGGGGTTGGAGGCTGTGGTGGGATGGCTGAAACAGGGCTGGCTAAGACTGAATCCTTCTAATACAGAAGTTCTGTGGCTGGGGCAGGGAGATTCTGGTTTGGGGTCTCAACTCCCAGCTCTTGACAGTGTGTCCTTGAGACCGACACCAACCGTTAAGAGTCTGGGTGTGATTCTGGATGCCTCCCTAACAGTGGAGGCCCAGGTCACTAAGGCTGCCAGACTGGCGTTCTTCCAACTGCGCCAGATCAGGCAACTGGCCCCCTACTTGTCTCACCCCGATCTAGCCACAGTAATCCATGCAGCAGGCAACTCTAGACTGGACTACTGTAACTCGCTCTATGTGGGCTTGCCCTTGAAGCTGACCCAGAAACTCCCAACTAGTACAAAATGCAGCTGTGCGTGTCCTAATGGGAACTCCACCTACAGCATATATCCATCCTGTGCTTCATTAGCTGCACTGGCTTCCAGTGGAGTACCAGTTCAGGTTCAAGGTCTTGGTGTTGACCTTTAAGGCCCTTTAACAGTCTGGGTCCTACATATCTTCAGGACTGCCTCTCCTGGTATACCCCCAGGAGAGCACTGCGCTCAGTAGATCAAAATCTGTTGGTGGTCCCTGGCCCAAGAGATATCTGACTGTCCTTGACCAGCGCCAGGGTATTTTCCACCCTGGGTCCAACCTGGTGGAACTCTCTGCTGAATAACATCCATGCCCTGCAGGACTTGATGCAGTTCCACAGGGCCTGTAAGGCAGAGATGTTTGACCTGATGTTTGGTTGAGGACAGTGACGGTTCCATCTTCTTGGCACTCCCACCCCATGCCTCCCCTTGAGGCAGTGACACCATTAGAATTTTTAGTGCCATCTTTTAGGCTACTTGCTTTGTTTTGTTGGTTTTAATTGGCTTTTAAGGATGTAGAACACTGCCCTAAGCCCTGTCTTTCGGGGGAGGGCAGTTTAAAAATTGAATTTAATAAATAATAAGTACATTTTCCCCAACTTTTTCTGCACCTTCACAGGTTTAGCTTTCTGTGATTATCAAGAAGGAATATCAATGGGAGGTGACGGCAGTGTGTTGCAGGGGGAGAGATAAATTGTGTGAGCTCATCTTGTGTATAGTATAGACCAAATTGTATTATATAAGTACATGTACAAGCAGTGACTGCAACCTGGCCAGCAAATATAAGCACACAAGTTCTGTGGATTCTAGTTGCATTGTATTGCATCCTATGGACCTGACATACAGAAGCACGAGAAGGTTCTGTATACATATTGTAATTAATTGTGCTAGATCTGTTTTTCTGTTGCATCCTATTCCTGTGTCATTCTTCATGATTTCCAGTTAAGGTATTCCATTCTTGTTTTGTTAAATTATTTGAGGAAGGCGTATACGTTCCAAGAGGGTTTTTTGCACTCTGTACTCCTGTATGTAGCTGGCATATAGTAGCTTAGTGATACTTCTGGGAGATAAATGTCATACTGATGGTGGAACAGATTTGGAGTCCAGTGGCACATTTAAGACCAATAAAGGTTTATTCAAGGTATGAGCTTTTGTGTGCGTGCACACTTTTTCAAATACATTAGAATGTTGGGTAAGGTTCAAACTTATAGACAGGAAAATTAACATGTAACATGTGGTGGTTAGAATAGGGGAGAAGGTTTTCTTGTCAATCCCCCTAGCCTGATAACTCCATCTTGCATGTACACCTATATCTTCCCCCTTTCTCCCTTTTCACACTTCTATGCACACGAGTATGCTCGTGTATCGCTCATATGATCCGCTCAGTCTGGAGAAAGTTGACAGATTGCTCGTATCTGTGCGTCCAACCACATGCTGCCTGGATCTGTGCCCTTCTTGGCTCATTAAAACGGGCCATGAGGGGTTTCGAGGTGCCATAAGGGAGATTGTCAACAAGTCCCTCTTGGAGGGACGGTTCCCTGAGGCACTTAAAGAGGCGATGGTCTGCCCTCTCCTGAAAAAACCAACTCTGGACCTGGCTGAATTGGCCAACTATCGGCCGGTGTCTAATTTGCCCTATTTGGGCAAATTGAGAGGGTGGTGGCGACACAGCTTCAGAGCTTTCTGGATGACGCTTCTGTCCTGGATCCACTCAAGTCCGGCTTTCGCCCTGGCCATGGGACAGAGACGGCACTGGTTGCCCTTACTGACGACATCCGGAGGCATCTGGATCGAGGCGGAGTGGCGGCACTGTTGTTAGATCTGTCGGCCGCGTTTGATACGGTTGACCACCAGTTGCTGACCCACCGTCTCACCAACGTGGGGATACAGGGGCTCGCTTTTCAATGGCTTGCCTCTTTTCTCCAAGGTCGGGGACAGAGGGTGGCGATAGGGGAACAGCAGTCCCGGAGGCACCCACTTGAGTGTGGTGTGCCTCAGGGGCGGTGCTTTCCCCAATGCTGTTTAAAATCTACATGCGCCCCCTTGCCCAGATTGCCAGGAGGTATGGGCTGGGTTGTCACCAATATGCAGATGACACCCAGCTCTATCTGATGTTGGGTGGCTGGTTAGGCTCCGACCCAGAAGATCTGAACCAGGGATTACAGGCTGTGGCTGGGTGGCTCAGGCTGAGCCAGCTGAAACTAAACCCAGCGAAGACAGAGGCCCTGTGCCTGAGCCGGAATGGTCCGGGGTTGGGGCTCTCTCTTCCGACCTTCGATGGGGTGCCTTTGGTGCCAGCGTCGGAGGTTAGGAGTTTGGGAGTGCTCCTGGATTCCTCCCTAACTATGGAGGCCCAGGTGGCAGCCACTGCCAGATCTGCATTTTACCATCTTAGGCAGATTTGGCAGTTGGTTCTCTTCCTCGACCGTGATGACCTGGCTACAGTGATCCATGCGACGGTCACCTCAAGGCTAGACTACTGTAACACTCTCTACATGGGGCTGCCTTTGTCGCAGATCCGGAAGCTGCAGCTAGTGCAGAATGCGGCAGCCAGGCTGTTGATGGGCCTCCCCAAGTGGGAGCACATCCAGCCTGGGCTGAAAGCGCTGCACTGGCTGCCAATAGCATACCGAATCCGCTTCAAAGTGTTGGTACTCACCTTTAAAGCCCTATATGGCCAGGGTTCGACTTACCTGAGGGACCGCCTTTCCTCACACATACCTCCAAGAGCACTTTGATCGGGGACCCAACACCGCCTGGTGATTCCAGGCCCCCGGGAGGCAAAGCTTGCAGTGACCAGGGCCAGAGCCTTCTCAGTGGCGGCCCCTACCTGGTGGAATGAGCTCCCGGAGGAGATCAGGGCCCTGCGGGACCTTATGCAGTTCCGCAGTGCCTGCAAGACAGAGCTCTTCCGCCAGGCTTTCGCATAGGGGCCGCCACCCACCCCCACCAATGGTGGCGATAACATCGGGAGTAGGAATCGCCCTGGAAGTTCCGCCATAAATTGTATGGCACTGACATTGTGGGATTGGCTTGAACTATCTACTGGACAGTATCACCCCAAGGGGAGGATTTAAGGAAATGACTGATGCCATCAAAACCACTCAAAGACCATCTTGTTTACAGAAAGCACTTTATTATTGTTATTGTTATTATTCATGATTTTATTGTTTTATCTGGTTTTATGTATGGGCTCATGCCCCCTGTAAGCCACCCTAAGCTCGTTTGCGGGGAGGGCGGGGTAAAAATGCCTAAATAAATAAATAAAATAATTATGTATTCACATATAAGCATCAGGCTCAATTAAAAATGATTTTAAAAGAAAACTAGTTTGGTTTGGAGTTTGGATTTTCAAAGAATCACTTTAAAAAGAGATTTACCCCTGGTTTCAATACTTACAAGCTCAACACTGAACAGATAACCCAAAGACCAAACTAGGTTTAAAAAGGGAACTCACTAAATTTGAACAATTAATAACTGAAAAGAGTTCATCTGAAAAATGTACGAAATCTTAAAACTCCAACAAGAGAACACCAACCGTATGATACCAGCAAAACCTGCAAATGGATTGCAACCTCACTTTACAGACTCCCAATGGATGAAAAACTGGAATTCAAAAACTCTCTTATCAAAATGACACTCCAAAAATTAAATTATATTAACCCCAATATTTATCCTCTGTGCTGGAAACACTGTGACACAGGATTTTATATTCACCGTTGGTGGGATTGTCCCAAAGTAAAAGCCTTTTGGGGGAAAATCACCAATCAAATTAAGAATATTACTGGATACTCAGTACTTATGTGTCCTGAAACAATACTCCTGGATCTATGGGAAGATTTGGAGGTCCTAGGTATAAGAAAAGACTTAATCTTTAATTTATTGGCAGCGGCCAAAGCTCTACTTCCTTCCAAATGGAAAAATAAGGATTTGCCATAGATTTCACAATGGTTAGGTAACAGCTTTTCCTCCCATTCACCTCTCCACAGCAATTGGGACCTGTTTACCTTCTTCATGCGCTGCTCTCCTATCCTCCCCAGGCCACTAAATAGCTGGCCATTCAGCAACCCACCTCCCCTCCTGAAATGCTGCTGCCACTTGCCTACAGTGTCTCCCTGCTCTCTGGTCCACCAGAGAGGCATCTACATATGCCAAGATAATGCTCCTGTGTTTGACAGCATTTAGAAGAAGAAGAAGAGATTGGATTTAGCCCCCGCCCTTCACTACCCAAAGGAGTCTCAGAGCGGCTTACAAACTCATTTCCCTTCTCCTCCCCCCAACAGACACCCTGTGAGGTAGGTGGGGCTGAGAGAGCTCTTGACAGAAACTGCTTTTTTCAAGAACAGCTCTGACAGAACTATGGCTTGCCCAAGGTCATCCAGCAGGTACAAGTGGAGGAGTGGGGAATCAAACCTGGTTCTCCCAGATTAGAGTCCGTGCACTTAACCACTACACCAGACTGGCTCTCTTGATGGAACTGCAGATGGGACCACAGTTCACTGTTAGAATATAGAAGTGGGGACCTGCATTACTGGTATGGGAATCTCTCCCCTCTCTTAGCTTTCTTCCCCTCCTTTGCTGCTACCAGCCGCTCCTGCTACCAATGCTGCTGGCCCACCAAAAAGGCAGATGCATTGTCTGCCTGTGGGCAGATAACAGTTTTGTTTTCAAAGGGAATTTAAATTACCCTATGTAATTTGGTTAATGATGTCTGTTTGCAAGAAAATCTGTTTTCAGGAAGTTTTCTGGTCTATGTGGTCCAAATCCATGGATTTAGGTATCCACAGATAGGGCCGCAGTTGACTATTAGAATGTACAAGTGGAGACCCGCAAGAAACTTGCGGAATGGTTATCCTATTCCTCACACCTTTGCTTCCTCCTGTCTCCCTCTACCTATCTCACA
>NW_015164672.1:799285-807727 GCF_001447785.1 Gekko japonicus
CCCCACCCCCCCGCCCTGAACGTTCTAACCTCTCTCACACAGTTGATGTCTGAAGCAGATCCCTGCAGAGGCCATTTCAAAAGGTTTTTGGGGGATTTCAGCCGTCCCTGAAGGGTTTTTTCTAGTTTTTGGATTTTTCTGCAGGCACTCTTAACGGTTGGTGTCGGTCTCAAGGACACACTGTCAAGAGGGAGCTTCCTGTTAGTGGAAATAAGCATCCGCACACGGCGCCCTCTGTTGGAAATTAGAATATAAGATGGTGATCTGCAGTGTTGGATTGTGCTCCTAGTTACTGCAAAGGCTCTACTGAATTGTAAATAACTGTTCTAAGTGTTATAGCAACTAATAAGCAAATATGCATGCTCAAGAAATATATGCATTGCAAAATAGAAAATTTGATTTAAATCAGTTTATTTAATATACAGTGCATTGAAAACAGAATCCCCTTCCTCTCAGTCTCTCAGTCTTCATTGCTCTGTAAAATAACGCAATCCAAAGCAAAATTTAAGCAAGGCATTGTCCCCTTCCTCTCTCTCAATCTTCATTGCTCTGTAAAATAACACAATCCAAAGCAAAATTTAAGCAAGGCATTCTTACATTGTAAGAATGGTTTCTACTGATGATCGGTTGCCCTGCTTAAATTATGTTGATGTGAATTGTGGATATTTTCCCCTGCATAATAACATGAAGGTTTTTGTATATTGAGCCACTAGATGAAGCTGTATGGTACAACTGAAGAAGTATTAACGAAACGAAGATTGGAATCCGGAGTCTTCGTCCCATGTCCTTTGTGCCGGCTTCCTTTGTACACTCTGTGTTGTTGTATGTTACATGTATACACTATATTGTAGTTGTTTATACACATTCGTGTTATATAAATATTCTTTCTTTTGCACTTCATCATAGTGCCTTGGATTGTGTTATTTTACAGTGGTTTTTTTGGTTTTTGTATACTATGCTGTGTTATCACTTTTGTATTTCAATCTTCATTGCTCTCCCATAAGAACATAAGAGAAACTATGCTGGATCAAGTCAGTGGCCCATCCAGTCTAACACTCTGTGTCACACAGTGGCCAAAACCCAGGTGCCATCAGGAGATCCACCAGTGGGGCCAGAACTCCAGAAGCCCTTCTATTCTTGCCCCTAAGCACCAAAAACACAGAGCATAACTGCCACAGACGTAGTATTCCATCTATACATTGTAGCTAATAGCCACTGATAGACCTCTGCTCCATATGTTCATCCAGTCCCCTCTTGAAACTGTCTGTATTTGTAGCTGCCACCACTACCTGTGGCAGTGAATTTCACATGTTAATTATTCTTTGGGTGAAGAAGTACTTCCTTTTATCTGTTCTAAGCCTGCTGTTCATTAATTTCATTGAGTGACGAGTTCTTGTATTTTAAGAAAGGAAGAAAAGTACTTCTTTCTTTACCTTCTCTATCCCATGTGTAATTTTGTAAACTTCTATCATGTCACCCCTCAGTCATTATTTCTCCAAGCTAAAGAACCCTAACCTCTTTAACCTTTCTTCATAGGGAATGTGTTCTATCCCCTTAATCATTTTCAGTGCCCCTGTCTGCAGCTTTTCCAGTGCTGTATCGTTTCTGAGGTTTGGTGACTAGAACTGTACCCAGTAGGGGTGTGCATTTGGGTATACCCGAGCCGAAAATGTACCCGAAAAATACCTTAATGGTATTTTAAATATATATTTCAGCTTCCTAAATAGATCTGGGTTTTCTCAGGGAAACAAAAAAAAAATCCCGAGAAAATTCCAGATATATTTGGGAATAACCAGGCAGATCCAAAAACAGAAGAGAGCTGGGAGCAGATTGCTGGTCAAAGGAAAAAGTAGAAAACCCACTGTGCAACTCCAGTTCTTTAGATCCTGCCATTTCATTTCCTTTGTCACCTTTCCGTAAAGCTGTTCAAGGCTGCCCACAAACCAACTGTTAACACTTGCAATTAAAACATTTCACAGCTAATGAATAAAGCCATGTAAGTAGCATAAATGACAATATGCCAAGAGGGAAATCAAATACTAAGGTAAAAAGCTTTGGTATACAAAAATGTCGTAATGGCAAAGGGAAAAATAGAAGCTTGGCAAGCTTCCCAGAGACTGTTCTATGATATAAAGGCTATTCCTGAGAAGGTTCCCGGTTTGTCGGATGCAGTTGTTTTTCCACAGACAGGAGGCTTTCTGTACTTAGTACAATAGTCACTTGCAGAAATTTGTTCTACCGTGCAGATCTGGTTTGCTAATTTGGAGCCGCTGCCTTGTTTCCACATAGTGCTACTACATAACATTTTTATAATCTATATTCTTGAGTGCATGTCTATTTTTGATCACCTGTAAGCCATTTAGGCAAAGTTGTATGTAATTTTTTGTCTTTTTATAGAACCAGCTTGGAATAAGCAAGCCTTATAAAAAGGCTAGAAGCAGACTATAGAAATTATGTTAAAAGAGCACTCCCTCTTATTTTTAAAAAGCCTCCATAAAAGCAACGTTTTGTTTTGGGACCAGAAAGATAGTAGGGTGGGTACCAAGTGAGCCTCAAGGGGAAGAGTATTCCAGGGGTGAGGTGCCTCTGCTGGGAAAAGTCCTGTTTTTGATGGTCACCTGCTTTAATCCTGAGAGCAAGCCTTAAGAACAAAATCTTAGCTAGTGGGCTGGACAGTATGGGAAGAGGCAGTCCTTAAAAGTGCCTTGGTCCCAAGCCATTAGGGGTATAAGATGTAAGAACAAACACTTCAAATTGTGCCTGGGAACAAACAGGTGGTCCATGCAGCTCTTTCAGTACAGAAGTGATATGGTCCCTTTCATCTCGCGTCCATTTTGTCTTAGCTTTGAGACAGCCGTTTTTCGGCTAAAGATGTTTGTTAGACACATGTAGCACTTACATACGCCTGTATATTTACATATCTGTGAAAAATCTTTAAAATGCTATATCATGCTTCTAGGAAATACACATGGACACCTACATATCTGCTTCTCCTTGAACCCTAGAAATCCCCCAGCTAACGTTGGGAGTCAGTAGTGGGCTGGATGGGGATCAAGAGAGTACTGATTAATCCAGATAAGGCAAAGCTGTTGTAGTAGTGGTGTAAATCAAGTAATCTCAGAATATGTAGCCTGTTATAGAAGGGGTCATACTGTCCCTACAGTGGCCATAGATTGTGGGATTAATCTTGGACCTGGCTGTGCTGCAGTGTTCAGGTGACGTCTCACGGGCCCTTCCCTCCTCCAGTGCCTTTGAGTTTTTCAGGAGACACCCTATTGTGACTCCTCCCACCAACTGATACTCAGCAAGTGCCAGTTTGGTCCAGTTTCAGTGGAACTGCATCTCAAGGGAAGTCAGACCTGTCAAGCATCTAGGCCAGTGGTGGCGAACCTATTCCACGGGTGCCAGAGGTGGCACTCAGAGCCCTCTCTGTGGGCACACGTGCCATCGCCCCAGCCAGGCCCAGACCATCATTAAAGTCTGGAATTCTATGCCAAATAATTTTAAGTAAATGAAAGCATTTGGGATTGCTTTCCTTACTTTGTTTGGATCATCTTAAGTTAATGTATGAGTTGTTTTTTCTAAAGTAAAACCTCAGTATTCAGGTTAAATTGCCGTGTTGGCATTTTGCGATAAATAAGTGGGTTTTGGGTCGCAGTTTGGGCACTCGGTCTCTAAAAGGTTCGCCATCACTGATCTAGGCAATTAGGACCTTCCTTTTTAGAATGATTTTTGCCTGTTTCAATAGTAGCTGTCGATGCTTTACACAACACCCTTGGAGCACTCGTTTGGAGTTCTGGTATCATAGGCTTGTCTGTGGCGTAGTTTGATGTTCAGTACACCAGCTGTAACTGGGTTTTATGTTTTGTACAAACAAGTCAAAAATCCAGGTGAAATGATACAGCCTCATTTCTTCTAGAAGTGAGAGAAATTAATAGAAATACTCAGGCTGGCTACATTCAGTCACCAGGGACTAAATTAACGTTGTGCTTGCATATTTCCTCCTTTGTTGTACCCAAGGGCAGTAAGATGTTGAATGCAATTCTTAATTCATCATTTCCCCCACCCCACCACTTTTTAAAAGGCTGTTTTGGGTTCCCATTGGGGAGAAAATTGTTATAAATAAGGGAACTATTTAGCTCATTTTTGGAACATTTAAATGTACTCCTTGATCAGAATCAGCGATGCAGGGCAGAAAATTTTCCAATGTTACATTTTTCCTTGAAAAATTTCCTGTCCCACTTCTGTAAATATAGTCTGTTTAGAGTTGTCCGGGCTGTTGTATTGCATATCAGTAAGGGTAGATGAGCTAATTGTGGGATATGGAGCATGGACAAACCCCAGTACCTGTACATGGTGTATTTGCCTTCTTGCTAAGATTATTTAAATATTTAAATCATTTTTATTTAAAACTAAAATTATTTTAAAAATTTCCAATTCAATTTTTTTTTTTAAAACCCACTGATCAGAATATGGGTGAATGTTTGAGAATCTTCGTGGTGTAGATATGTCCCTCTGTCAAACTGGAACCCAGATATATGCTAAACTAGAACTAGTATAAGGAAACTACTTTCTACCACCTCTCATTCAATGGTAAGGGAACTTCTGACTTCGGTTCTACAGCAAGCTGAAAGGAATCCTCAAAGTTAGGCAGTAAACCACAGAGCAGTAATAATGGATCTGTGATTATGTGGCAAGGTGCTGCTAGAAACTTGGGAGAAACACTGAGACTCCCAATTAGGAAGTAATACAGGTAACTGTTCAGGAGAAGTAGTAAGCATCAAGTGGTCAAATAAAACCAAGCACCTAATACTTAGTACAAAATATTTATTTACTCAGTTTATACCTTCCTTTCTCCTCAGTAACGACCCAAAGAAGCTTACATCATTCTCCTCTCCTCCATTTTATTCTTACAATAACCCTCTGAGGATGGTTAGACTAAGTGTGTATGACTGGCCCAAGGTCATCCAACAAGCTTCCGTGGCAGAGTGGGATTTGAGCCTGGGTCTCCCAGATCCTAGCCCTGTTAGATGGGAGTGCAAACATGGTGGTAGTTTGGGGGCAAGCAAAGGGTTTATCTGGGGGGTGGGGTGAGGGCGAAGTTCTGTGCCAGGCATAGAACAAGCATCAGCACCCCAATTCAAAAGATTTTATTTCTGAGTTTGGGAATATAGGAGAGAAAACATAGTAGTCCGATGTATGTCTCCACTGTGGAAGAGACTGTCTCCAGTGCTGGGAATTATTCTAAATCAGGTATAAAAGAGGAAGGTTCAATGTGGTGAGGAGTAGTGTTCAGAGGTTCAGTAGTGTTCTGAACAAAAGGTGAAGTTCGACAGGCAATTAGGATTATATACACTGGGCCAGAAATTAAAGTGAAATTTTCCCAAATATTGGCATGGATCTTGTAGGTAGGGAATAGAAATGTTAATAGTGAGTCCCTGACATGACTGAGTTAGGATCAATGCAGGAAAGGAGAACTACAGATATGAATCTGAACAAGAGAAACAATAAAAAGCTAATCAGCTCTAAGCAGATCTTCTTTTTAATATACCAATTTACTAAGTACATAAATATCAAATAGAAATAACACCTCTGTGTCCACTTAATAAAATCATTTACAAAGTCTCCTGATTAACAAATCCCTTTGTGTCCACTTAATAAAATCATTTGCAAGTCTCCTGATTAACAAATCCCTTTGTCACTATATTCTTACAAACATGTAGAAAAGCTAATAAATACAAATAAACAGCACTATAAAGCTAAGAAGTATCCTTTTCCAAGTATTATAATGCTGTACATTTTGATATTGCATGAATACTTTTATTCCTATATGCTTTATAAGAAATATCATAGGGACAAAATTTGTCTCAAATGTTTTTGAGAGGCTTTTTCTCCATGCAAAGGCAGTCTCCAGTCTTGGGGCGGGGGGGGGGCGCTAGTGGGAAAACCCGTTTTGCAGAACTTCCTCAAAGACAGATCTGCTTAATAAAGCAAACACATCTCCTGTAACAGGTCTGCTACTGCTTTGTCTTTTGTCCTGTGATAGCCTGATAATCTGTTAGTTTACTTCTCAGCACTAGTTTTCCAGTGGTGGAGGGGGTGGACAGAAGGGGAGATAGATGGCTGGGGTTGACAGGGCCACTTAGTGACTTCTGATGTCTTTTCTAGTTAGCTGTGTGGTCTAATTTGTGGTGTTCCTCCTGTTTTGCTAATGCTCAGCCTTTTGTTGGCCAAAAGGGTGATGTTTGCCTTCATGCCAGCAACCAACTCACTAGGATTCAAATCCATGGCCTACGATTGACGCATGGTTGTATTTCTCTAGTGAAATACTATTGAGAAAAGCACAGTCCTGTGGGGAGGCAGAGACATAGCAGGTCCACTGCTCCCAGTTCAAGCACTGCATGTAGCTCAGAAACTGAGAACGGAGTCCCAAACCAAGATTAGATTTTGTCAATCAAATACATTGATTTGGGCTGGCTGGTCGGTGCTTATTGGCTGCCCATAAACCAATAATTATGGCCAGCACTTCTCTGCATGTTGTCTCCTTGCTGCACTCAAGGGTTTCAGTATCACCACCCCAATCCCTGTTCATCCCAACAACCTTTGCACTCTTATCAGTACACCCCCTTCGAGTAATGCGGTCTGTGTGGCTAATCAGATGCAAGCATTGGCTGGGGAATGTGCACTGTTTGCAAGAGTATACACGTGTAAGAACTGAACCACTGCTTCAGTCCTCCTCCCAGATAGTAATATGCTAAAGTCAATAACGAGCAGGAGGTTGGAACCAATCCCTGTCTACCAAATCTCAATTACAGAGCTGCAGCTGTAAAGTAATCCACAGATTTATTAAGCGACATTGAGTATACTGGGAGCAAGAATGATGTTGCTCCTTGCCTGTGTAAGCTGCATTGATGGGCCATGGGACCAGACCACAAGTAGAGCTCTCCGTATAGCTTCACCCCCTGAGAGGAACAGCTGTGTTTGTACATTGGCCTGTTGAGCAGTCTGCCGTGGTTCAGATGTTGGCTAGAACAAGATATTTGGCAACCACACAGCAGGGCACTGTGGACACTAGTTATGCTATAGGCTCAGCAGGTGATTGGCACTGCACTGTGAATGAAGTGCATACTAGCCTCTTCCCTGTTGGCTGCTGCCTCCAGAGAGTGATTAAAATGTGGAATTTGCTGCCAGAGGATGTTGTGATGGCCACAAGAATAAACAGCTTTAAGTAGGGATTAGATAGATTCAGGGAGGATAGGACTATCAGTGGCTACCAGCCATGGTGACTGAGGGGAACCTCCACATTCAGAGGCACTAACCTTCTGAATCCCAGAGCCAGGAGGTAAGATCAGGGGAAGGCCTGGGCCTCTGTTCCCTGTTGTTGGCCCTCCAGAGGAACTGGTTGGCCACTGTGTGAGACAGGATGGGGGACTAGATGGATCACTGCTCTGATCCAGCAGGGCTCTTCTTATGTTCTTATCAGGGAAGGCCTCTGGTTGGCCGCTGTGTGAGATAGGATGTTGGAGAGCCAGTTTGGTGTAGTGGTTAAGTGTGTGGACTCTAATCTGGGAGAACCAGGTTTGATTCCCCACTTGTAGCTGCTGTATGACTGGCCCAAGGTCATCCAACAAGCTTCCGTGGCAGAGTGGGATTTGAGCCATCGTTCTGCCAGAGCTGTTCTCTCAAGGACAGTTCTGGAAAGAGCTCTCTTAGCCCCACCTACCTCACAGGGTTTCTGTTGTGAGGAGGGGAAGGGAAAGGAGTCTGTAAGTTGCTCTGGGACTCCAAGCGAAGGGTGGGGTATCAGTCCAATCTCTTCTTCTGGTCTAGATAGACTACTGGTCTGATCCAGCAGGGCTCTTCTTATGTTATTATGTTTTCGATTAGCAGCAGAGCAAGTGTGGGCCAAAGGGTTTGCACATGGTGCTCTTGCAGATTTTGCAGCTCTTCCCTTCAGCCGTGGAGGTTTCTACATGGTGGGATGAATCTATGAAGGAACTATTGAGTCCATACTTACCCATCCCTTGTAGAAGTTGCATTGGGACTATCTGCATTGTCTGCTTGGGTTGGTTTGTGCACCTCTAATCTGACAAGGCAATAGAGATTACTGGTGTCTGGCTGGTACTAGCATGGGATAGAGTGAGGGTTGCCAGTCCCCAGTTATGGGCAGGGGATCTTCTAGTTTTGTGGGCTCCTGCCTGCCGCTGGCCGCCAGGAGGAAATCCCCCCCCCGCAGTGTGGAGCGATGTGCCTGCGTTACCTGAAAGTGACATAGGTACATGGGTGATGTCGGGGAGGATGCTCTGGTTTTGGGGCAAAACACTATGGTTTTAGGTTAATCTTACCATAGCGTTTTGTCCCAAAACCAGAGTGTTGCCCCTAACTTGCCTACGTCACTTCTGGGTCATGCTGGCACATCAGGGGTAGAGATGTGAAGGCCTG
>NW_015164672.1:807737-834543 GCF_001447785.1 Gekko japonicus
CTGAGGACAATTAAGTCCTAGGTTACAAACTGAACTCTCCAATGCAAGAACAAGATGCATTTCTTCCTTTAAAGTGCGATTTTGTCAGAAGAAAATAAAAAAGTTTCAGTTTTGTTTTTCCATGTGGTTGGGTATTCTGTTTGTAATAATTGTTTGGATACACTATATTTTTAATATGCTAGTTGTGATAATTTCATGCTAAGTAAAAATGTCCATAGTCATATTTTATGTTCCTAAAGTAACAGAATGACCTTCAATCTAGAAAAGACAAAAGAAATGCTAATGTAGGAATTTTTTCAATTTTCCCAAAAATTTCTGTTGTTTTTTTTCCGGAAAAAAAACCGGGTCTTTTTCCGAGCTTCAAAATTTCCGGAAATTTTACATCTCTAGTCAGGGGTGGTGCTTCTGGCTCCCCCCCCCCAATCCCCTCGCCGGGGTCCTGAAGGGACCTGGCAACCCTAGGTAGAGTTACTGGTACTGTAGTTGTGCTCTCTGTGTCCCCACTGGCATGGTATTGTACTAACAGTGCAGGAGTATAGTGCCAGCTTATCTTCAGGCTCCTCCCCCTTTCTATAAGGAGGCAGAATGGTTGAGGAATGCAGAGAGCTGATACCTGTTGGGTGCATGGGGTGGCAGGGTGGCGCACCTGTAATAGATCTAACCAGAATACCGTTAGCAGTTCAGTGTAACAGTGTTCGCTCTCCTTGCCTGTATGTGCAAAGTGGCCTTTCTGTGGGGCTCCTATCAGCAAATTCCCCCTCCTATGTATGTCCTGTGTATGTGTAGCAAGAGGCCAGACAGTTACATCCCCACGATGCATCCCTTGTCATCAGAGCCATGGGTGTCCTGTGTGTCATTTATATAGTGCTTAGGAAGGCTGTGATTGCCTGTAGACTTAATTGATATCCAGATTGTGCCAGGGCATGGAGAGGGGGGAGGAGGCTGGGGACGCACACACACACATCACACACACACACATGCACTTTGATAGCACAATATATAAAACTCATGACTAGGCCGAGAGAGGTTTAGGTTGCTGACAAAGTCCTGCTTCTCCTCAGTGCTGTCTTGTTCTCTGCCCACAGAGGAGTCACATTGGTCTGACAATGGCATCAGCACTAGGTGGGGCCAGCATATTTTTGAGAGATGCCGGCATACAGCAGGGCATAGGATGGGCACCCTAAAACAAGCCATTTGGGACCATGGCTCAGCAGGAGAACATCTCCTTTGTGTGCAGAACCCAGTGCACTACCCAGTCTCCTCTAGTTAAATAGGTCAAGTAGTAGGAGATGTGAAAGACCTCTGCCTCAGAGCCCGAATCGCTGCTGCCAGTCAGAGTAGACAGTAGGAACTTAGGTAGGCCAGTGACCTGATTCATTACAAGGCAGCCTCATTTGTATTTTTGCTTGCCACATTTAAATTACATGGAGCCGTAGCTCTAAGAATGCATTTCAGGGCCTTTACATTGCTCTGGGGGACAGCTGAAATATTTCCCAGCATTAGAATTAAGCTCTTCACACCTCCCCCCCCCTCCCCCGCAGTAGGATGAATGGGCTATTATGAATAAGAATGGCTAACGACCAGTGTAGCAAAATCCTGCTGCTGTGCTTGGATTAAGCCACAAGTGATTTCAGGGATAAGTTCCTTCCATTGTTCTTTAAGCCACTGACTTAATTTTCTTCTTCTTTTTCTAGACAAAGTGTTCCGCTGTTGGTCGGCAGCTTTCTTCCTGTGAACTGCCGCCGACGTCTTCGCGCTGTAAAACCAGAGTTCCATGACCTACACGTGCTGTGGTGCTCTGCTCCCCAAAAGCAGTCATGTGTTAGTTTTTTCCGATGCTTCATCTTGTTCCAGAAGAGTTACTTTGGTTTTCTGGAATACAAGGTGCTCAATGAACCGGGAGCCTCCATGAATGACACAGCCAGCTCTTGCCAGCAAATGGCTAAAAACTGCACCTCACATGTAGCAGGGATGGCACAAGAGGACAGCCACCGGGATCAGGTGCCACCCCCTTTCTATCATGAAACCAGCCAGGAACTTGATTTGTCCACCAAAGTGTGCAAAAGGGAGTCTGGGAGCCCTTATTCTGTGTTGGTGGACCCCAAAGCGAGTAAGCCGCATCTCCACGAAAGAGAGGAGCAGCCATATTTCAGGGAGGACAGAACAGTAGGAGAGGCCCGAGCCGTGAAAGAAGACAGGGAGAACTCTGACGACTTGCAGGAGGAGGAAGAGGAGGAAGATGAAGTGACTTACAAAAGGGAGCAGATAATAGTCGAGGTAAACCTTAACAACCAAACCTTAAATGTATCAAAAGGGGAGAAAGGGGTCCCCTCCCAGTCCAAAGAAACTGCTGTTCTTAAGACCAGCAGTGAGGAAGAGGAGGGTGACAGTGGGGAGGAAGAGGCCACTGAAGACAGTAATGATTATGAGGAGAATGAGAGGCAGAAGAAAAAACAAAGAGAGGCGAAAGATAGTGTTGCACAAAGGAGGACGCGGAGAGCTGCATCTGCTGCAGCCGCCACAACTTCCCCTACTCCCAGAACTCCACGGGGGCCTAGAAAGAGCGTTGAACCCCCCAAACGTAAGAAGAAAGCTGCAAAGGAGCCCAAGGCACCTGTGCAGAAATCAAAGTGTGAAGAAAAGGAGACTTTGACCTGTGAGAAGTGCCCCAGGGTGTTTAACACACGCTGGTATCTGGAGAAGCACATGAACGTCACTCACAGGCGCATGCAGATCTGCGACAAGTGTGGGAAGAAATTTGTGCTAGAAAGTGAGCTCTCCCTTCACCAGCAAACAGACTGTGAAAAAAACATCCAGGTAGGTCTTCCTTGCCTGCTCGCCAGATTTCCCTACCTTCTGCTGTCCCCTGGACACCTTGGAAGGGGCGGAAATCCTTTGAGGAGAACAAGGCCCAAGCCTCTCTGCGTCTGTCGTCCTTTCTTGTTGCACACCCAAGGAAACCGATCTGTATGAGTGTGGGGGAGATGATGATGGCTGGCTGATGGGGATTTCTCTGCACAGTGTCTTAGGGGAGACGGAATGTCCGCTTTTAATAGAGGTAATGTGCGCCTACATTAATGGAGGCAGGAGTTGGATTTCCAGAAGTTGTCATAACACGCCAATAGTAAAGCTGAGCCTGTGGTGCACCAAGATAATTTGAAGATCAGGTTAAACTAACACTTTCTGTTTCTTTGAATAATTCTTTTGGCAGAATATGGGTGTTGCGAAGCTCTCACATGTTTTGATAAGGAAGGAAACACTTGAATTGGGCAGCTAGGGATGAGAGGTGTGAGACCAATTGCAGTTTTGGCCAAGCCGGTTTCTCGGACCATCACTCTCACTGTAGGGACAGTATACACTGTAATGTGTGACGGATGGATGTCTGCACTATATGACACAAGGAGCCAGTCACAGCTTCCTGTGTGTGTCTGTGTTTGGTGTAGTGGTTAAGTGCGCGGACAGAAATCTGGGAGAACCGGGTTTGATTCCCCACTCCTCCACTTGCAGCTGCTGGATGACCTTGGGCAGGCCATAGTTCTGTCAGAGGTGTTCTTGAAAAAGAGCAGTTTCTGTCAGAGCTCTCTCAGCCCCGCCTACCTCCCAGGGTGTCTGTTGTGGGGAGGGGAAGGGAAAGGAATTTGTAAGCCGCTCTGAGACTCCTTTGGGTAGTGAAGGGCGGGGTATAAATCCAATCTCTTCTTCTTCTTATATGTTGCAAAATACACAGACCTGTGTTTATCATGCATTACAGTGTAGATGTATGCATGATTTTTCCTACAGGTAGCTGTGTTGGAAATGGTCTTTTGTGAAACTGTTTTAAGTGCCACAAGGGAAGAGTGGGCTGTTGTGCCATTGAGAACACTACACTTTGTCCCTTGGCTCTTGCCCACTGTAAGATAGGGCACTAGTTATGTTGAAAAATCCCAGGAAGTTTATCCGCAATCTTAAAAACCTTTCCCAAGATTCCCTTCTTTCCTCCCTTCTCCCTCTCCGTTCTGAAAGCATTCCACAGATGCCATCTGCCTGTATCAAAATTCCTCCACAAATCATTAAGTTCCGGTACTTTCTTGAGAATCATGAGATACTGAGTCTGTTGGCCTCTGGAGTCCCTGTGTACTCATTAGTTGTGTGCTATTGGCACAGATAAGTTGCATTGTAAGAACAGTTTCCTGGGAGTAAGCTCTCAAACAAAATGGAACATAGGATTGCTCTTTCTTACTGTTGAGTTCTTTGCGCTTCATAAAATCAGGTCCATCAAAGACAAGTACAGATAAACGAGTTCCCTCTTTGGGCTCAGAATGAACCAGGGACAGACTTATAATGAACAGAGTCACGCAAATGGGACATCTTGGCAAACGTTTAACATGTTAAAAGCAGTCTTGTCTTCTCTGTTCTCAATGCCAGGAGGTATATTAAGTTACTTTCACTTGGTGCCCGCAGGCTTGTGGAACCATTCTGTCAGTCTGCTCATTTGAAGTGCTGAAAATAAATGCAGCGTTGAATATTCTGTTGGAAATTATCTCTGTATGCTGCTCATTGCCTGGAGATTTGTCTTTTTTTTAACTTACACATTTAAACCATATGTTTCTGGACACTGTTGTTTTGTGGTGACAGACCTGTCTCTCAGACTGGCGGGTTTCTTTCTCAAGCCCAAAGAATTACATGGCCTACCATCTCTATGAGAGCCAGTGTGAAGAACAACGGATGCTAATCTGGAGAAATGGGTTTGATTCCCCACTCCTCCTCCATGCCTGCTGGGTGACCTTGGGCCATTCACAGTTTTCTCAGCTCTCTCTCAGCCCCACCTACCTCACAAGGTGCCTGTTGTGCAGAGAGGAAGGGAAGGAGATTGTAAGCTGCTTTGAGACACATGAGGCCTGCTAGGTGACCTTGGGCAGTCACAGTTCTCTCAGAGCTCTCTTAGCCCCACCTACCTCACAAGGTGCCTATTGGGAGAGGAAGGGAAGATGATTATAAGCTGCTTCGAGACTCCTTAAGGTAGAGAAAAACGGGGTATAAAAGCCAACTCTTCTGCCTTGAAGGGTCCTCGACTCAACATCCTCCAGATGTCCTTCGCGCTGCCAACTGTTATGTTCCATATTAAAGTTTAGTTCTCCCCCGCCCCCTTGTCCTAACGTAGCTTGCTTCTTCAGCTTGAACAAGATTAACTGTAGTAAAACTGCACGGACATTTCACTTGCAGGATGCACCTGGCTTTGCAGAATATAGGCTTTTGAGTCAAGACCGTAGTTTTAAGATGGTACCGTTTTTATACAAAAGGTGGAAAACTCTGCTGGGAAGGAACCAGTTTTTAAAGGTCATCCCGCTCTTTCAAGCATATAAAGCTTATATGAAAATTGTGCGTGCAAGTAATTGTCTTGTGTTGCAAATGGCATTATACAGCATTTCACCAGCGATGAAATCA
The DNA here is from genome assembly GCF_001447785.1 of Gekko japonicus. Lineage (NCBI taxonomy): Eukaryota > Metazoa > Chordata > Lepidosauria > Squamata > Gekkonidae > Gekko > Gekko japonicus. Next base: position 813,162 of record NW_015164672.1, read on the forward strand.
AACCCACTTACCCATACAGCCCTGACCTTGGATGGAGCAGGCTAGCCCAATCTCATCAGATCTTGGAAGCTAAGCAGAGTCGACAGAAGGCCCCACACTTAGCTGAGAAGTCTGATAGCATCCAGACTTATGGGGCTGCTTGACATGGTACAGAAGAGCCCTTGCTTTGGATTGGTTGAGCTTCAAATGTGACGAAGGTTTGCAATTATTTTAATTCCAAGTGCTCATTTTCATTGCTTAGATCTGGCAGAGGCTAGTCCCCCATGAAAGCTTCTGCAGTTCCACACTGTGATTTTTTAGCTACCCTGACATTTCTGATGCAAAAGTTTGATTGAAGCACAGAGGACTGTAAGTCATAAGAACATAAGAAGAGCCCTGCTGGATCAGAGCAGTGGTGTATCTAGTCCCCCATCCTGTCTCACACAGTGGCCAACCAGTTCCTCTGGAGGGCCAATAACAGGGAATAGAGGCTCTGGCCTTCCCCTGATCTTACCTCCTGGCTCTGGGATCCAGAGGATTAGTGCCTCTGAATGTGGAGGTTCCCCTCAGTCACCATGGCTAGTAGCCACCGATAGACCTATCCTTCCTGAATCTAATTCCCTTTTAAAGCTGTTTATTCCTTTGACCATTACTATATCCTCTGGCAGTAAATTCCACATTTTAATCACTCTCTGTGTAAAGAAGTATTTCCTTTTGTCCGTCCTGAACCTACTGCCCATCGGCTTCATTGGATGCCCTCAAGTTCTAGTGTTTTGGGAGAGGGAGAGAAATTTATCTTCGTCTGCTCTCTCCACCCCATGCATAATTTTATAAACCTCTGTCATGTTCCCCCCTTACTCACTTCTCAACTGAAATGTCCCAGACTCCTCAGCCTTTCCTCCTATGGAAGGTCCTCCCAACACCCTAAAAAGTCCTACTGCTGTTTTCACCTCACCAGTTCTCTCTTCCTTTTGCATACATTGTCTCAGTTCTGGACAGCCTCATTCCCGAGATAATCATGGGAACTGGAACCCACTTGTTCGCTTCTCTTTGCTTACCTTCCTGAATCCCAGTTTGGATATGAGAGAGAAAACAGATCTGGGCAATGTAATAGATCAATCAGTTAGGTGGATTGAGTCTGAAGAACTTGGCAACAATACAAGGTGGTGTGTTAGAAACCTTCAGTGCTCCTACTTCACGTAAATATTTTTATCTTTTTAAAGTGACATTTCTGTATTGGCTCCTGTTGTTAACATATATTGCATAAATTATACCAGGTTGCAGAATTCACCTCCTTGTCACAGAATTTTACGTTTTGAGAGCAGAATATACCCAGCTATGCATATAGCCAAATCATTAAGGATCATGTGGAGATTAATTCATGGGTTATAGAATTTCTGGCGAGTTTTCAGCCACACGAAAAACAGATCCAGTTGATACCATGTCTTCTCATAATTGGTCTAATTGTATTCCTTTTGATCACTAATTCAGGGTTTCCTTGTTGCCAAGCAAGGGTCAGTCGCACTACTGTACGATAGGGATCTGCAACTTCTCACAACTAAAGAGCCAAACGATGTGAAAATTCAGAACAAAAGAGCAACAAAGAACCAGTATAAGAAAGTTAATTTGAATAACCGAAGCTATATAACTTCATGTTATTTATTTACAAAATTTAAAAGGCCACCAAGGTGGATAATGAATTGAGACATGATAAAATACATCATAAAACCATTAAAATAAACCCCTCTCCCAAACGTACCTAATGAAAACAACTTTAAAGAGTTTTAAAAAACAGGTAAAATGCATACAAAACACCATACATAGGAAGGAATACATACATAAGAAGGGAAGGATCATTGAGGGAATGTCAAAGGAAACCAAAGGGTCTTCACCCGCTGGCAGAAGACAGCAGCAGAAGTGGGCAGAGGAATCTCCCCAGGGGAGAGACTTCCAAAGCTTTGGTGCTATGACCAAGAAGGCCCTTTCCTGGGTTGCTGTCAGCCACCTAATCTCAGAGGGTGGCTGCACTACAGTGATTGGGCAGGTTTGTAAGGGAAAGCAGTCGATCTCATTAATTAGGGCCGTATGTGACCTGTCGGGCCAGGCCATATGTGCCATAAAACATAATGCCAAGTACTGGAGGTATGAGCTGTTATAAAGGACAGCAGCTGGGAAGCTCCGAGTTGTTGTATCCTCACTGCAAGGCCCCATGGGCTGGGGGGGGGGGTTGCAAAGGAAAACCCACAGGGACGGACTGGGGAGCCAGCGGGGCAGCACTGGGCAGACGCCCCCATGCTGCTTGACCGCCGCAGACAAGGTGGCTCCGCCATGCTGAAGCCACAAACAGAGTGGCTCCGCCCACTCCCCCCTGAAAAGTCTCCCGTTCCCTCCCTTGCACTACTTGCTCGCGGGCTGCATAAGAACTCTGGATGAGCTGGTTACTCCCCCTGGGCCTTATGTTTGACACCCCTGGATTAGGCGTTCTGTCAAGTCTGTTGGTCCCAAACCATAGAGGGCATTGAGGGTCAAGACCAGCACCTTGGAATTGTTCCCAGAAACAAATTGGAAGCCAGCGTAGGTGGACCAAGACCGGAATGATGTGGTCTGTATGACCCACTCCAGTCAAACATCCTGGCTGCAGCATTCTGTACGAACTGAAGCTCAGGACACTGTCTTTGAAGTCTCATGTACAGTGCATTGCAATAACCTAATCTAGACGTAACCAGAGCCTGCACCACAGTGGCCAGATCTTTCCTGTCCAGGAAATGCCACAGCTGGCTAAGCAGTCGAAGCTAGTAAAAGGTACTCCTGGCCGCAACTGTGATGACGTTCGTGATGACTGACATGTCAGTTAATAATCTGTAACATTTCTGTAGCCCAAACACTGGTTGTTGCAAATCCTCTCTCTCCTTTCCTGTCCTGCAACAGCCCCAAAGGCTCCCTGAAATCTTGTTTCTTGTGGGGATGAGGAACCCCTTGAAACAGGATTTGGAGGGCATTTCAGGGTGCCACAGGAAGTGGGAGGCAGGATATTCACACTCTGTGGGTGGAATTCCTTGTGCCCGTGGAAACATTAGCTTGGACCCAACTCGTGGTTCTCACTTGGACTACGGGCAGTTGTCGTTCACCCCTTTATGTAAAGCATCTCTAGGAAGCCCTTTAGTCCCATAGAAAACTTTTCCTGATATTCCTTTCACCCCGTGGTTATTCTCACATCCCTCCTATCCCTCCAGTATATATCACTTATAGACAACGTCTTTCTTTAAAGAGCCACATTTGGCTTTAGAGCCATGGATTGCAGACCCCTAGTGTATTTTAGGTTTGTTCCACCCTTAATCTTGGCTAGAAAGAGGGTATTATTCCTTTTCTCCACCACCACCACCACCCATGTTCCTGCCAAGTAAAGTTCTACGAAAATGCCTGTATTTCAGCTACCATGGTAAGAAATTTAAAAATGAAACCCTCACTTCGAATGGTTTATTCTGGTGACATAATATGGGGCTTACTGAATTCTGCAAATACAGTTTAATATCTGCATCTACACAGGAATCCTGTGTAATACAAGTTGTAGAAATGCAGTTTTCTCATTCCTGAAGGGCTGGCTTGGTAGTTGTATGCCTTTATCCTTAAGGCTACCGTTTTTCTGTTGATTTGCAATATGGTTCCTGCAGCTTGCCTGGAGCAGTTTTCCAAAGCAATCTAGAATATTAAATTTCCTAAGGCATCAGTTGCAACGTATGACTTAGAGAAGAGCAAGAGACCAGTAGCACCTTAAAGACTAAAAATTTGTGGCAGGGTATGAGTGGGGAACATTTTAACCTTCCAGGACATTCAGTGGGTGACCTAAGACCAGCAGTTCTCTTACACAGGAATTTATTCTCTTACACAGGAATTTAAAAGGGATATTAGAGAGACTGCTGAATTGCAATTGATGATGAGGGTCAAGACAGTGCATCCTCCTGGACTGAATTGAGACTTATGTTTTCTGCCTCATTAAAGGTAAAGGTTCCCCTGCTCGAAAGCCAGTCGAGTCCGACTCTAGGGTTGCGGTGCTCATCTCCATTTCCAAGCCGAAGAGCCAGCGCTGTCCAAAGACGTTTCCGTGGTCATGTGGCCGGCATGACTAAACACCAAGGCGCACGGGACGCTGTTCCCTTCCCACCGAAGTGGTACCTATTTATCTACTTGCAATTTCTTTCGAACTGCTAGGTTGGCAGGAGCTGGAACTAGAGACGGGAGCTCACTCCGTCATGCGGCACACTCGGGTCTCGAACTGCTGAACTACCGACCTTCCACAGCCTGCAGTTCAGCGTCTTAACCACTTGAGCCACCGCAGCTCCTACCCAAGGCAAAGGCACCACCAAAAGACCATGTGAAGCGGAACACAAGCACCATGGGGGATTGTAGTGGGAGAGAGGTCCCTGTCTTCCCCAGACTCCATCCCCAAATCTCCAGGAGTTTCCCAGCCTGGATCTAAAGCTCACTCCGTCATGTGGCAACTCGGGTCTCGAACTGCTGAACTACTGACCTTCCACAGCCTGCAGTTCAGCGTCTTAACCACTTGAGCCACTGCAGCTCCTTCTGCCTCATTACCAGTGCTGATTTCTCCACGCCTACTACTGCTCTGAGTATCACACCTAATCCAATCATGCCTGCTATTGTCATTCAGCATCTGAAATAATTTCACTCTCCAAGATACATGGACTCAGATTCCAGCTGTATCTGAAGAAGCGAGCAGTGACTCACGAAAGCTCCTACCCTGCCACATACTTTGTTAGTCTTTAAGGTGTTCCTGGGCTCTTGCTCTTTTCTGCTGCTACAGACAAACACTTCTAGCCACCTGGATCTGTCTCAAGGTATCATCTGATCACAGAATAAGAATCAGGTTTATTGTCCTTCACTTTAGCACCTGGTAACTGTCCTCAATGGTAAGAGCTCTTTATCCCCCATTATAGAACGGGGCAGGGGGTGCTGAGTCACGGTGTATCCACCAGATTCTTGAAATCTGGTTCAGAACAAGGGACACCCCCCCCCCCCCCCCGGCCTGAAAGGGACATGTCAGTAAAGTCTTGAATGTCATGTGAGGGCATCCCCAGGCATTTCCCCTCTGTTCTAATCAAGCTGATTACATTTTGCATTTTACCTCTGCATCCCACAAGCATTCTTTACAACAACCCCCTCATACACCTTCTGGCTGGGATTGAGAGACTTAGACCTCCATTCACACTGCTGTCGGAGGAAGAGAACTTTGACCATCGAAAGCTTATACCCAGAAAATGTTGCTTGGTCTCTTAATGTGCTTCTGGACTCAAATCTAACTGCTGTTCTGCTCTTCAGACAACAGCAGGTGGCGCCCTATGCCAAGAACATTCATTTATCCTTGGCTGAACTGGTGGTTTTTAAGTGGCCGGCGCAAAAGCGGCAGAAGGCTGTACTGAAGTGGGTGGCATTGTAGGAACAGCCGTAGAAATGTATACTTGACCATTCTGAGGTCCTCTCTGTTGTATGTGCTTCATTTGTTCCGCGGGGGGTGAGGCGTGAAACTCCCAAAATGAGCTCTGTCTGAATTACCCTCCTTTGTCCCCATCTGTTCATTCAGTGCGTTTCCTGTAATAAGTCATTCAAGAAGCTATGGTCCCTTCATGAGCATATCAAGATTGTCCATGGATATGCAGAGAAAAAATTCTCCTGCGAGATATGCGAGAAGAAGTTCTACACCATGGCTCACGTGCGCAAGCACATGGTTGGTGAGTGTTTGCCACTTGTGTTCGGCCAGCTTTGGACCTCTTGCTTCTCAGCCCCTTGACTCTGAGTGGCTGTTCAAAGGGCCTTCCTGTGTTTTAAATATGATGCAAAGCCTCTTGTCCCTTACTAAACCCTTGATTGTCTCAGTGGCCACTGCCAAAACCCGGGAGTAGGATTGTCCTCCGCAGAATCTCCACCTGGGAAAATAACAGAGGATTAGACTGTAATGTCTAAATGTAACGCTTTTTAAAAATCCAGGCTTCCCTCCTCATTACAATTGCCTTATAAAACCTCTCAAAACCAAGAGCTGCTGGAGCTATCTGTGGTATCTGAAAGAGAGGCGGGTGGTGGTCCGATCTGTGCGTAGCCCAGGGACGTTGCACTTTGATTTAGCTGCTTAAGCTGCCCCTCCTCTCCAAGTTGTGTAACGAAGTCTGTTGCCAGATCATGTATCCGATTGCAGTAGCGGGTGGGCAGCCCATCTGGTGCCCCTGGGCCAAGCGTCCGACTCCAGAGAGAATTGTACAGAGTTGCACCACTGATTGCAGCTTAGCAGAATGTGGTGGGTGTAATTTTAGTGGGGTGGGGGGAAGGGAAAGGAGGTCATCACCTAGGCTATTTCCAAATTGGATCGCTGGATCTGAATGACAGAGGACTTGACCATGGCCCTGCTCCTTTGAAGCCCTTTTGTTTTGATAAATGTATGGTTTTGGCACTGAGACTGTTGGTACGGCCCAGTAAGATGACTGGAAAGTGTAAGCTTAAAGGTACGGTGCTGGGCAGAGTGTGCTGGTAGTAAAAGGATATTGTCCTCCAGTGATAAGAGATTTAGGCAGGATAGTCTTTTGCCTTTATATTCAGGGTCTTAGCTGAAAATCATCATTTGCTAGCAGAAGGAAACTTTTTGTTATGTCAGATGGATAGGCTTTTTATTTTCTCCTGAAGATTCTCTGGCAAAGCCCACATAAGATCATAAGAACATAAGAGAAGCCAGTGTTGGATCAGGCCAATGGCCCATCCAGTCCAACACTCTGTCACACAGTGGCCAAAAATACCAGGTGCCAACAGGAAGCCCTTCCACTGTTGGTGCCCCCCCCCCCCGGCATCAAGAATACAGAGCATCACTTGCCCCAGATCGAGAGTTCTGGCAGGGCTCTTTTTGTAGCAGGGACTCCTTTGCATATTAAGCCACACACCCCTAATGTAGCCAATCCTCCAAGAGCTTACAGAGCTCTTCTTACAGGGGCTACTGTAAGCTCTTGGAGGATTGGCTACATTAGGGGTGTGTCACCTAATATGCAAAGGAGTCCCTGCTACAAAAAGAGTCATGAGGGCTCTTTTTGTAGCAGGGACTCCTTTGCATATTAGGCCACACACCCCTAATGTAGCCAATCCTCCAAGAGCTTACAGAGCTCTTCTTACAGGGGCTACTGTAAGCTCTTGGAGGATTGGCTACATTAGGGGTGTGTCGTTTAATATGCAAATGAGTACCTGCTACAAAAAGAGCCCTTGTGGCTAATAGCCACTGATGGACCTCTGCTCCATATGTTTATCCAATCCCTTCTTGAAGCTGTCGATGCTTAGTTCTGCCACCACCTTCTGTGGCAGTAAATTCCATGTGTTAATCACTCTGGGTGAAGAAGTACTTCCTTTTTATCTGTTCTAACCTCTGCTCCATATGTTTATCCAATCCCTTCTTGAAGCTGTCGATACTTAGTTCTGCCACCACCCTCTGTGGCAGTGAATTCCATGTGTTAATCACTCTTTGGGTGAAGAAGTGCTTCCTTTTTAATCTGTTCTAACCCGACTGCTCAGCAATCTCATTGAGTGTCCACGAATTCTTGTATTGCGAGAAAGAGAGAAAAGTACTTCTTTCTCGACCTACTCTATCCCATGCATAGTCTTGTAAGTTGTTTTGGCAAATAAATTACTGTCTTATGGATTCCTCCAGTGCAGTGTTTCTTGACCATCCCCTGCTTTCAGCCTGTAAGGCACAATAACATCACTCAACTGTTATCAGTGCCTGTGGAAGACTCTGCCTAATTATATATGATAGGGCGAAAGTGGTTTTGGTGGGGTCCCTTTCAGTCTCTTTCTTTGGCTACCCATATTCCTTTGGAATTAAAACGAAACATAGAAATCTTCTCTATGTGATTTATTTAAATTAAACCATCTGTTCATGTTCAGGAGTGAACTTTCTTCCCTAATTTGACATTTCAGCACATACTAAGGACATGCCATTCACCTGTGAAACCTGTGGAAAATCCTTCAAACGCAGCATGTCGCTCAAGGTTCATTCCCTGCAGCATTCTGGCGAGAAGCCTTTCCGATGTGAGGTAGGGCCCCTGCTCGTTCATTGTGGAAGCCAAGTTGAAATGACTCAGAATTTGAACAGTATGCACGTTGTGGTGAACAGAGCCTGAGGTTGCATGTAGGTGACTTATTTACTCCATGGTGGCTGCTTAAACTCATTGCGGGGCTAATGCAGTCATGTGATGGTTCCAGCCATCTGTAGCATCCAGCCTCCTGGAGATACGTATCTCACCATGTCCCTGCAACCGATGAAGAGTATGAAGTAACAGGCCCATGGTAAAATGTGATCAGGTACTGCAAACTGACCCATGTCCAGGTGGTTGCTTTTTTACCACAGTGAATTCATAAAAAGTCACGAGACAGCAGGTAGGTGTTTGTCATCTGGGTACTGTTTTATATATTCAGGGGCTTGTATCCTACAGGGTACCAACAGTATACTGATTCCCCCCCCCCCCCCCCCCCCATTTTTTCACTTCCACCCTCCCTTTTAGCCCCAAAAAAAATTTTTTTGGGGGGGGGGGGGTTACAGGATTTTTAGGACGACTAGTTGCATGAGTGGGGGGGGGTTGCAGCAGTGAAGAGGAGGGAGTGGGTTTAAACTACCCATCCTGCTTCTTTCACAAGCACAGCTCCAGAGAGGAGGGGAACAAACGTTTCACCATCTCCCTACAGCCAGCAGAGCTGTCGTTCCACATGGATCCTTCAGTTCCAAAAATAATGGGGGGTGTGTGTATGAAAGGGACTGCAGAGGGAGGACATAATGTGGAGAGAATCTGTATGACTTCCATTGCTGTTTCATAGGATACAAGCTATTGTGTGTATTAGTATTACTAATTGCTTTGACTTCTAAGTTCTTTGTCTGGGCTTTGAAAATGGAGTAGAGCAAAATCTTCCCCCGTTTCCTGCTCTCCCATCAAGCCACTTAGTTGTGTTCCATCCCACCTAAAGTAATCATCTGTGCATTTGAGAGGGTTGCTTATTTTTTTCCCCCATTTCCTCGAACATGATTGTTCTGTAGAATCTTAACCTTTGGCTCATCTTTCATTTTGAGACGGTGTGGCAGTGGCCCCTAGAATTAATCAGCACTGGCGATGATTTCATGCTCGTGGGCTTCTGTTTCTCTCTCCTGTTGGGAAATGCACCTGCTCTGTTTTTGTGATTCAGGCAAGTGAAAAGATCCCGTTTGTCTGTTTCTAGAACTGTGACGAAAGGTTTCAGTACAAGTACCAGCTTCGTTCCCACATGAGCATCCACATCGGGCATAAACAGTTCATGTGCCAGTGGTGTGGTAAAGACTTCAATATGAAACAGTACTTCGATGAGCACATGAAAACCCACACTGGTAAGGATGTAAAACGTTTTTAATGCTTTGCGGAAGTACACTAGACTGTCCAAGGTCAAGTGTAAGACTGATAAGAGCTTATTCTCTAGAGCACCGGCATTTTGTGATTGATTGTTTTATTCTGTTTTTAGTTGTTGAATTATGGCATATGCCTCTTCTGTTAGCCGCCCTGAGCCTGTTTGGGGAGGGCGGGATATAAATTTAATAAATAAATAAATAAATAGTGCAGAGGTAGTATCTAAATTATAAAACCTCCCCAGGACAGCTGCTGGAGCTGTCTGTGGTATGAGAAAATTGTTGATGGATCTGAAAGAGAGGTGAGCGGTGCTCTGATCTGTGTGTAGCCCAGAGACATTGTGCCATGACTCAGCTGCTTAAGTTGCCATTCCCCTCCTAGTTGTATAATGAAGTCTGTTGCCAGGGCATGTCTCTGACTTCAGTGGAGGGTGGGCACTTCTGGTGTCTCTGCGTTAAGCGTCCAGAGAGAATTTTACAGAGTTGCACCACAGATTGTAGTTCCTCAACACTTAACAGTTTCCTCCATCTGATCAGTAGTATTCTTACCACTTTAAAGAATAATAACTGGAGAGGGCAAGATCCTGCTTCAAGAATACCACAGTTTAAGTTTTGCCTTGGGAGGGAAGAAAAGGGGGGGTCAGGATAAGGGAGATTAATGTGGGTAAATGCAATTACACATTGGCTTGGTTTCATTTGGGAGAGGTTTACGGGTTTTCATTCATGAGGGTTTATGGGGGGAAAGCCGGGTTTGGGGAGAGATTTTGACGTAAGGAACAGGGTCACCGATGTATCTGGCAAATGAGAGCAAAAGCCTCCTATGAGAGCAAAAAGGGGGAGGTTGTGGTAAAAGTAGGCAGTGCTTCAGAATTTAATGCTGAATGCAGAAGGGAAGAAAAGATTTGGGGGAAGAGGTGTTTCATGGCCTGGCAAAAGAGGTGGATGATCTGGGAGACCCAAGTTCTAGGGAGAGGTAGGATACTGCAGGCGGGATGAGGGAAAGCCAGAACAGAGAAGCTTTCAGTAGTCGGCAAGAGATTGTCAGAGCATTCACCTGAACCGTTCCCAGCTGGGCTAGAAAAGTCTTCTGTCTGGAACCATGGAGTTGTGCTGCCAGCCAGAATATACCATGCTGGGCTTGGGAAAGGAATCAGAAATCTGAAAGGGGAATTGAACAGTAACTTACGAGCCTAGCAGGTCAAGGGAGAAGCAGCTGGGAATTAGGTGGGAAGGGGGGCATGTGAGGGGTTAAATGAGCACAATAAAGTGGTTGTCTTACCAAACATGTCTGGGGTGGGGAGAAGGAAAAAAGCTGTATAAGGATCTGTGGTTTCAGGAAAGGGGTTGGCAAAGGAGATCTCTGTGGGTTTATCATACAAGAGTGGGGTGGCGGAGAAGAAGGCTTTAGAGCATCAGAGTTAGAGAAGAAGGACCAAGGATTGTTAAGATGCTGTATGATGGCGTGTCTCAGCCAAGATTACAGAGGAGCCCTTCTTTTCAGCAACAAGAACTTTGATTCCTTTCTCAGCTAGCTACGAAACTCTTCCATCTGAAATTGTCTTGACCACCAATTTAGTTTTTGCCCTTTAGCATTACAGTTAATATCAGCTGAGAAGCTGGGATTCAGCTGACGCGATCTTAGTGCATCAAGATGGGCCTCTAGTTGTCGGATAAGTGCCGTGTTTTAATTTTTTAACAGGAGAGAAGCCCTTTATCTGTGAAATCTGCGGCAAAAGCTTCACCAGTCGGCCCAACATGAAGCGGCACCGCCGAACGCACACAGGGGAGAAGCCGTACCCGTGCGACGTGTGTGGCCAGCGATTCCGCTTTTCCAACATGCTTAAGGCGCACAAGGAGAAGTGCTTCCGTGTCACCAGTCCAGTCAACGTGCCGCCTGCCACCCAGATCCCCCTCGCCACGACCTCTCCTGCTACCACTGTACCTTCTGTTGCGAACACACCCAGTGCCCCAGCCCCTACTCCGCCGATCAATATGAACCCGGTGAGCACACTTCCTCCCCGACCCATCGCCCACCCATATTCTCACCTGCAGCTTCACCCACACCATCCGCATCACCTCCCTGTCCCACCTGTCCCTCACTTACCCCCGCCTCCAGCTCTGTTTAAGAGTGAGCCTTTAAATCACAGGGGCCAAGGTGAAGACAGTTTTCTGAGGCACCTAGCAGAAAAAAACAGCTCAATACAGCACCACTAACTGCTTGTCTTCAGCCTGCCATCCTCTCGGGTCTTTCACACCTGGAGGTGTGCCCCCCCCCACCCATGAAATGTCATGGCGTCGCCCATAGCTCCAACGGAAGGATCTTTGCGTTGATCTCGGCTATCCAGCAAAGTGATCATCGGATGCAGGGGGGACCCAGCAGAACAGAAGCCCAGCTTGGCTTGCACGTTTTACTGCTGACTTTTATAGGTTCACAAGGACTGAGACTTCGTGGATTTTTTTTTTTTTTTTACTGTTTCATATCAGCTGATGAGGTATGCTTGCTTTTATATCCCGGACTTTCTCCTCAAAGAGGGGACGGGCCTGGTTTCCTTTGTACTAATCGGAAAGACTGTGAGACTAAATCCCAGAGCATTAATTATCACTGTGTATTTGTTAATTTCTTTTCAGCTTTTTCCCCCCACCCCAGTGTGCGTGTGCGCGTGTGTGTGCGCGCTGGTTGAGTGAGCCAGCCACATGATCGCAAGATATTAAGCATTATAGCAAAAAAAAAAGACAGTAAACAAAACTTAATCTCATTCGAGTAGTTCTCCTAACACACTCTTTATTTTAATACGGAAAAAATTATTTTAGAGGGTTTTTTTGTATAGACCTATTTAGTAGCCTGTTTCTAAAATGTATTTCGAATAAGCGGTGTAATTTTTTTCAGTGTAGCTGGACCTATGTTATAATAGATAATTTTTATAATCATTCAAATGTGATTTCTTTAAAAAAAAGAGAGAGATGCAGATAGCTTCTATAGTAAAAAAAAATTATTCTTACATCTGTACTACTCTAAAAAAAAGGTGCTGGGGGGTGGGAGGGGAAGAAACCCAAGACGTCTATGGGAAGGCTGACTCGAAAGTGGAGACGATTTTCAGAACTTTATAATAATTTATCTGTATGTGGGGGGGGGGGGTCCTCTTAGCCTTGCATTATCTTCTTTCACTTGGAGTTATAAGACCAGTTACATTAAACTGCTGTGTTCCCACAAACGTTTTTCACTCAGCTCTGCTAGGCATAAAGTGTGAAATGTTTCAGAAGGGGTAGACTCTCTCACGGGGCAAAATTGGGGTATGAAACTGTGGAGGGCGGGGGGAGACTCGGCCAGGTGTGGGGAGTGGGATGTCATTTCTTGGGCATAATTAGAACCGGGTTCATTATGTAAATGCGTGTTTTAAGGTATGACTTCTGATTTGGGGATCATTTGATGCTGCTGCTTTTGTGTGTGTTTTTCTCTCCCCCCCCCCCCCCCAAGATTCTTGAGTTCACTAGGAGAAAAGTGGGGAGTCACAAATAAGGTGCTGTGTGGCTGGATATGTGTAGAATAAACCTGGATTGGTGAATCCGGTGGGAACGTGAATCGCAATTCTTATTCGGTTAACTGGAGTTGAAATATGGCACCCTGTAAGCAGCCGAAATGGCTTATTGGCACCTTGGTGGAGAAGGCACAGAGACACCTACCACTCTTTAGAGCTCAAATGTCCCTGTGGCTGTTTTCCCTAAGCTCAGTTCCATCCCCCCCCCACGCCCCCAAGCATCTTATGCTGACCCTCAGCATGCCATTTCCTTTCTAAAAGATTAGGCTTTGGAGCTAATTAGGTGGGGGGTTATTGCATCAGATCAGCCCCCACTTTTGCATTCTGATAACTGTGCTTCTGCCATCTAACTTCGATCTTGCGTTTTTTAAAAAATATATATAGAGAGAAGATTAGGCCTTTTTGATACTTGTTCTCATATTTGAATGATAATTTCTTAACCCCCCCTCCTCCTTTTTCTGACAAATTAGTCTTTTAAAGATGTTGTGATAACATTTTATCTGTTCCTTCTCTTTTGTAGGTAGTAAAGCTAGCTATAAAAGTGAAACATTAATATAATGGTTCGCCATCTTCTATTGCCTGGGATGGTTCTGTACATTCCATGTCATGTTTGCAAACCCATAATTCTGTATAGTTTATCTATGCTGCAGGCCAACAGTCTGGCCTGGTGAATCTACTTTTATAAATTTAAAGGAAGAAAAAAACCCAAGCTCACCTTGGTAAATCAGTTGTAAGCCAATTTTGCAACAATGGTTTTCTCAATAAATTTACAGTATTTGGCTGCTATTTATGAATCCTAGTGTTTGAAATGGGTGTATGCTTTATATTATTATTTTATGTTGTTACTATTATTTTGCAAGACTGTATGCTGCTGCATCTTGAGTCTTGGGAAGCGGCATTGCATGCTTCGTAGTGGTATTTCTCAATATAAAATGGATAAGGTTGGGCTACCCTCAAAAAATGAACAGGCTACAGTTCAAGGTGACTCTTCTCTCATCTTATCATCCAGACTAATGTCATTTCAGGCAGAGGGGAACTACTTTTTGCAAATGCAGAGTAGTCCATAGATCTAGATCGTTGTTCAAGATTTTTTCTCTGCTTCAGCGACTCCAATTGGAGCATTGTAAGCATAGAGTTTATAGCCCATTCTCTAGCACTGGAGAATGCTCTTCTCACTCAAGAATGTCTTGATTGGTTGGTTCTGGAACCTATTTATTTTGTGCCTTGAGTGGCTGTGTAAGGCATGTCTCCTTGCTGAAAAAATCCATGGTACAGAACTGGAGATAAACCACTGTTATGGCCTGAACGGCGTATTCTGCTTCTTTCCCTTCCTCCATTTAAAAGAAAACATGGGCCACGGTTCTCAAGAGGACTACAACAGAGCAAGTACCAAAACGTAGCAGAAATAACTAAGCGAACAGTGATGCAGACGCAAGTCAGGATATTGTTGAAGGTGCTCCCCCAGCCTGCAGTATTGAATTGAAGTCTATATTCTGTTTCCTTCAGTTATAAGTACGGAATTATTATGAAGGGTTCAGTCTGTTCTTACAGTTTGATTTTCAGGGTGGCTGCAGGAAGCACCTGACTGTGGCTGGAGAATAGCTTGGAGAGGTAAGTCGACCACAGCATGTCATTTTGTAGTCTTTCTGTATAAACTTAAAGGTGCCATTGGACTCTAAATTTGTTGTATAAACTGTGTGTGTGTTTGAATTAGGATTTGGCCACATCAGCTTCTTAATTCCATACGAAGAGGCCTGTATACATCATTACTAGAACGATCACACGCTAGCTGGCACTCCAAGCCAACTTGCAAAATTAGAAACTTCTGAAGTTACTGCATATGACAGACTCCACTGTACTTTTTTTTTCCCCAACGAGAAATATCTTTGCCTTGGCAACTTCTGCTGTGGGCTGGTGAATAAAATGCTGTCCTCTCCTGCCGTTTGTATTTTATATAGTTCCATTAAAAAAAGAGAGAGAGAAAACCTTACTTCAGACACAATAAACTTTTGCGATGGCGTGGGGGAAAACAATTGGTGCTTTTCTCGTCAGGCTCTACAATGTCATTTATTAACAAGCTCCCCTCCAGCCAGTGCTTCCCACTTTTGCCCACGGAAAGCGAATTTTACATAAAAGCTGTTGAATTTAGGGGAAAGCACCCAAGCTAATAAGCAGCTGCTGCGAAATCTCCCTGGATTAAAGCTTTGGCTTCTTTTGCGGCCGTCTGCACAAAATCCTGTGGTTTGGTATAATTGAATTTTTGCATCAAAACTGTCATAGCAACAGAACACTCTTGTGTTTATTGGCATTCCTTTTAGTTTCAGGTTGTGTTTGAGTGTAATTCCTTTTCATAACTATGCTGTCCTAACACTGCATTGCTAGAATGCCACGTGACTAATCCTGCTCAGCGAATTGTGCTAGGAAAAGTGGTTTTGTGCTTAATCTGAAAGAACTGACGGTACAGAAATCTGTCTTGTGAACATTCTGTAAACCATCCTGGCTGCTACTTTTGTCGGTCTTCACTGTGTCACCCTCTGACCTGTCCCATCTTTTGGGGTCCATGGCTATGAAGAGGTGTGTGGCGCATGTACAAGTGTAGTGGATGCTCACATGCAGGGCAGTTCTTTATGCCCTTTGAACAACCCAGTGTTTTGCATCCATGTGGACCTTTCCTGTACCACGTCATACCTGCTCTTCCAGGGGCAGCTGCAAACCTGGAGCACAAAGGAGGTGTTTTGAATCAAAAGGGAGCCAGTTTGGTGTAGTGGTTAAGAGCGGCAGACTCTAACCTGGAGAACTGGGTTTGATACCCCACGTCTCCACATGAAGCCGGCTGGGTGACCTTGGGCCAGTCACAGTTCTCTCAGAACTCTCTCAGCCCCACCTGCCTCACAGGGTGTCTGTTGTAGGGAGAGGAAAAGAAGGCGATTGTAAATCACTCTGAGACTCCTTCGGGTAGTGAAAAGTGGGGTATAAAAACCAACTCTTTAGTGTTATTATTATTTATTTACTTACTTGCTTCATTTGTTTTCCGCCTTTCTCCTCGAGGAGGAGACTCAAAGTAGACTATGTTCTCCATTTTATCATCACAACGGCTGGGTGGGTGACCAGCCCAGCCAAGGCCACCCAGCAAGCTTCTGTGGCAGAGTGGGGATTTAGAACCCGGGTCTCCCAGGTTCTAGTCCCACACTCCAACCACTATACCACAGTGGCTCTCATATCCTTTGTGTCAAGGTGGGTCAGCTTCTGCACAGCCCCTGCTTTTCATCATTTTCCCTGTGAATCAAAGTGCATCCTGTTTATCAGTATGTGGGCAGGTTGGAGATGCAGAACGATGGTGACATTATTTTAAAACCACCTTTAGATGCAAGGCACTAGACTGAAATGTTTAAAAAAAACCTGTCCGTGCAATTACACTCTAGGAGAAACTACACCTTTGGGAACAGGATGCAAAGAGAAAGGAGGAGGGGAGGGGAGGCAGAGATTAAGAGATCAAGCGCTTTGGGCTGTTCTTCTGTTTCATGCCCCCATCCTGTCTTGCTGTCAAATTCTGTGGAAACCCCTGACTTCCTGCACTTCTCCTTTCTTGGGATCTAGTTTAAATACCTGCAAGGAAGCTAAGGATCAGGGAGTCAGTGAGTTCTGAAGGAAAGTGGCAGTGAGAGAGACACGGGTAGAATGTGGTCTAGCTTTGAGGAAAGTATTGGCAGAGTAAACACAGAAGGCAAGGAAAGAGAAGATAAAGGGGTCAAAGAGTGAAGAGGTATAAAAATAACAGCTAGTACAAGGAGTGAGAGGAAACTGAGTGCGTTTCTACAGGTATGGTTTGGAAAATGGCTCAGAGGCATGATGATGTTTGAAAGCTTGAAACCTACATTGTTTGGGTGTTCCTTTCTGGGATCAGAGCGTATTTGCTTCTGTGACTGCACAACTTCCTCTTGACTCCTACCTCCTCCAAGCTAGAGATGTAAAATTTCCAGAAATTTACCTTAAAAATGAAAAAAAAAATGCAGTATTAGTACTCTTTATAGATTGAAAGTCACTTTTGTTACTTTGGGAACATAAAATGCAGTGTGCATAAACTGGCTTGGCATAAAAGTATCATGTCTGATTAAAAAGTACAGCTTATTCAGAAAATAATACTAAATTGAATTTACTTTTAAAAATATTTTCTTGTTACAAATTACAGCACTTTGCACCAGCCAACTGGTTTCATGAATAAAATACTTAGTTGTAACTTTTCAGAAAGAAATAATTCTTACATGGATTGTTCCTAAATGAGAGCAGTCTTGCATTTTACATCTCCATACAGTTTCTTGAACTATAAATGCATGCCAGAGAGACATATGCGCTGGAGGAATTATTTTATGACCGCGTGTAGGCTTGGACACAGATAACCTTGCTTGTTTATATCTGTAAAATTAAATTGGATGAGCTGTTGGGGAAGGGAACAGCATGGCTCTTGCCTTTTGTTCTGCCCTGGATACGTTGGAGTTTGAATTATTGCAGGACTGGCTGTTTAAAAAAAAGTCCCAGCTGGACACCTCTGGCATTAAAGTGCAAACTAGCTTTAGAACGGGGAAGCAACCACAAGAGTACATGGCTGTTTACTGGACAGGTAATGGGGTACCGCTAGTAGCAGAAATATGTGCTTTGGACAGTACTACGTTCCAGATTCAGAACTGCCATGTGAGAGCAAAGATGGAACGTAATGTGCGGAGTCCCCCAAGGTAAAAGGATTGATATTCAGAACAGTGCACCCATTCCCACTCATGCACCGTGAAGTCCTAGCAATACATTCAGCCCTGTAGATGAAATTGTCGAGGAAACAGAAACCATGACGACGTATGCCCTGTAGTGCTCAGCTACTATGTTTACATTCAATACAGATAAACACCTCAATCATCCTCCTGTTTACAGTTTATCTTCTCAGAAGGGTTGAGAGAGAGGGCCACCTCACATGTGATGTTTTCCCCAGGCAGAAATAATCTCCCCGAAGAGAGGGGAATAGTGGTGTGTGTGTGTGTGTGTGTGTGTGTGTGTGTGTGTAAGAGAGAGAGAGAGATTAGAATCTTGTATCTGAGATTAAAAAAACATATGATTTCAAAGCTGGCTTTTGAGATGGAGATATCAAATACAAGCTTTAAATTAAGAGATCCGGTGGGATAGATGAGAGCTCAGGCCGCCTATACCACCACCAGCATAGCTCTTAAAATTGCCCTTAATGGGAGTTGGTTGCTAGCTATTTAAGGACAAGGAAGCAGAAGATGAGCTTATGTTGCTGAAGTTTGTTTGTTTTTAAATCAGTGTTGCATTTGTTCTTTGAGCTTGCAAAGTGTCGTGTTGGATTGCAAACTGTTGCCTCGATCTCAGTAATGCAATCCACATGAAGAAGCTGGTTTTGCTTGCTGGTCACTGTGCACAAAAATCTGCTGGTGTGGCGGAGGCCACCTTTAGCAGTGGTACAGAACATAGCACTTTGAGCCTTTGCCCCTTATGCAGCTCTCATCATGATGAAATGATGCAAGGCACCAGAAATCCAGCGGAAGCTTGTGTCCAAAGTTCTAGGCTTAGTAGTGGTGTTGTGTAGCTCTGTGGTTTTCTGGCTTTGGTATAGTTGTGAAAAAGCTGCTTGGGGGGCAATGGTGAGAGTGCTTCTGGAGTTCTGGCACCATAACTTCCCATAGGCCTTGTCTAACAAAGGCAGGCTTGATAACCTTCTGCTCCCTTGGAGGCTTAATTTCGGCCGTACCTCGGGACATTCCTGCATGGCTAAAAAGTAGGGACTCAAATTATCGTACTGCAAGGGCCACACCCCGGGCTTTTGATATGCTGTTTGCTTTATCTTTCCAAAGCATGTGGTACGAAATGAGAGGGCTCTGCAAAGCCACAGATAGTTTAGGTGCTGCTTCAGTGAGCTGTCGGCAGTGTTTTAGGGTGGAGGATAAGGCTTGTTCCACATGCCACCCTGTAATCTCATGTTCTGTATGGGAGGGCTGGGGAACGCTAGGTAGCCATTAGCCGGCTGATGTTTTCCAGCTGTGGCAACTTTTTAAAAATGGGTCTATTTTTGTTACTCTGGTTTCCAAGTCTTTCATTGAGGGTGGTGATGACGGCGTTGGTGAAACTTTTGAAGTAAAAAAATATGTAATTGGAGAAAAGTATTAAGAGTCTATGAAACGCCTCTTGGTTTTCACCGTTCTGCAGAGTGGCCTGTCTGAGCCTCTTGGAAAGAGACTGAAAGTCTCCCTAATTTGACAAACGAGCTGCAATTCCAGTTGATCTGTACTCCCTACATAAATATATTTCCTTGGTCATTCACTCAAGCAAGAAAATAAGTAGGATTTGTTCAGGGTTTTCAAACCCCCCCCCCCCAATCCTTGGATTGAGATGCAACTTGATGAAAAAAACAACTGGAAATCATAAATTCAGAAGGGACCAACAGAGTCAGGGAATGTTTCATTTGTTTGTGCTAATAATGCTGGTTCTGGCACTTTGGCTCTCGTTGAATAATGCACTTTCAACCCACTTTTAACACACTTTGCAACTGGTAAACAATTGCTAAAGTGCATTATTCCATACGGACTTCTTTCCCTGTTCCTCCTACCAAAGATTCTATAACTGGCGATTCCAGACAGGGAGCCAGGATCTTCTACATGTAATGCATGATCTGTTCCACTACTCTGTAGCCTTTCTCATTCCTTCTTTATGGGTGATGCTGCTAATTACTATTGGGAATCAGCATGCAGAACTTTGGATACTCTTTTTTTTTTGGTTAAGTTCTGTGCCCAGACAATCCAAATTATCAAGAAAAGCTGAATTCCACACCATTTGCAAGTCCCATGAATTGAGGATATTTATTTAATGTCTCTTCTTTTGCACCCTGATTTTGCTAGTCTTGGGGAGGTGAAGGAACACAGGGGTAGGATGTTCAAACTCCCGGGTACTGGGAGTCTGGGAGGAGGCTCTCAACATTTTGAAATTTCAAGCAGGCATTGATTTATTGTATTTCTATTCTGCTCTAAGAGATTTGAGGTGGTAGCTATTCTCCCTCCATTCCATCTCTATGTATTTATTAGTAGCCCGGCCTTGGATAGCCCAGGATAGCCTGATCTTGTCAGATCTCAGAAGCTAAGCAGGATCGGCCCTGGCTAGTATTTGGATGGGCGACCTCCAAGGAATGCTGGGGGCATGACGCAGAAGCAGGCAATGGCAAACCACCTCTGAAAGCATCTCTTGCCTTAAAAACAAGTATAGCTAGCCACCTAGTGGTGCATAATGCTAAAAGAGCCAGAACTTCTAGCTGCCGGACAATCTTAGGATCTCTTGTCTCTACTACGCACACTGGAAGGTTTCTTATTTTACTTTTTACTTATTTGAAGCTTTGTTTGCTCTGTTTCCCGTGTCCAAAGCGGATCTGTCCATTTTGATCCTCCAAGGAGATCAGGGTGGTGGAACACGGTCCCCCCCCCCATTTCCTCCTTACAACAACCTTATGAGGGAGGTGAGGCGTAGGACAGGATGACAGGGACCAACCTCATTCATGGTCCTTATACCACCAGCTTTCAAAAAATATCTTTGCAGCCCTGCGGGCTAAAGGCTTG
The DNA here is from genome assembly GCF_001447785.1 of Gekko japonicus. Lineage (NCBI taxonomy): Eukaryota > Metazoa > Chordata > Lepidosauria > Squamata > Gekkonidae > Gekko > Gekko japonicus. Next base: position 833,696 of record NW_015164672.1, read on the forward strand.
CTTTGAAACAAAACAAAACCCAAACGCTGAGGTCCTCAGGACGCCGGCTTCCGTGTCCGATACATCCTACGCTTTCCTTGCGCTTCTCACGGAACCGCGGCCTTAACCGCAGCACGGCTCAGCCGGTCGATCGATGAGCTGGTTAACATTCCTGGAGTTTGAGAGGGCTTTTATCTGGGCCTGGAGCCCATCGACAAGGCGTTATTATCAGCCTTATCGAGGGAATCTCTTCCTCCAGGGCACGGCTGTCTCTCCCCTTGCAAACCGTGCGGATGGCGTAAGAAGTTCTTCCTCGTCCGGGGCCCTTCCGCTGCGGGGACAAACGGATGAGTCCGGGCGGGTGACCCAGTTTGAGCTCATTCGGGTCTCTCGGCGGACTTCCCAGCGGCTGGCTTTGGGCTCTCCTCCTCTCGGAAGCGATGGCACAGGTTGGTCTCTGCTTTTCCTCGTTCCTTTCCCTGGACCGTCTCTTCCCACCTCCCTTTACTGCATTGGGGCCCTCCGGTGCGAAGCCAGGCATTGCTTGCAAAGCGGCCGGGGGCGGTTTTGCCGGCAGCGCCGTGTCACTTTCACCGAGAAGAGCGGCGCAGTGTCGAAGGGGCAAAAACTTCGGGGGTCGCTTCTCCTGTCCTCAAATGCCCCCCCCTGGGAAGCGGGGGGGGGGGACGCGGGCGCGCGCCAATGGATGCTGTCTCTTTCTCTGTTGCGGTCTCTCTCCCCTTTTGATCTGTGCTCAGGAGCCCTCCCTATTGGCTGGTTCGCTTGTGACGTGAGGGGACTGCGGTTGTCCGATGTAGCAAAAAGCGCCGGGCTTAGTTTCCGTCTCTTTTCAGAGATCGGAGGAGGGG
>NW_015164672.1:834564-836463 GCF_001447785.1 Gekko japonicus
ATCCTTGTCCCACTGCTAAGAGGGTTGAACTGGGAGGGAAAGCTGCTTCCCTTCTCTCCCCCCCCCTTGACCGAAGCCAAAGAAGAACCATGCAATGAGCAAAGTTCAAGTCTGAACCGAAACTAGGCATTGTCTCACACCCCCCCCACGGCTCCCTCCACCCTCTTCCCCCTCCTCCTCCTTTTAAACCGGCGTCCGCTCCAAGAACGCACGTGAGTCTGCCGCGCTTGCGGGGGAGGAGGGGGGGAGAGGGAGAGTTCTGGACCGGCCCAAGGGCAAAGGGGACATCACCGGGGGAGGCAGCCAGCGGCGGGACGACCGGCGCGGGGGGGGGGAGGATGTTAGTAAGGGGTCAAATCCAAGCGCTTTGGGGGGGCAAGGGGAAATGTAAGGCGACCGAAGGTGCTGGGAGATTCTACGTTCCAGCATAGAAGTTGGGAGGGGGGGTCTCGAGGAATCTTGGTGCCCTAATCAGGAACGGGAAGGATCTTTGGGTGTCCCTGGTGGTGGTGGTGAGGGGATTAGTGTTGGGAGATTAGTCCTAACCAGTGTTCCCTCTAAGCTGAGTCAGTGTGAGGTTGCTCACAGTTTTTTTAGCCTCCAGCTCACACCTTTTTGTCTTCGCTCAGGAAGGAGGGCTCCAGAGCAAACTAACGTATGCAGTAGCCAAATCGCTCGCTCACAACTTCAATGCCAGTAGCTTACAAAGTAGAATTTTTGCTCACAAGACTCCACAGCTTAGAGAAGGCATTGGTCCTAACCCTTTGGGAGGCTCTCCATCTGGCCGCTCCAGTAAGGGGTTGCAAAAGGACAATAAGACTTCTTTGACAGGGCAAAACACCGCCACCCCCCTTCTGGTGGGGAAGGCGAGGGGGAGAGCGATGGACAGAGGCGCTGGAAAGGGAGGGAGGGGGTCCTAGCCACAATCCAACAGGCTGCTATTTGGTGCGGGGGGGGGGAGTGCATCTGTGCTCAGAATCTTATTGCTCTGGGGGTGCTGCAGAGGTATGCCTCCAGGAGTTGCCCTTCAATCTTCCCTCCCTGACCCCATTACAAAAGTTCTACAGAGACCTGGAATGAGTATCCTCAGGGCCGCTATCCCTTCTCCCTCCCTCCCTTTCCCATTTTGATTTCCGTGCACAACAGTTGATTTTGTACGTCACATGTTCTGTCTTGTCTGGGGGCTTGGGCAGTTGTCTTGGGGGAGGGGGAGGGGAAAGAGAGAGGCGGGCAGGCCCCCCCTCTCGCCATCCACTTTTTTCTCCTACCCCGAGAAAGACACACACGGTAGAAGAAAGAGTGATGGGGGGGGGCATGTCTGCCTGTCTTCCAGTAAGGCACTTAGATCCATAAGCATCTTTGGGTATTCCGTGGCCAAGAAATCCTGGTGTTGGGGATACTGGGAGCAGAAGTATCTGTTGGCCATGGCAGAACTGGAGACATCGCACCAGAGAGGGGAGGCTGATGCAGGCAGTAGCTTAGAGGCTCTCTCTGGGGAAGCAGCCCTCAAGTAATCAGGACCAACGGAGTTCTGTTTTGCACCTTTGCTGCCAGTTGCTGAACGGGGATGTTTGAACCCCAAACTGATTCCAAACAACTAGACTGAAGGAGTCCAAAAAGCAGCTGGGTTTAGAGAAGGCTATAAAGAGACAGAGGAGCTGCGGTGGCTCAAGTGGTTAAGATGCTGAACTGCAGGCTGTGGAAGGTCAGTAGTTCAGCGGTTCGAGACCCGGGTGCCGCATGACGGAGTGAGCTCCCGTCTCTAGCTCCAGCTCCTGCCAACCTAGCAGTTCAAAAGCAAGAAATTGCAAGTAGATAAATAGGTACCACTTCGGTGGGAAGGTAACAGCGTTCCGTGCGCCTTGGTGTTTAGTCATGCCGGCCACATGACCACGGAAA
>NW_015164672.1:836615-860643 GCF_001447785.1 Gekko japonicus
CCGCCTTCCCCCCCCCCCCCCCCGCTTTTGTGGTCTGGACACAGACCTTCAGGGATACTCTTGGCAGTGCTTGGAAACATGTAGCTTGCAGCGACTGGGTTATTTAAATACTTATACTCTGCTTTTCTCCCTACTGGAGGCCTGCAGCAGCTTACATCGTTCTTCCCTCTTCTGACCACCCTGTGATATAAGGTCAGCCTGAGACAGACTAACAGGCCCAAGATCACTTAGTCAGCTTCCATGGCAGAGTGGGGATTCGAACCCGGGTCTCCCAGATCCTAGTCCGAAACTCTAACCACCACCCCAAGGGTGTGTAGACCTGCCCAGGTATAAAAGGGTGCTCACGCAGCACTTTTTGACTTATCCACTTGACTGTTCTTCCCTGGCTTTGTTTCCAAAGGGTTGTTATGGGTTACAGTTTCAAAGAAGGGCAGTTGCAGCAAAGAGAGAATAAAGCTGGAGTCCAGGGGCACATTAGAGATGGACCAGATTTATTCCAGTGGAAGCTTTTCCTTCCTCAGATAAGTAGTACAGAGGGCTTGTTCAAGCCAATGAGCTGAGCAGATCTATGAACCCAATACCCTTCTAGGTCCAATGGTATTTAAATAAAATCCTGCTGATCTCTGCACCCCTCTGTGTATGGTAATCTTGTCAGGAACAGTAGCATCAGGACTACTTTGTCATGCCCAGAACTGGAGATGACATTCATACACAGCACTGGAGAAATAAGGGGAGAATGGTGGAATCTCAAAGGCTGCATTGGTACTATAGCAACTGTGAGTAGCAGATTCTCTTGTCTGCCATGAGCAGGAGTCTGTTTTCTGAGCATGGGATTCTCTGATGTGTATACATAATGCAAACTAAGTCAATGTACTTAATGGCTTGTATTTGCATTGTAGTGCAGAGTTCTACAGGATACCGCAACTTGGAACTCTAAAATACTGAAAGCTGAAATTCTCAGAATGTGGTTTGCCAAATGCTATATTCTGTGACCATGTAATGCAGCTGTGCAAATACACATAGCCATGGCTGAAAGCTATCCTCTGGCTTTGTTGCCAGTGTGATGAAGCTGTTAACTGGAGGGGAGGGTGAGGTCATAGAATGTTGTCCAAAGTTGTGCATTGCTCTTTTCAAAAGATGTTGGCTCTTACTCAGAGGAAGCTGAAAGCCCTGATTTCTTCACTGCCCCAAATACGCAGTTTGGCTTGCTGCCATTGCCCCAAGCATATTTCCACCCACATCTCTGCACCCACAGTCCTAATCGCTGGTTTCCCCCCTCCTCCCAAATAGTTCTATGCTTGGACTCATCTCCCTGGTATCCCAGGTCAACTTAATCAATAGTTTCTCCTCTAGTTCCTCATGCAGTTATCCTTGGCATTCCCGTGTTCCTGTCCTCTCTGTCCAGTTAGCAAAATGCCAAACCAAGGTGGGACACTGAGATTCTCTTGGACGGGCAGTGGCAGAAGAGAGACTCATTGAATGCCGTGTTTGAAATAGTGGCTTAGGCACCTTCAAATATAGCATCGGCGAGATCCTCTCCCAATAAGCAAGCTTGTTTTTCTTCTGGACGAAAGACCTGCCAATGTAAACACAGGCTTCTCTGTACAGAGTTTTATTTCATCCTATTTTAATTTCCCTTCTAGCTTGTTTGTTCTTCCTAAGGTTTTTTTTTTCTCCCTGGGTCAAGTGTTCAGGTGTGTGTTTCCCTTTTGGGGGACTCCCCAGTTCATCTGGCACTGAGCCAGTCATGTGTTGATCACTGGAAGGATTTCAAACTCTATACCAGCTTTTCTGAAGAACAATCTATAGGTAAAGGTAAAGGTTCCCTTGCTCGAAAGCCAGTCGAATCCGACTCTAGGGTTGCGGTGCTCATCTCCGTTTCAAAGCCGAAGAGCTAGCGCTGTCCGAGGACGTTTCCGTGGTCATGTGGCCAGCATGACTAAACACCAAGGCGCACGGAACACTGTTACCTTCCCACCGAAGTGGTACCTATTTATCTACTTGCAATTTCTTGCTTTCGAACTGCTAGGTTGGCAGGAGCTGGAACTAGAGACGGGAGCTCACCCTGTCATGCGGCACACTCGGGTCTCAAACTGCTGAACTACCGACCTTCCACAGCCTGCAGTTCAGTGTCTTAACCACTTGAGCCACCGCAGTGCCAGAGAACAATCTATAGCAGAAGCTAAATTGGGACGCCTACCTAAATGCATTTTAAAGAAAACCACCCGCTGGATGGAAAGCATTGGATTAAAATGAAGCGCCTGTCCCTTCCTAAGCCTAACACCGACAGCAGCAAGGCTTGCACATTAAAAATGACTCCCATTCCCAACTTGATCCTGTAGCTATTGTCCAGCTCTGGGCTTCTACAGTATGCCCCCAGGGTAGTGTGGTATAATGGTGAGAGTGTCAGACTAGTATCTGGGAGATCCAGGTTTGGGTCCCCGCTCTGCCATGGAAGTACACTGGGATGATCTCGAGTCACTTTTTCTCATCCTGATGTACCTCACAGGGTTGGTGTGAGGGTAGAAACAGAGGGGTGAATATCATAAGCCACTGTGGATCGCCATTGGGCAGAAAAGCAAGGAACAAATAAATATAGGGCTGCCTCTCCTCCTATCTTGTAGGGTTGTTGGAAGGATGAATGAGCTAGGGACTGTAAACCATCCTGTGGGGGAAGTGCTGTATTAGAAGAAGAGATCTTCTTGTGTTTATAAGGCTATTTTGCAAACTTGTGTTACTTGAGCCTGCTCTAGGGTTTTGCCTTACTCAGCAGTACAAAATCTGTGACTGGGCCATAGCCCTTCAAACTTCAAGTAGGACGCTCAGATGCTCCATACAAACATTCTTTTCATATAGAAAGTAAAGAAGGAGAATTCTAACAGAGCTTTCTCCCTGAACTGCTAGTTTTCTATATGCAAGGATTTTAAAAACTGGATTAACATTCATTCATGCAACCCTCTCTCCCCTTACAGCCTGAAGTGGGTACAGCCAGACACAAATTTATTATTCTCATTCATTCTTTCTCTCTCATTCTTTCTCTCTCTCTCTCTCTCCACCTCACAGGCACATAGTACCTCCTTGCAGGAAGAGTGGCATAAATATGAAATAAATACAAACCCAGTCTCCCCTCCCCCTCTGGGGCATACGCCTTTCACTCCATAATGACAAGTATTATGCCAATAGACAATGAACCACTATTGTCTGCAGAAATCATGGAATGAAGGCTTTGCATCCCATTGAATAAAGATATGTCTGGAAGGCATGGGAAGGGGAATTTGGAATTGCCTAGTTAGATAGAGCCCTGACCTGTATGACCCAGGTTAGGCTGATCTCTGGCAAATCTCAGAAGCTAAGCAGGGTCAGCCCTGGTTAGTACTTGGTTGGGAGACCACCAGAGAAATCCCAGAGTTTGGAGAGGGATGGCAAACCAGCTCTTTTAGTCTGTTGCCTTGAAAGCCCTTCTCCCTGGTGCTCCCTGTGTCCAGGCTTTTCAGAGAACCACCATTTCATCTTTTGGCTTCTCCTTTTTTGAATTTGTTTTTCAAAGCATTTGCTGCTGCGGCTTCTTTCCCCCCCTCCCCCCCCCGCAACTCTGCTTTTGTTTGGATGTGAGGATTGACAAAGATGTGCATGACTCAGTGGGGAGTGATAGAGAACAGCGCGGAGTAATGCTTAGCTTGCGCTGGGCCCGCAAGCAAAAGAAGTGGCTCATGGAAGGTTAAACAGGGACACAGGAAAATCTGACAGATAGCCTGATGGTGTTTTGACTCCATTCTGCCTTCTGAGTTGAAAAAGGGGAACTGCTTCAGCTCTGATGGGAAGGCAGTTTCGAAATCAAGTGCTTAGAGTCAGCACCAAAGGCACTCCTACAGAACTGGCCCAGTAGAAAAGAGCAAGAGTCCAGTAGCACCTTAAAATTGGGTCACACTGTGTTAATCCTTCCTCCCCTTCCTTCCTCAAATTGTCAACAGCTTGATGGGAAGGAATTTGTGTGTTTACCATAACAAGGATCCAAAATACAATTTAAATACAAAAAACAAAGCAAATGATACTTCCAAACCTTGGACAAGTCTGAGATATGGTTGCCAGCCTCTCAGTGGGAACAATGAGTACAACGGGACCATGGAGATAGTTGGTGTCATAACAAAAATACACAGTGGAAAACACAAATACTTAAAGACAGATTACACTCAAGTAGAAGAAGAAGAAGAGATTGTATTTATACCCCACCCTTCACTACCCGAAGGAGTAGTCTTCACTGCTGTCTCGTTTCCCTGCATGAGAGCCAGTTTGGTGTAGTGGTTAAAAGCGGGAGACTCTAAAATGGAGAACTGGGTTCGATTCCCCATTTCCCCGCTTGAAGCTAGCTGGGTGAACTTAGGCAAATCAGAGCTCTCTCAGCCTAAAAATAAGCATAGCTTGCCACCTAGTGGTGCCATAAAAGAGCTACAGCTTCGGCAGCCAAACAATCTCTTCTGGGATTTCCTGGCTAGTCCACATGTAATGCCATATGATAATTACTTAATTCCCTGTGTGTGTTAATAACAGGTTGGGTCTTTTCCATCTCACAGTTGGGAGTGATGAATTATTTCCTTCAGTTAGCCTTTGTGCAAGCTTAGAATTCTGTGACTGCTCCCAGGATTTGTAGTTTCAGACAAGGAGACCCAGGTTCGAATTTCCGTTCTGCCATGGAAGCTTGCTGGGTGACCTTGGGCTAGTCATGCAAGCTCAGCCTAATCTGCCTCACAGGGTTGTTGGGAAGATAAAATGGAGAAAAGGGAAGACACTTTGAGTCCTCACTGGGGAGAAAAGTGCAGTTATAAATGAAGTAAATAAATAAAACACAATCCCTACCCACTTTCTGCTGGGTATATGACCAGGCATGATGGGCCTATACTCCAGTGCATCTGATGAAGTCAGCTCACTTATGAAGAAATCGGTTTTGTAAGTCCTAAGGACTGTTGTATAATACTTTCAATACATACATGTTTTTAAAAATTCTGTACCGACACATGCTATCTACATGATCTTTGCATACAGTTCCTCATTCTACTCAGAAGGGCACTTGAAGATCTGCTTCCTGACCCCTGGGAAATCCTGTTCAGTATTCCCCCCTGTACATCAATTGAATTCACTCTGCCCAAATGTTTTCATGCCTGCTTGCGCAGCCATGAGGATTAGCAATATTTTTGCTTTAAGTCAGATCTTAGGATGCGGACTTCTGAAACCCAATGCCCCACTACTTAAGAATGTAAGAACATAGGAGATGCCAGGGTAGATCAGGCCAACGGCCTATTCAGGTCAACACTCTGTGTCACACACTGGCCAAAACACACGAGGCATCAGGAGGTCCACCAGTGGGGCCAGAATTACTCCGACTGTTGCCCGCCACTGTCGCTTGCATGGTGTGACCTTTAAAAAAATAATACATCTAGCTCTAAGCTTGTGTATTTCACGGCTATGCAATACCGAACTCCGGTTTTCCAAAATTCGGTGTCCTTGAACCCTTTCACAAAATGCACCTGAATTGTGATTCAACCTTTTATGGTTGGAATCACAAATGGAATAAATTGCATTTCTATGAAAAAAAACAAGCTCTTAGGTGTTACGAAATTGGAAGGAGGGAGTAATGCCGAATGTACATCCCAGTTGCATTTAAACCAAATTGAGGCTGGCAGTCAGGGCAGGTATCTCATCATTTCCAGGAAATGGAATAACTTGAGGTATCTGCCTGCACGTGCCCGATTGACACGAGCCACTAATTGGCGTGTTCCCAAAGCCTGTGGGAGCAGGAAAGCATAAGCTGCCTTGCCGTGAAGTCTAGGTTTAATTGCTGGGGCAGGCTGCCCCACACCCTGACCAGCCACATTAGGACTGAAGCATTGGCGGCATGCCAAAGATGGCGATGGTATTCCAGGATTAATTGCTGTGCTCCGGTGCGTGGTCCAGTGAGGTCATAACTTTGGCTCCCCTTCTTCCTGGCATGTGACTCTGAGATCACGTGCTTGTGGTTCAGTGTGGGTTCCAGGTCTGAAAAAGTTAAGCAGCACTGCACTGTGGGAACAATGAGGGCCTGGCATGGTACACCACCCACCTCACCTCTACAGGTGGGAGATCTGGGGCTGCCCGCTCCCCCTGGCCACTGGTGGAGGATGGGGGGCATAGGGTTGCCAGTTTCAGGTTGGGGAACTTCTGGAGAGCCTTGGGAGGACAGGGACCTCAGTCAGCTATAAGGCCATAGAGACCACCCTCCCAGGCATCCATTTTCTCTACGGGAACTGATCTCTCTAGTCTGGAGCGGAGCTGTAATTCCAGGGATCCCCAGGTCCCACCTGGACGCTGGCATCCTTGGGGAGAGCAGGATTTGGCAGGAAGATCTTAAATGGTGTCAGCTCTAATGTAGGAGATGGTCCTTCAAGTATCCTGGCCCCACCGTTTAATTTCTCCTTTACAGGTGAATATATGCTATTCTATTAGGGAACCCTGGCTGTTCCCTGGAAGGCCAGATAATGAAACTGAAGCTCAAATACTTTGGCCACCAAATGAGAAGGGGGCACTCACTGGAGAAGACCCTGATGCTGGGAAAGATTGAAGGTCAAAGAAGACGGGGACGGCAAAGGATGAGATGGTTAGACAGTGTCATAGAAGCAACGAACATGAAGTTGAGCAAACTTCAGAGGATGGCAGAAGACTGGAAGGCCTGGCGTGATCTGGTCCATGGGGTTGCGAAGAGTCGGACACGACTGTGCGACAGAACGACAAATTAGGGAATGCAGATTTCTGCACTCATTTTTTAAATTTTATTTTTATTTCCCATTCTTCCTGATCAAGACACCCCAAATGGCTTTTCACGTCATTCTCACCCTTACTTTCTCCTCACAACCACCACCTCGCAAGGTAGGTTAGGCTTGAGAGATTAGGCGGAGTAGTCTCTGGCCAGTTTGGTGTAGTGGTTAGGAGCGCAGACTCTAATCTGGGAGAACCAGGTTTGATTCCCCACTCCTCCACCCGCAGTTGCTGGTGTGACATTGGGTCAGTCACCGGTTCTCTCAGAGCTGTTCTCTCAGGAGCAGTTCTCTCAGAGTTCTCTCAGCCCCATCTACCTCACAGGGTGTTGGTTGTGGGGAGGGGAAGAGAAAGGGGATTGTAAGCCATCCTGAGACTTCTTCAGGTAGTGAAAGGCAGGGTATAAATCCAATCTCTTCCTCCTCTTCCTCTCCTTCTCCTTCTCCTTCCAGCCTGTGTGAATGTACCTCCCCGAGCCATCCTACTGAGTGCAAAAGTGCCTGTTGTGCTTTCCCTTTGCAATTGACCCAGGGAGCAGGATGCTAAAATAAGACTGGAGAAGGCTGACTTGGCCAAGACCGTTCCGTCCATCTGTGGCAGAGGTGGCTGGAGCAGGAATCCAAACCCCTCCATCCGTCTTTCCTCCTCTGCCAGCGCTTATAGGGTGTGGGGATAATCAAACCCATCTTTGAATCTTGCCTTTGTTTCATAGGAAGGTAATTGATGGACACGCTGGCCGGCTGTGGCTTAGCTAACCCTAAAAACCTGGCCGGCTCTTGTTGTCCCCAGAAATAAAATTCTAAAAAAGAAGAAGAGGAGGAGCCAGTGCCACGTATTGCTGTATTTAATTGGCAGAGCGTGGCACTGCTGACTGGACGCATCCCGCATGCTCCCCGCAGGCTGCTTGCCAAGCCGGGGCCAGCCTAGGACAGGGAACATCCTGTGAAACGGAAAACACCCGTCCGGGCCTTAGAACTTTGCCATCTGCTGGAGCGAAGAGGCTCTTGCTCAGCTCCAGCTCTGGGTTTCCAGCCAGCAGTTGTTTCCCCAGCTTGGAGGGGAGGGAGGGAAGGCAGATGAGAAAGCAACGGGGCTCACGAGCAGAGCTTCAGCCTCCGCTCTCTGCACACACGTAGGCTCTAGGCTCGCAGCCTTGGGGAATGCCTGGATCGTCACCCTTCCTCCAGATTAGGGGATTTCGACTCTTGTACTTTCTGATCGGAGTCCAGCTGCCTTGCCGTGTGCCTCTGTCATTCCAGCCTCACCCAAGTTTGACTCATTGGGCTCTTCCGCATTCCGATTTCCATCCCCAAAGTGTTTTGCTCTCCCTAGGAGTCCCAGGACGGCAAGAAGATCAAATCACTCAATCCGAAAAGAAATCAACCCTGACTGTTCCCTGGAAGGCCAGATAATGAAAGTGAAGCTCAAAGACTTTGGCCACCCAATGAGAAGGGAGCACTCACTAGAGAAGACCTGGGAAAGATTGAAGGTCAAAGAAGACGGGGACGGCAAAGGATGAGATGGTTAGACAGTGTCATCGATGCAACGAACATGAAATTGAGCCAACTTCAGAGGACGGTGGAAGACAGGAAGGCCTGGCGTGATCTGGTCCATGGGGTCGCGAAGAGACGGACTCGACTGTGCGACTGAACAACAACAAGGAGTCCCAGGGGGAGCAAAACACATGTGGAAAAGGGGGAGAAACCCAAAGCAAGAGGGACAGAGACGAGTGACAACAACGAGAATGCGGAAGAGACCCGTGTCTCTGCGAAGGCGTGAGACGTATGAACATCACCAAGCTTGAGCTCTAAGACAGAGTTGGGGGGGGGTTTCCTGCTCCTTCTCCAGCCACTCCACTGAGCAAAGTTTGTTTAAATATTGATACCCCACTTTTCCTTTTGGCTGATGCTTGAAGCCTTTCTCTGATGTAAATGGCACTTCCTTTGGAAGAAGAGCCACTTAAGGTGGAGAAGGATCCTATTTAGAAGGTGGTTGAATACACCCCACTGCATGTGTATTTTTGTGTGTGCTTTTAAAAGCCAGTCTAGTGGCTCAAGTGGTTAAGACGCTGAGCTGCAGACTGGAAGGTCAGTAGTTTGGCAGTTCGAGACCCAAGTGTGTCGCATGACGGAGTGAGCTCCCGTCTCTGGTCCCAGCTCCTGCCAGCCTAGCAGTTCAAAAGCAAGAAATTGCAAGTAGATAAATAGGTACCGATTCGGTGGGAAGGTAACAGCGTTCCGTGCACCTTGGCGCTTAGTCATGCCGGCCGCATGACCACGGAAATGTCTTCGGACAGCGCTGGCTCTTCGGCTTGGAAACGGAGATGAGCACCGCAACCCTAGAGTCAGATTCAACTGGCTTTTGAGCAAGGGAAACCTTTACCTTTACTTTAGTTTATCACTCCTATGCCTGTCCTTTCCAGGCACCAAAGGAAATTTCTTTCTTCCAGTTCTCCAGAACTCTTAATGACTTCGGATGTTCAAAAAAGGCGGGGAGGGAGGAAACAAAGGTGTTTCAGGCCCTGATCTCTTTTGTACACCTCCTAAGTGATTTGCTGAGTGGTACCCACAATCTCTCTGAAGTCCTATAGATAGCAGGGGATTGGTTTAGGATCGATCCTGTGGAGGGGGAGGAGAGCCACAGGGTGACTTTGGGGTTTGACAGGCAAACATGGTTTGGTTTTGTGTGTGCATTGTCTAGAATCCTCCAGGTTTGCCATGTAAGTGGGTAGGTTCCTTTCCCTGAAGGTGCTAGAAAGCTTGGTGGTCACTCTTCTTGAGTGAAGAGTTGCATATTATTTGAGTTGCAAAGGTGCTGTGAAAAGCACATACACCTTGTTTATTTCCAAACGTTTCCTGTGCAGTCAATTTCTGCCGGTTTGGAGCAGAAACCAGCTGTGCACAGCACTGACTGGCTGTTCTCCATAACGCTACTAACCCATTTCTACCTCCATCTCAGAGTAGTTTTGCCACTCTTTCGAAATTGGCTTTCTCTTTGTTTGCTTTTACATAAGGTAGTTAATGAATGCTTCTGTACTCATGTGGTTGTTGTGAGGATACAATGGAAGAGGAGAAGAATGATGGTGAAAGCCTCTTTGGGGCATCATGGGGGAGAAAATGTAATGGTTTGGGAGGCTTATGGTGACCCCAGGGGCTTTTCAAGGCAAGAGATGTTCAGAGCTGGTTTGCCATTGCCAGCCTCCATGTTACAACTCTGGTGTTCCTTGGAGGCCTCCCTTCTAAATACTAGCCAGGGGCTGACCCTGCTTGGCTTCTGAAATCTGATGAGATCAGGCTAGTTTGGTGTAGCCAGTTTGGTTATAGTGGTTAAGAGCAGTGGACTCTAATATGGAGAACTGGGTTTGATTCCCCACTCCTCCACATGAAGCCTGCTGGGTGACCTCGGGCCAGTCACCATTCTCTGAGAGCTGTTCTCTCAAGAGCAGTCCTCAAAAGAGCTCTCTCAGCCCCACCTACCTCACAGGATGTCTGTTGTGGGGAGAGGAAGGGAAGGAGACTGTAAGCCGCTCTGAGACGCCAAGTGAAGGGCGGGGTATAGATCCAACTCCTCCTCCTATCCAGGTCAGGGTGGAAAGTGTAGTGTACATACCTAAATTAAATGCATCTGTTTGCTTAGACATTTTCTTGGCCGATCATTCTCCTGCAGCAGAATCTCTCTTTCTAACCACAAGAGGTCAGCAGAACACAGGAAGAAATCTTCCATTTTACGCTTGAGCGTCTGCAGACAGACATCAAGTTTTCACTACCAACTCAACAGTCGGGCACACGGGCTTATCGAATTCTGGCCGCTGAGTTTGATTTGAGACTGTATCGTTTAGACCTCTGTGGCTTTCCAGCTCCTGTTGAATGCAGCCCTCAGGATTTGTTTGATCTGCGTCTGACAACTGAGAGACAGTGTAGTGGAGTGGTTAGAGTGCTGCACTCGGATTTGGGAGACCTGAGTTAAAGTCCCCACACTGCCGTGGGCGCTTGCTGGGTGAACTTGGGCCAGTCCCACACTCTCAGCCTAACCAACCTCTCAAGGTTGTTGTGAGGGTGAAACGGAGAAAGGGGAGAATGTTATAAGTCCCTTTGGGGCCCCAATGGGAAGGAAAATGAAATTTGAAAACTTAGAGCAGGTAAAGTTGGTGGTTCTATGTCTGTCTGTCATGTTTGTATCTTGCTCTTCCTCCAAGGAGGCTAGGGCAGCATATAATGCTCTTCCTTCCCAGTTTGGTGTAGTGGTTAAGTGCGCGGACTCTAATCTGGGAGAACCAGGTTTGATTCCACACTCTGTCAGAGCTGCTCTTGAAAATGAGCAGTTTCTGTCAGAGCTCTCTCAGCCCCGCCTACCTCACAGGGTGTCTGTTGTGGGGAGGGGAAGGGAAAGGAGTTTGTAAGCCACTCTGAGACTCCAAGTGAAGGGCGGGGTATAAATCCAATCTCCTCATCATCATCATCTCACAAACAACCCTGTGAGGTAGGGATGTGAATTCTGAGTTTTGTGGGTGTTATACATTTTCTTCTAAGTATCATAAATAAAAGACTGTCATTGCCTAACATGGGGGAAAGTGTGGAAGAGACTTAAGGACAATTATGGGTGAGGGAGAGAGGGGAGGTCCATGAAGGACGGCTATCTCTGAGGCGAATGTTCTCAGCAGGAGGGGGTGTGAACATTGTGGGAGGAAGTGGTTCCTTCTCATCTCTAGTCTTCATCTCGAAAGAAGTCCCTTCCCTTCTCTTTAGCTACAGCTTGCCATGTCCAGAGGGGCTGTGACCAGGAGATCCCCAGGGGAGTGGGATTGTTTGGCTGCTGAAGCTGTAGCTCTTTTTTGGCACCACTAGGTGGCGAGCTGTGCTTATTTTCTAGGCTCAGAGTGTTGTGACTTGCCTAAGGTCACCCACCTAGCTTCGAGTGGCGAAGTGGGGAATCGAACCCGGTTCTCCACATTAGAGTCTGCCATTTCAAGGGATCGGGTGATGAGAAAGACCTCTAGCCAAGATCCTGGAGACCTCCTGCCAGTCAGAGTACTGTGTCAGATGGACCTGTGGTCTGACTTGGTATATGACAATTTCATACACTGACTCTGAAACCATTTCATCAGATTTTCACAGTGATGGAGAAGAAACACCTGGAAGATTCCCCCAAATTCCGAACGTACAGGGGTTCTCTTGGCAACCCTAACTCCGATCTACTGCACTGCTTGTGAGACTTGTTGGAGAGATGTAGGAAAGGAATGTTGTGTAGAAGCGCCCTAAGAGCCCAGGTGGCTTTTGGTCCAGCAGCACAGATGGCAAAAGTCAGTAGCCATTCTCAGGCATATGGGTGCAATGTTTGGTGTGCTTCTTAGGAAAGACACGTAAAGGGCAGACCAGGCTCAACAAAGTTTTGTCCACACACACACACACAAAATGACGACTTATGGTTTGTTTGGCAGCCAAGAGGCCTTTATGCAGAGAGAGTGTCGCACACGGGCCAGTGTACCGTGGTGGCCACTAAAGCCTTGAGTGAAGATGAAAAGGTGCTTCGAAGGTGTCGGGCTGCGGTGCCTTTTCAAGGTGAGCACAATTCTTGGCAAACTGGGTTGTCACAAAGCAGAAGCTCCGAATCAGAAGCTCCGGCCACCCTCTCTCGTCAAAGGGGCTCAAACATACAGCTTCATAGGCTAAAGCCCCAACTCCCTCAGCGCCATGACCCACTGGTTGTTTCCTGAGTTACCTTACCTCTGCCACCCACACCATCTTGGCCACACCTCTCTCTCTTTCTCTCTCGTCATTGGTTGGCATTCCTCATTTCTGATTGGTGGGCTAGATGTATATACGTTCACGTCCCAACATGAAACAGGTATGTAAAACGGTTAAGAAGTATGGAGGGACCAGGCAGTCTGGTGTGGCTCAGAATCTCTGTCCCTCCAACATTTGAGTAGGTTTTCCCTCCCAACACTGCAAATAGGGTTGCCAATCTCCAGGAGGTGGCTGGAGATCTCCTGGAATTACAACTGGTCTCCAGGTGACGGACATCGCTTCACCTGGAGAAAACGGCTGCTTTGTAAGGTGGTCTCTATGACATTAGACCCGGGTGGAGTCCCTCCCCTCCCCACACCTACCCCTTTTCAGGCTCCACCCCCAAAACCCCCCAGTATTTCCTGATCCAGAACTGCAACTAACTCTATATAATCATAAGGAATATTACCCTTCCCCCCCCCCTTTAGCTGACAGCTTGAACATCTTAGGCAGTCAAATCGCAACCAGGCTTCTTATGCAGATAATTGCTTGGGATTTTTTTTAAAAAAAACAACAAAATCCATGTGATGTCATAGTCACCTTTTCCTCCCCAAATTTCCAATGCGTTTTGCAGTTCTCCCATCTCACATCATTGCCCTCTTGGGACGCTGACATGGAAGTCCCAAGGCCGGTAATGGTCCTGTTCGCAAAACAGTGTGACCACCAGGCTTAAGAAAGACACAAAGCCTGATTTACTGGTGGCTAAGCTTCTTACGGTCAGAGTTGAAGATATATGAGGAAAAGATTAAGGTCCTAGCTGAGCTTGAAGGATGCTCAAAGACGCCACCGGGCAGTGCCAATATTTCCAAGTCGTTCACTTGCATTGCTGCAGACTCCGATTTACTCCCTGCTTGGACTGTTAGATTTTTATCACACTGGGGGTCCCATAAGCACATTGGGGAGGCAAGTCATTCATATTCGGGAGGATCTGGCAGCCAAAGGCAGCAGGATGAAAAGCCCTGCCTGACGGTAGCAGCTCTGGGAACAGCAGGATCTGTTCTATCTCTCCAGCAATGGTGAGGATTGTGAAGAACCCAACTGGCTACTCCCTACGGAGGCAAAGGTAGAAGCGGCACCTGGTCCACTTCACCAGCTGGGGAGGCAAAGCTGTGGTCTGAAATGGGGACATGCAGTGAGAGAGCAGAATGTCCCAGCTAGCTTGCTACCGTTTCCTTTTCCATGGGGTGTGACATCTGTCCCATCTGTTCCCAATGAGACAAGATTAAAATAAATTAAGAATTTGTAAGAACATGATCGCAGGGGCGAGGGGTAGAGCACATGCTTTGCCTGCAGAAGGCTGCGAGTTCAAGTCTCCGACCTCCCCAGTTATAAGATCTCAGCAGGCGGTGGAAAAGCCGTTTCTTGGTCCGAGGGCCCAGGAAACCACTGCATGTATATGATCTCAGATATGGGTAACCAGAGAGAGAGAGATCACGGGATAAGTGAGTAGAAAATAGTCAACAGCAACTGTGATATATTTATGAAGGGAATATCACTCTCTTATAGATCTTCCAAAAAAAAGATCAATGTTAAGACTAACACTACAGGCATACAAGACTAAACATCGAAAAAGGATTCCACGGTGTTGACAAGCACAGTCCAATAATCTAAAGTTCTTACAAACAGTACATCTTTGAGTCTTTCTTGTACTAGTATTGGATAGTAGATGAATAGCATAGAGATCATGAATCTGCAGACAGGCTTGCTCCAGCACCTGTTTCCTAAGGCTTTGGTGTGGTGGTTAAGTGCGTGGACTCTAATCTGGGAGAACCGGGTTTGATTCCCCACTCCTCCACTTGCAGCTGCTGGATGACCTTGGGCAAACCGTAGTTCTGGCACAGCTGTTCTTGAAAAAGAGCAGTTACTGTCAGAGCTCTCTCAGCCCCACCTACCTCACAGGGTGTCTGTTGTGGGGAGGGGAGGGGGAGGGAAAGGAGTTTGTAAGCTGCTCTGAGACTCCAAGTGAAGGGTGGAGTATAAATCCAATCTCTTCTCTCTTCAGAGCAGAATACATGTAGACTCTGTGAATCCTTTCCCAAATAGCATTCATCTCCGCATGCCGTCTCTCTGCATAATGCTCACGCTCAGTGAAATCTTCTCTGCTCCAGCTTCCTCTCTGTATGCTTTCTCTCAGACGCATGAATAGTTGTCAGCATTGTGGAATATTTTTTTTGATGTTTATTCTTGTATGACTGTCCAGAAATGTGCTCGTATTAATACTGATCTATTTTTTTAAAAAATCTATAAAAGTGATATTTCCTTCATAAATATATCCCGGTCGCCATTGACTATTTTCTACTCTGTATATGATATCGGGCTGGGGAGGGAACAAGGGTATGACCCAATACAGAGAGAACTGTGTGCTTCAAATGCATTTCATAGCCCGCACAACCGTCTTTTCTCCCCTGTTTCACCCTTGAGACAAACCCACCGTGTCTCTCTTGTGCTGGGGGTGGGGAGGCATTGTAAATAGCAGCGCTGAACACAGGACACTTAACGTTGTTGCTTCTGTTCATGAGTCTTGTGTCTGTTATTGGTGCAGGACGGGAACACGGCGGCCACGCAGCCCCCCAAATACCTCCTCATCTTTGACTTTGACGAGACGATCATCAATGAGAACAGCGACGACTCCATCCTCCGGGCCCTTCCCGGGAAGCAGCTTCCAGAGTCGATCCGCCAAACCTACCGCGAGGGTTTCTATAATGAGTACATGCAGAGGGTGTTGAGGTACATGGGCGACCAAGGGGTGAAGATGGCGGACTTCAAAGCCGTCTATGAGAACATCCCGCTCTCTCCTGGCATGCGCGACCTCTTCCAGTTCCTTTCCCAGCAGCAGGACCGCTTTGAGATCATCCTCATGTCCGACGCCAACATGTTCGGGATCGAATGTGCCTTGAAGGCCGCCGGCGCCTACCCCCTCTTCCGCAAAATCTTCAGTAACCCGTCCAGCTTTGACAAAAGGGGCTACTTCACCCTAGGCCCTTACCACTCGCACAACTGCCCGAGATGTCCGGCTAACATGTGCAAGCGCAAGATCCTGACGGAATACCTGGCCGAGAGGGCTCACAAAGGAGTCAGGTTTGAGAAGATCTTCTACGTTGGCGACGGAGCCAATGACTTCTGCCCGTCTGTGGCTATGAAATCCACAGATGTGGCGTTCCCGAGAAAAGGCTACCCGATGCACCGGCTGATCCTCGAGATGGAGAAGAGCCAACCTGGGAAATACCAGGCTGCAGTAGTTCCTTGGGATTCGGGTCTCGAACTCTGGAGCTGTCTCCAAGAAGCCCTCAAGAAGGACTATTGAGGAGAGAGAGGACCTGGTGGTGGAAGAAGCAGCCCCACGTCACCCTCCAAGCAGCATACCTCTCTTGTGCTTTTTGGGTCAATGCTGGGTTTCCTTCCTCTCGGTCCCTCGAAGCCTCTATCTCTGGATCTTCCCTTCCTTTGGTCTTGGGATGAGGGTTCTCTATGCAGTTAGGAAATCCATTCAAAGAAGGGTGGATGGATGACTGGCCATTCAGCTCTGTATTCGTCTTTTGAAAACCTTTTTGTTGCTTCCAAGTTCCCTAAACTCATTCTCTCTCAAGCACACTCTCAGAAGCATTTGGGGGAGATCTGGGGAAGGTTTCTGTTGCCACCCAAGCACTTAAGCCAGGCAGGGGTTAAAACTAGTAGCTTTCCCTATCCCTCCCTCCCGCTCCCTTGCATTTGCAGGTCTTGCTCCTTCCAATGGGAGAACAAAATCTTTTACTACTGCTCTGAAAAAGGAGAAGGGCTCAAACCTCTGGAGAAGAAAACATGGCCGCTTTAGCACAGCCGCTTGGGGCCGGGCCCAGTCACCTGTTCGGTCTGAACACTAATTCTTCCCCTGTCCCAGGGCTCAGCTTGTGGAGAAGATGAACTGCCCAGACCCAGCTGGTTAGAAGAGAGAGCACTTCTGCTGGAGGCGTGGGTGGGTGGGAACTGCTCCCTTCCCAGCACAATCGTGTGGGGTGTGTTGATGCTGCTTGGGGGCGGGGGCATAGCATTGGTAGGAGAAGGTCCGCAGGCTAGAAAGGTGCAATCTGATATAGGGGTGGCTGAGGGGAAGGAACTAGTTAAGGAAGGAACCCACTTAGCAGTAGACCACATGGGAAGCCCCCAGCGGCATGTTACATGGGGCTACCTTTGCTATCCCACTTCTGTAAGGGTGTGTCCAAACTAGAACTCTGATGTCACTGCTTTCCTGGTCCTGATCTTCAAATACTTCCCACTTGTATGCACTTCCAGCCATTGTAGACTTCTTTTTTTGGCATGTAGCATGTGTGCTCACCCCCCCAAAACGCCTTCCCCAGTAAATCAGAGGGGGAAAGCTGGTGGGGAGGAACTTAGGGCTCAATCCGATCATGTGTTTCAGTCTGTAGCCTCAATTTGCCTCGGGGCTTTGCACAGAAGGTTGCCCGGGTTTAACTGTTCAACTTCCACTCTGCATTGTTCGAAACCGGCTCCCCTCTGCTCTGTTATTAGCATTTTAAGAGAGAAAGGGTGTTTTCTCCTTTTAAATGCCAGTAATGTTTATTTTAAATGCCAATTATCTTAAATGCCAATAGCAGGGTGGTTTTGAGTAGTGAAGACAATTGGAGTTTAAAGAGTTAAACCCTCTCCTTTCTTGCATGGCTCTGAGGCACACTGAGGCTGTGCTAACTTGCCATTTGAATTACATCAATAAGGGTTAGGAATGGGGTCTTCATTTCTATGCACAGGAGCATGCTGTAGTTGGGATTGCTTACAGAAATCTTTACCAAAGTATCTACACTAACCAGGGGGTCATGGTGCAAATCCATCATTTTAAAATAAAACGGACGGGAAGGGCAGTCCAATCTTATATTTGTTTTCTATCAGTTTAGCTGCTACAGCGTGCACACACCCCTCGAATCCTGGACACTGTGGTTTGGTGAAACTGCTGAACATTCTCTCAGTTTACCAGTGCCAATCTAAGCAGGGTTTACCTCCTTCTAAGGCAATTGACTTCAACAGACTTAGAAGAGAAGGGTGTGATGTAGCTTAGGGTGACTCCTGCAAAGATGGTGATAGGGGAAGGGGGGGAAAGGAAGGGCACACAAGTTGGGAAGTGGACTCGAATCCAGAGCAGTTGTGGGGAAGTTTCTATCTCCTTTAAAGAAATGCAGCCCCTCAATACAAATACATGTGCCAATCGTTACCGGGGGGGGGGGATCTCAGGATATGGTGCAGCTTTTGCCAACGTCTCCTTGTCCAGTTATCGCTTGAGCAGGGGTTTTTTTGTAGAAAAAACCCAGCAGGAACTCTTTAGCATAATAGGCCATACCCAATAGCAGGAACTCATTAGCATATTAGGCCACACCCATCCATCCGTCTGCCTGTCTCTCGCTCCCTCCCTTCCTCACACGTACACAGTGCATACCTCTCAGAGCATGCCCATGGTGTCAGGCGTCTCCCGTGCCCGCAGCATTTTACATTCACACACTGATATCCATGGCTGCGATTATCCCCAGGCAGCATGTTGACATTTCACAGGGAAATATTAATGATCTCTCATTCAGCCGGCAGATACCTGAAGACATAGAGCTAATTCAGCCCATGCAGATGATCCCTTGATGGTAATTGTCAGCTGGCGTGACTTCAGCCTTGTGGAACATTTAAGACTAGCACATTATTATTATTATTTAATTCTAGCATAACTTTTTTTGTGGACTAGACCATAAAAGCCCCTGCAAAGGTGCAAATGCCACGAGGTTCTGCTGCAATGGCCCCTTTTTGGACTGCTTGACAGGCTTCACTTTTTGGACACTCTCAGTGTCTGAAGCACAGAATTGAAGTGCCATCCCAAGTAGAGTCACACCCCTTCTGAGGATACATATAGAAGGGTGTCACTCTGAAGGAAAGCATGAAGCTGCCTTATACTCGGCTTTTTTGTAGAAAAAGCCCAGCAGGAACTCATTAGCATAATAGGCCACACCCAACAACAGGAAAAACATTAGCATGTTAGGCCACACCCCTGACAGCACAGCTTATTAGCATATTAGGCCACACCCCGTGCCTTCCCTTGGCTTGCCCAGGTACCCTGCGGCTGCGGGGAACTCAGGCAAGCCCCCCCTTGAAGGGAAGGGAAAGCAGTTTAAATTGCCTTCCCTTGGTTTGACTGGGCGCCCCGTGGCTGTGGGGAGCCTGGGCAAGCCGGCCCTTGGACAGGCTGGGGAAGGCATCGGGAAGCATTTAAATGCCTCCCTGATCCTTCCAGCCCCCCCGGCCCGCCCACCTCGGAGTCACGGGGGGGGCACTCTTCAGGCCTTCCCTCTGTAGCCACGCATGCAGAGGTTTTGGCTGTAGTGGGCGTGGCCAACTCTGAAGCCAGCTGGAACTCTGTTCCTGCCCCAAAATAGCCCTGCATACTGAATCCGACCCTTGGTCCATCAAGGTCAGTATTGTCTACTCAGACTGGCAGCAGCGCTCCAGGGTCTCAGGCAGAGGTCTTTCCCATCACCTCTTGCCTGGCCCTTTTTTGTTGTGTTGTTTGTATTTTTCATATGTCCATGTCGATACTCTCTCTAAGCTATGGAGTCCTGTGAGCAAAAATCCTACTTTCTGAGCTACTGGTGTTAAAGTTGTGAGCAGGTGATTTGGCTACTGCATCAATTAGTTTGCTCTGGAGCGAAGACCAAAATGTGTGAGCTGGAGGCTAAAAAACTGTGAGCTAGCTCACACTAACTCAGCTTAGAGGGAACAATGGTCCATATGTGTGTGTGTGAGTGAGTGTGTGCGCACCTGGAAGTCATGGCGACACCTAGTGACTGACCCCTACTGAGGGCCTGGAGGATATTCAGAGAGGCGGCTGAATAAAGTCTACCCCCTCCTCCCGCCTGCTGGTATTCAAAGGCTGCCTCCCATCCAAGTACTTGCCCGGGTCGGCCCTGCTTAGCTTCCGAGATCTGACAAGATCGGGTTTGCCTGGCCCATCCAGGTCAGGGCAGTACAAGGCAGTTTCATGTGCTCATGACCACTCCAACAGCAAGAGGTGGATTCTACCAGGTTTTCTGTTGGGGAAAGAGAGAGGATGTGGAGCTGTTGCTGCTTAGGCAACCCAAAAGGCTATTTTTGGGACTGTGGAACCCATAAAGACAAAACCCCAGTGGCATAGGGGCTGCAGTTAAGGAGTCCCCATGGGACTTCAGTCCTGAAGCGCCAGAAGGGTCTGATCCTGACTGGCATCAGAGTGCGGGAAGCAGCTTCTCCCAGGAACATTTTCACCACCAGGACATGTCATCTACCCCATAGGGATGGATGTACAGGTTAAGAACCCCCCAGGGGGCAAATAATGCATCCTTGGGGCAGGAAAACAGAGCAGGAGGAAGGATGAAACTCCCCCCACCACACCATGGTCATGATCTGAATCAGGCCCCTGCGGTGTTTAAGAATAGAGTGCCCACGAGGAGCTCGCGGCAGGAGTCCTGATGTCCCCACAGTGATCACGTGTTGCATGTATAGTTTGAGCCTCTGTCAGCTGGTAAGGAGCAATCCAAACCTCCCTGTTTTTGTTCTGTTCTTTTAGGTTTTGTGGTGGCGTGGTTAAGTGTCCACTGCTGTCCTCGCAGAGGCTGAGTGCGCCTGTTGTGAGCCAAACTGTGCTGCATTAAAAGAACGGGACGCTTGTCAACTGTAGCCTTTCCCGAGCTACTGAACGAAGCAACATTCAGCCTGAGACCACCTTTCCAATCCCATGTCTTCCTGACCAAATCCCACCCCTCTTGTCCTTGCCATTCCTTTAAGTGTTCCAAGCAATGCGATAGCTCCACCAGCTGGAAGTTCAGTGGAAAAGACCACACAATGCCCTTCAATGCACTTTAGGGATGTTTAATTGTTATGTGAGAGGCTGGGGAGAATGAGGTTGTGGCTGGTGCCTGAATAACTGCTTAAATACAGTGCAGCGGGGTGGGGTGGGGAAGCCCAAATAACTAAATCTTTTTATTGCAATAAACAGAGAGACACCTAACCCCCCCCCCTTCATTATCAGCCTGGCTTATGGAGTGATGGGCAGCCCTGGCTTCGGAGAGTAGCCTCCACCCAGCCAGGATCTCTCCTGCCTGCTCACTTCAATGTCAGAACAAGTCATCAGAATTAAATGTGCCTTTTAGTGAGCTCTTATCCTTAGAGCTTGGCAGCAGGAGCCCCTGTTTTCCCCCTGTCTCTGTCAGTGCAAAGGCTCGACGTAGTTCCCTGGGAACAAGCCCTCGGCATCGCTGCTCACCCCTTCGCACCAGCCGTCAGAGTACCTCCGGGTCACGTAAAGAACAGCCCCTTCGTCAAATGACAGTTCGTTCTCTTTCTGTTTCGCGTAAGGGTAGAGCGTCACCACTGCAGACGAGGGAAAGAACCGGGGGGGGGGGGGGGGGGGGCAAGTGAGAGTCAGAGGAAGGGACTATACGATAAGAAGCAACCTCCCAACTTAAGATCCAGTCGTGGGAGGTTGCCCTTTGGTGAGCGTCCATTCAAACAGATTCATATTTAACCTGTGGAACTCCTTGCCACAAAGTTTACAGAAGGGGAGGGTGGCATAAAAAAACAGAGGCGGTAAAAGCTGGGCTCCGTTAAGGGTGGCAGAGGCAGAAGGAGGGTCGATCAGGTTTGTGGATGTGAAGTGAGATGGGCAGGAAGCTCACACCAAGGGCGCTTTTTCTCACGTGGAGCTCCCAACTTTCACAATGGAGCCTGTGCAGGAGAATTTTTGAATGGATTGCTCCCTGCGTGAGTGCAGTCACCTCTACAAGACCTGGGCTAGCCAGCCCGGCTAATAGATGGTTGATGTTTTTAAGATACGTAGAGGCTTGGATCCCATAACGTGCGAGGAGGGCCATAAAGGGACTTCATGTGACTTTGCTTGAGCAAAATTTTGTGCAGCAGCAGCACCAAGCACTTTCCTCCCTTTAGATTACAGTGCCCCAAAACTGGTAGCACCTGATATTGTGCACGAGTGGAGATACAACAAGTCTGATTTAGTGGAAGCAGCTACTCCGCTCTTTTTTCTGTTTGTGCAAGGGCTGTATCACAAGTGGAAATGTCATGCCGGATCCATCTCCTAAGATGGAGAAATCTACCCCAGCCAGGTAGGAGCTCAAGATTATGTTGTGCAGACATAGGTCAGATCTAACCAGTGTTCCCTCTAAGCTGAGCTCCTATGACCTAGCTAACAGTTTTTTTAGCCTCCAGCTCACACATTTTTGTCTTAGGAAGAACGGCTCCAGAGCAAACGAATTTATGCAGTAGCCAAATCGCTTGCTCACAACTTTAATGCCAGTCGCTCACAAAGTAGAATTTTTGCTCTCAAGATTCCACAGCTTAGAGGGAACACTGGATCTAACCCACCTTGCTTTGAACAGCCAGGCTTAAATCAGGAACATCTGAATGGAGAAGAGAGTGGCTTACAGAAGGCCTCACCCTCACCACTGGGTGGAGAACTACAGCTGATTCCCCAATAGCTGGAATTAAGGTTTTGCACAGTAGAAGGAATGTCTCCAGACACAGGTTGGCCATTTAACTTCACGGGAAAGTTTCCAGCAGGGTGCTACCTTGGAGGCCCCTGGCAGAGCCAAACTGAGCCCAAGCAGTGCTCGTAACACCACAGGGAATGCTGAACTCAGCCTGTGGGTGGCAATGCCAATGGGCAAGCTTCCACCCATCGTTGGGGCTATTGTTGCTGGCCAGCTCCAAGCCAAGGGACCCCTGAGGGCCTGCTCTGCTTGCTGCTGAATGATATCGGCCTCGCAGATGGCACTGAGCTCCACCACCATTTTAGAATTATCCCTGGGGTCATCCCCATGGCTTTTTTCAGTAGGCAGAAAGAGTTAGACACACACACACACACACACACCTTGGCCATTCTTTAACAAGGTACCTTTATCTAGATAGGTCTCCGGGGCCCATGGCAATTTTTCCAGGGGTGGTGGAGGAGGCAGGACTGGAGGCCCCAATAATTCAAGATCAGTGACGTCCAGAGGTGGTGGTGGAGGGGATGCTGGGAAATCCAGATCTGCAAACAAGTCAGTAAGCAGTTGGTTGCTTCCAGGGGTCATTTCATAGAAAAGAAGGTGCAGGAGCTCATTTGCACAACTCATTTGCATATGCCACACCCCCTGACAAAGGGCAGGCATGCAAGAAGCATGCCTGGGTTCCCTACCTGATCTTCTCCAGGTGCCCCGTGGCAGGGAACCCAAACATGTTTAAAATGCCTTTCTTTCCCTTCCCCAGGTGGGAAAAGCATTTAACCCCCCCCTCACTTCCCTGAGTTTCTCCGCAAAAGCGGAGAGGCTCAGGGAAAAAAGGAGGCATGTCTGTCTGCCTGCCCTTCCCTTCCCCAGCCAACCTGACGCCTGGGCTTGTTACTCCCGGAACACCGTTCCGTGTCATTTCCCCTCAAAATGATCCCTGGTTGCTTCAGATGTGAGTGTTAAGTGTTGTGAAGTTGCTTCCGACTTACGACAACCCTGTGAATTAATGTACTCCAAAGCAGAAGAAAATCAAATGTGTGTACTTTTCTGTATGTACTTTTCTGTTCTTAGTTGTGGAAGAGAGACAGTTGCGCAGGGCGCCGGAGCTCCTAACCGGCCATCAGCCGCTGGGTGCCCTTCTCAGCGCCCTACCGGCTTCTGAAATTTCCCTAGATCATAAGGTCCTTGTTGAAATGATAAGAGCTGGAAGCTTACTCCGTTTTGTTAGCCTGAAGAATGGATGGAGTTCCCAGGATGCTGAATTCTGAAGCCAGTACCAATTTCTATATGTGTAGGTTGTGTTCTGAGTTCCAACTTGCCTGACCTGATTTTGAATTCTGTGTACTAACAAAGGTAGGGTTGCCAGGTCTGGGTCGGGAAATACCTGGAGACTTTGGGGGTGTAGCCGGGAGAGGGCGGGGTTTGGGGAGGGGCCTCAGCATGCTACAACGCCACAAGAGTCCACCCTCCAAAGCAGCCATTGCCTCCAGGGGAGCCGATCTCTGTCAGCTGGAGATCAGTTGTAAAAACTAGAGATCTCCAGGCCCCACCTGGAGGCTGGCAAACCTAAACAAAGGCCTTACCTGGTGCAGAGAGTGGAGGCAAATCATCCATTGCAAGAGGTGGGGGCAGCAAGACATCTGGTTGCGGGGGAGGAGGAATGTCGTTTTCCATCGGAGGAGGGAAGACGGACAGCAAAGGGGGAGGAGGAGGAGGTGGTTCAGTGGGTGCCTTCAAGTCGGCACTGCCCATCAGTCTGGTAGAACTGCTGCAACAGTCACACATGAACACACATGAAGCTGCCTTCGACTGAATCAGACACTTGGTCCGTCAACATTCAGTATGGTCTACTCAGACTGGCAGCGGCTCTCCAGGGTCTCAGGCAGAGGCCTTTCTCATTGCCTCCTGCCTGGCCTGTATTACCTGGAGAAGCTGAGGATTGAACCTGGGACCTCCCGA
>NW_015164672.1:861361-900796 GCF_001447785.1 Gekko japonicus
TTAATATTTTTTATTTTTATTTATTTTTTATTTAACAAAGTTTGAAGATTTCCTTGATAAGACTCGGGTCTGTATGCCTCTATCATCCCCCACTGTGCGGGTGGAAGAGGGGTGTGTGGATCCTCACATTAAGGGAGGAAGTTCCTCCAGCCCAAAGGAGCTGTTCTCCAGCATCAAGAGGTGCTTAACTGGAGGGAGGCCCCGTAGCCTCAAGAAATTTTCTCCAGCCTCAAATAGGATACCTGTCCCCAGCTGTACAATGGAAAGACTGTGATGTACATGTCTGGGTATCGTTCCAGAGAAGTAAGGGTGGGATTGAGTAGTTCTTTGCACTATTGCAAGTATTTTGTTCCTTCTGTTGTGATATGGGTTCTCCCCCCCCCCCATCTAGCAACATTACAGTTTCATACACAGAGTGCTTCCTACTTCTCACAGAAAAAAAGTTTGCAATGTTGATTCTGTCTCAAGCATGCTCCAAAGCTACCCTGGCCCCAAGACAGAGTTTTAGACTATTTCAGTCCAGAGCAACCAGTTCTGTAAAAGCCCTGACCTGGATAGCCCAGGCTAGCCTGATCCTATCAGATCTCGGAAGCTAAGCAGGGTCAGCCCTGGCTAGTATTTGGAAGGGCGACCTCCAAGGCATACTAAGGTGGTGACGCAGAGGCAGGCAAAGGTAAAAATTCCCTTGCTCGAAAGCCAGTGAAATCCGACTCTAGGGTTGCGGTACTCATCTCCGTTTCGAAGCTGAAGAGCCAGCGCTGTCTGAAGACGTTTCCGTGGTCATGTGACCAAGACGCACAGAACGCCGGCATGACTAAACACCAAGACGCACGGAACACTGTTACCTTCCCACTGAAGTGGTACCTATTTATCTACTTGCAATTTCTTGCTTTCGACCTGCTAGGTTGGCAGGAGCTGGAACTAGAGACAGGAGCTCACTCCGTCATGCGGCAACTCAGGTCTCGAACTGCTGAACTACCAACCTTCCACAGCCTGCAGTTCAGCGTCTTAACCACTTGAGCCACCGCAGCTCCAAGGCAATGGCAAACCACCTCTGAAATGTCTCTTGCCTTAAAAACAAGTCTAGCTCACCACTTAGTGGTGCATAACACTAAAAGAGCTAGAACTTCTGGCTGCCAGACAATCTTAGGATCTCCTGGCTATGCTACACACACTGCCATACGATAATTATTATTAATGATTAGTTCTGTGAAGATTAAGCATTGAAGAATTTCCCTTCAAATCTACTTTTCCTTCCGCAATTCCATTCTCTTTAATGTTGTCTTCCCAGATATGGTACCTCAGGGAGGACTCCGGTGAAGCTGGTGGCACTTTGGCATCTGGGACAACAGGGGACTGTATCGGCTCCAGGGTCCGGTGGCTTCTCCTAAACCGAAAAGACATGGATTATAAATTATAACCCTGAGGTGCTTTGCCATTCCCTGCCTCTGCATAGCATAGCAACTCTGGACTTAAAAATGCAAGAAGAGTCATGCTAAATCAAACCAAAGGCTCATCTAGTCCAGCATTCTGCACACACAGCAGCCAAACAGCTACCTTTAGGAAGTCATAAGAACGTGAGAGAAGCCATGTTGGATCAGGCCAATGACCCACCCAGTCCAACACTCTGTGACACAACATGGCCAAAACCCAGGTGCCATCAGGGGGTCCACCAGTAGGGCCAGAACTCCAGAAGCCCTCCCACTGTTGCCCCCCCCCCCCAAGCACCAAGAGTACAGAGCATCACTGCCCCAGACACTGCCATGAACAGGAAGACTCCAACAGCATCATCCTGCCTGTTCCCCCTAGCAACTGATTTAAAGAGGCATGCTACCTCTGGTACTGGAGAGAGTAGATATCCTTGGTGGTCTCCCATTCAAGCACCACCAGGACTGGTCTGGGCTATCCAGGTCAGGGCTAAAGATGGGATTTGACCTTTAAATCTTAGATCTACTTTAATGTTTTCTGCTCACCATAAAACATTGGCTTAAAAAGGCCTCTGGTGGTACCTGAAAGACTGACAAAATTTTATTCCAGATAATCTATGAAGTGGATTATCTACCTCTGTTGTGGGGAGGGGAAGGGAAAGGAATTTGTAAGCCACTCTGAGACTCATTTGGGTAGTGAAGGACAGGGCATAAATCCAATCTCTTCTCTTCTGGCCAGCAAGTGGGAATAACCTGAGTTGCTAATAGTGACGTGGCCATGTCCTGGTCCCCACCGGGACTCGCAGACAGCCGCCGGTGGGACAGAATGCCAACTGCACCCCCCACCATCAGCAGACACACCCCGCGGCCCCTCAACCACCTGGAGCCACTGAGGCACGGAGGAGTGTGAGGCCGGGCGAGGCGGCAGAGAGGTCGCCAGCCGCGGAGCAGGGGAAGCAGCGGGCAAAAAAGCCAAGTGCGACCCGCAACGCCATCGTACGGCAATGGGGCAGCAGTGGGAAGAGGGCAGCCAGGGACGGGCCCACCCCCAGGAGCGGCAGAGGCTGTGCAGGTCGGAGAAGCAGCCACTCAAGGCAGTCCTGAGTGGCGCGGAGGTGCAAAAAGCCGCCAGGGGAGGAGGAGGCTAGAAGTCAGGGCCCCGGCCGAGTGACGCATGCTCTCTCCTGAAGGGAAGTTCTCGTCTGAGTTGAGGTTTGCCGTGTGCTGATTCTGTGAGCAGGACTCAGCCAACGCGGGCAACGCAACCACCAATGGATGGAGCCCCATGTGAGTGACACATAAGAGGGCCAACTGATTCAGGAGTGTATCAAATGTTCTGGAGAGAGTCCATGACCAAAACAGCTTTATACATAAGGAGAGATAAGACTCCTGTTTACAAAGTAACTGGGAGACTCAGACCGAGGAACCGGCCCAGCAGAATCTTGACCCTTTCCCACCTCCATCATTAGAAGTCCTCTAAGCACACGTTTATGGGGTCTTTGGGCACATGCAGTTAGCAGATAGGACTGAAAGCAGGGCCCTGATTTTTAAGAAATTGTGCAGCCCAATGCTTTGACATTTTGTTGATTTTATCCACTTCACAGCATTCTCTCCTGTCACAACCCCCCCCCCCAGTTTTAATGGGATTCATAATCTAAATCTCACTGTCTTCAGTGGAATTGACTCCCATGTAGGTGTACATAGGACTGCATCCTTAGATGATGTGTATGTACACAATTAAATCTGAATAAATTGGTGTATGTAGAACATTCAGTTTTAAAGGCAAGGGGGAAAGCAAACCTTGTTTTTAGATGATATATAAGGGTTGGATCCAGGCAGCTGTTTCCACTCCGGACATGTCAGGCTAGATACACTACACAATAGTAGCCAATGCCCCTCCTTATTACAACCCGCATCCCATATGGCTTTTGACCATGCAGGTCTCATAATACCCAGCTTAGCCTTTTTAAGTGGTCAAAGGAGAGAGACCCCCTCCTTTTTCACCAGCAGAAAAGACTGCTGGATCCAACCCTATATCTGTTTCAGTGGGCACCTCCTTAGAAGAGGAATGCCCGTTTCAAGGCAAAAATGATTAAATCAGGCAATGTTTAAAACCCAAAAAAATAGTGGCAGATTTTTTTTAATTGATCCAAACCTTTGTCATTGATTATGCTAACCCATTGATCAAATGCACACTGCATCTCCAATTGAAAGGGGTTTTGTTTTCTTCCCGTCTTGTGGGAGAAACAATACAGCACATTTTTTGGTCCGAGCTGAACGATACAAGTGACTCGAGTTGAGTCTGTGCTCCTCCCCCTCCACACTGGACTTACAGCCACAAATACATGGAGAGACTCAGCTTAGAAAGTGCCCCGTTGCTCGTTGCTCGATGCAGCGCTGAGCACTGTGGGAGGGAGGGGCTTCATGCTTCCTTCCCACACCATTTTTGCCAGCGGAAACAGCTGTCAGGGATGGGCTCTGTTTGCCCCGTTCTTGGCCTCCACTTGTCCTGTGACTCTGTGACTTAGGACACAAACAAGGCCCCCTGTAGCAGTTTCCATGGGTCTCTGAGGGGAGTCTCCCTCATGTCCATGTGATTGTGAGACAAGTTGGGGCAGACCTAACCCGACTCATGTCCCTCGTAGCTGGGCTCTTGGTGGAGCAACTGACTGGGCCACCGTGCAAAACGAGGCTCTGTTGCCTCTAGATGATGCATCCTCACCTGAGGCTTCCGGGAGACTGTCCTGCAGATGTTTTGGTTCCTCTCCTGGCTAGAGTCCCTGTTCTGGCCAGCTGTGTGCTTTGATCCTAAGTGAGGAATTAGAGGGGAAAGATGAAAGGTGTGCCTGGGCGAAAGAAAATCTAGTCTGTTTCCCAGAGGATTCCCCAAAGAAGGCATTTATCATTCTGCTTTTTAAAGCAGTTCAAGACCCGAGTGCTGCATGATGGAGTGAGCTCCCATCTCTGGTCCCAGCTCCTGCCAACCTAGCAGTTCGAAAGCAAGAAACCAAGTAGATAAATAGGTACCGCTTCGGTGGGAAGGTAACAGCATTCCACGTGCCTCGGCGTCTAGTCTGCCGGCCACATGACCATGGAAACGTCTTTGGACAGCGCTGACTCTTCGGCTTGGAAACGGAGATGAGCCTAGACTGGCTTTCGAGCAAAGGAAACCTTTACTTTTTTAAAGGTTGCTTGCATGGGGGAAAAAATTCTGTGTATTATCTATTAATCAGCAACAGGGACAGATTAAGGCTGGTGGGGGCCTGGGGAATGGATGTAGGTATAGATGTGCAGAGCTACACACCCAATTAACCACTAGCTCCAGAGGGGAGCGTGCACCAAGAATCACAGCTCAATAATTGGGGGGGGGGGGCAGATAAGCATAACAATGTAGGCACCAATGCTCCCTCTAAGCTGTGGAGTCTTGCGAGCAAAAATTCTACTTTTGTGAGCGACTGGCATTGAAGTTGTGAGCGAGCGATTTGGCTGCTGCAGAAATTAGTTTGCTCTGGAACTCCATCCTTCCTGAGCCAAGACAAAAATGTGTGAGCTGGAGGCTAAAAAAACTGTGAGCTAGCTCACACTAACTCAGCTTAGAGGTGCAGGCACACGTTGATTTGCTTTGGCAAGTGGATCTCCCTTGCTGGATCAGCACACCTCTCACTTGAAGTATTTCTTTTTTCCTGACAGTCTTCCAAAACCCGAGCACAAGGGCATTGCAGCCGAAGGTGGGATGGAAAGGCATGGAAGGGTGGGGAAGCAGAAACAACGAACAGTAGTAAGGAGTGAAGAAATGGGTCTTCTTCTGTGTCCTAAATAATCCACCAGGACATTGATAGGTTAAGGACAGATGACAGGTTATAAAGGACAGGAAGGGAAGCGCTCCCCAGGAGAAGGGCAAGGAACCTGGAGGACTCTGTAGTTCAATACTCTGAGTCCACGTCACCCCCCCCCGGGGGGGGGATCCCTCAAAGTCTGGTGGGCTTCTGATGTACTTCGTAGACATCTCCAGGTTGTAGCTAATCCCCAATCCTACAGGACGGCTGTCTTCAATGTTTCCAGACCCAGGACCTATGTTTAACCTTCACCCTCCAACCCAGGCAGCAGGGTGCCCATTAAGTTGCAATCATGTGACAGGAAATCATATAATATCGGAATCGTATGGCAGGAAGAGAGAGGGCGGCCCAGCCCAGCCATAGCCACGACTTCATCAGTGTCAAAGCCAGACAGTGAACTGCAGACCAAGAGAACCGTGGCGCCAAGAAGGCAACCTGAGCATCAGGGGATGGTGGTGCCAGAGTGAGGGACCATATGAAGGAGAGGATCCCCCACCTCCATAGATTAGTGAACCCCACCTCACTCTCCTAGAAGCAGGAAGCAACAGCGGCAGGTCACTCCAAAAGAAAAATCAGCCAAAAGATTGGGGGCTCCATAGAGGTTCACAAACAGATGAGGGTGCCAGTCCACTGGCTGAACAGAACTGCTTATAGTATGTAGCAGGTTATATTGAATGCTGCTTTTCTCCACCAGCCATGGTGCCTGCCATGGTGGAAAGTGCCATCAAGCAGCAGCTGATTTACGGCCACCCCACAGGGTTTTCAAGGCACCAGACCGACAGAGGTGGTTTGCTATTGCCTGCTTCTCTGTAGCAGCCTTGGACTCCCTTGGTGGTCTCCCATCCAGGCCTGTAGCTACAGTGGGGCTTTTGGGGGGTGCCACCCCCTTCCCTAAAGGCACAGCCCCACAAGAATTTCTCCTGTAAATGCTTTTCTCAATCATTTAAAAACATTTTTAAAAGGTGTGCACTACTTTAAGTAGAGTGGGGTGCCGTAGTTGACTAATTCCTGCACTGAGCAAGGAGGTTGGAGTAGGTGACCTCTAGGATCCCTTCTAACTCTGTGTCAAGAAACTGGTCTCCTTTAAGAGAGTCTTTTCTGCCTAAGTGTTAGCTTTCTTGACTATAGAAGTCCTCACCTCCCACCTGCCGGCTTATTATCAGAATTGTTGCTTAGGCTGGCAGAAGTGATTAACTTGCAGCAGCTGAGAACTGTCATCATCTAAAGTGATTGACAGCTTGCAATTCAGAGCTGTATCCTGGTAGCAGCTTTCTATTGGCTAAATGGCTTTTCTTTCTGCACTGAGAACTTCAACCCCACCAGAAAAAAAATTGCCCCACAAGCCAAAGAATCCTGGTTAGGGGCCTGCTCCCATTCAAGTACTGTACTGACCAGGCTGACCCAGGTTACCTTCTGAGATCTACTGAGAGTGGGTAGACCTGATCCATTCAGGCCAGACCCATGCTGCCTATCCTGCTCCAATCCCCTCTAATCTAGGGGGCTGGGTTTCTCTACCACTCCCCAGGGGGAAAACCTCACACCTGAGAGCTCCCAGGACCAGATTCCCCCCCCCACACACACATCTATTAACTCCGGGGTTTTCAGGCTTGAGGAAACTGGTGCTGTATTTGCCACATGATCAGCCCTCGAGGCTCTTCAAACAATCTGACCTCTTCCAGGTAAACATAACCGAAAGATGTGTTCCCTCCCATAGCAGCTCCAGCGACCAGATGCCTAGAGTCACTTCTCCTAGTGTGGACACATTCTCCTATCCCTCGGCCATACAGAATGTAATAAAATTCACCTCTTCACATAATTAACAACGTCAGTGGGAAGGCTGTGTTAGTCTGCTGCAGCAAATCACCACCACCAACAACAAAAAAACCAACCCAAAAACCTGGGGATGCTAGAGCATCATTTTTATGTGAATAGCTGTCTGCTGACAGCTAATCTACCCACTTCATGCATCTGACTACCTGGGCTCTAGTTTATGCTTCAATCAATCTGTTGGGGTTGGATCCTAAGAGCAATTTTACTTGGTCTTGCCCAGTTCCCCTCTTCTCAGTGCCCAGTCCCCCATATTGTACAGCTTTATCCACAAAGGTCTGATGATCCCTGGCATAGCCCTGGGGGGGGGGGGGCATTTCCTCCCTCTTTAGCCAGCAGAACAACTGGTAAGCTCTAACCCTTATTCTTCCAAGACTCCATTTTGGGTCATACCACATAGATAGCCAGATGCCACCGATAGAATCTATAGAATAATAATAATTAACAATTATTGTATGGCATTGTGTTAAGTATAGCCAGGAGATCCTAAAATTGTCTGGCAGCCTGATGTTCTAGCTCTTTTAGCATTATGCGCTCCTAGGTGGCAAGCTAGACTTATTTTGGGGTTGAGAGAGCGCTAAAAGAGCTGTGACTGACCCAAGGTCACCCAGCTGGCTTCATGTGGAGGCGTGCAGAATGGAACCCAGTTCTCCAGATTAAAGTCCATCACTGTTACCTACTACACCATGCTGGCTCTCTATAAAATAAGTTTGGTGCCAGTTTGGTGTAGTGGTTCAGTGTGCAGACTCTAATCTGGGAGAACCGGGTTTGATTCCCCACTCCTCCGCTTGCACCTGGCTGGATGACTTTGGGCAAGCCGTAGTTCTGATAAGAGCTGTTCTTGAAAAAGAGCAGTTTCTGTCAAGAGCTCTCTCAGCCCCACCTGTCTCACAGGGTGTCTGTTGTGGGGAGGGGAAGGGAAAGGCGTTTGTAAGCCGCTCTGAGACACCTTTGGGTAGTGAAGGGCGGGGTATAAATCCAATCTCTTCTTCTCTTCTCTTCTAAATTTACAGGCAGCCCAGCTTGTCACAGTGTGAGCAGTTCATGTATTTATCCTGTTATTTAGAGAGGTGTAGTGATTTGAGCGTCAGACTAGGTTTTGGGAGACTTGGGTTCAAATGCTTGCTCTGCCACGTAAGCTTGCTGGGCGTCCTTGGGCTAGTCATACTCTCACTAGCTCCAATCAGACTGCCTCACAAGGTTGTTGTGAAGATAAATGGAGGAGTGGAGAACAATGCTGTGAGGCACTTTGGGCCCTCAGTAGGGAATAATTATTTACGTAGATAAATAAAAACTGTCCCTCCGTTCAGTTTAACACACGTACTGCCTCCTTGCTCTTTTCTGCTGCTACAGACAGACTAACACGGCTCCCCATCTCGATCAGTCGAGCAATAAAGCCTGGAATGAGAAGCTATAGAGGCGCACCTTCGGTAATGCGGTGAGGAGAAGGAGAAGAAGAATGCTGGAGAAAGCAGCCGCGGGCGTGGGAACGGAGGACTGGCGCGGAGCTTCCTCTCTGCTCGAAACGCCTCCGCCGCGTCAGCTGCAGACACTGCGGTCGAGATCGGCCGAGATGGCTGACCGCAGCTGACAGCACACAGTTCTCCTTTTCTCATCGAGGTCGCTTGCTAAACCAGGAGGAAGAAAGCCCGGCTTGTGTTTCTCGGTCACACAATGCCCTTGGCGAGGGCTCTGCACCTTGCTACCGGTCACATTTAGCAGGGTCTGTTTTTTTTCTGGGGGAAACACACCAGAGCGGAGTTCCAGAACCTCTTTGACAGCATTATTTTAAAAAATGTTAGACGTTCATGAGTTTTCAGTGTACAGATTGAAAACGTCATTTCCCTCTTGAGAGTTCTGGGAAGAAGGAGAAGGAGAAGGAGAAGAAGGAGAGGGAGAAGAAGAAGAGGGAGAAGAAGAAGGAAGGAGAAGAAGGAGGAAGGAGAAGGAGGAGGAGGAGGAGGAAGGAGAAGAAGAAGAAAGAAGAAGAAATCCAATTCCTTCAGACTTTTGCAGAGGAACATCTAAGGCTACCAACCTCCAGGGGAGACCTGGAGAAGGACGGCATTACAGCTCATTTCCAGACTGCAGAAATCTGTCCCCCTGGAGAAAATGGATGCTTGCGGAAGGTGGATTCCATGGCACTGTGCCCCACTGAGATCCCTGCCCTTCCAAGCTCCATCCCCCATCCCCCAACCTGGATCTGGCAACTCTACCCCCACCCCACCCCGTCCCCTGCCGGTGGCCGGGGGGAACCTGGTGGCCACCCTATTCTGGTCTCAAAAGTAAGTCTTGAATCTGCACATTCACAAGAATTTGACCCAAACTGAAATTAGGACAAAAAGAAAGAAGGGTTGAGTTCTGAATGGTAGATTCTTTCCCCTTTAGGAAGTCGAGCTCCTAAGTTGAGCGAACTCGCCTGAGCTCTGTTTTTCTCTGAACCACTGAGGCTGTCACTACCAATAATTCTCTGTTCGTTTTAGGGGAGGGGGATGTTTGTTTTTAAGGAAGACAAGAATAGCCCTGCGTTCATCAACAGACTCAACTTTTCCACAGAGGAAGTGATAGGAGACTCACTGTCTATTGCCGAGTTTCTGTTTCTGAATCAATCATCAGCTCTCCTGAGCAGCTCATACCAACTTCTCATGTGAAGCAAACCACATGTTCGCACAACTATAGAAAATGTTGCAAGTGTCAGAAAAACCAAGCTTATTTAAGAACCAGAAGTGCTCGTTCTGGTGGAGATCTGAGATCCCAGGCGCCATCCTATCTCGGGGCGTCAGCAGTTCCTCAGGGAATTTTTATAGCTATGGGACAGCCCTGGGTGGGGAAATACCTGGAGATTTCGGGGGTGGAGGCTGGGGAGGGCAGGGTTTAGGGAAGGGAGGGACGCCAGCAGGATATAATGCCGTAGAGTTCCCCCTCCACAGCAGCTGTTTTCTCCAGGGGAACCGATCTTGGTCGTCCGGAGATCAATTGTAACAGCAGATCTCCAGGTGTCACCTGGAGCCTGGCAACCCTCGAGATAACTCATGTCACACACATATTGGGTTGGATCCAGTCCGGTGTTTTCATGGGTTCAAGGACTTCTGCCTTTCTTACACGCCCAGGGAAATGCTGATTGCCACACTGGGGTCAGGAAGCAATTTTTCTCCTGGCCAGTTTGGCCAGGGATCCTGGAGGTTTTTTTGTCATCTTCTGGGTGTGGAACAGGGGTCACTGGGGAGGACATGGGGGGGAGGTATTTGTGAATTTCCTGCATTGTGCAGGGGGTTGGACCCTGGAGATCCCTTCCAACTCTATGGTTCCATGCAGTGTGACTTCCTTAGTTCCTGCTTCTCACGACAGCCTGAAATGCCCCCTAGCTCCTGTTTCTGAGGGCTCCTATTAGGGTTACCATCCTCCAGGTGGGTCCTGGAGTCCTTCCAGTTATAACTGAACTACATGATCTAAATAAGAGTCTATACTTTTAAGTGAGCCCTGAAAGCCTCTATGGGAGGGGCCTCACTTAGGCCTTGTTCCCTGGGTGCATATATGTGTTGCAGCCTTCCAATGGGTGTTTTAGTATCCCCAGCCTGTAAGTGTTCTCTCCCAGTTGGAAGCAATAAAGAGACCTATTTTTGAAGTGACCAGAGTCTTCCATGTGCTGACTATTGAGCAGCACTGAAGAGTGATCTGATAGGTCAGCTCATCCCTCTCTGCCAAGCCCTGGAGGATGTGGTGCCTTCAGAGGGCAGGTTCTAGATCATCACAGCTCCCTCCCCAAACTCTGTCCTCCCAAGGCACCTCAGATTGGCAGCTCTAGTCCCCAACATGGAAACCCCAGAGACTCCAAATGGACAATGATGTCATAAGGAAGCTTGCTTGGAGGAAGAAAAAAAACACCACAATGAGGCATTAAATGGGAAAACCTCCCTGTGTCCTGCTCCTGCCTTGCCTAGCACAGTTGATGTCACAGGCATTGTCCAATCAGCCCCTAGCTTTGATGCCCACTTCAGTTCAGCAGTGTTGGGCCTGATTAGGCCTGGTTAACACACACAGCAATGTGAGGCAGTAGAATGACTCTGTATCCCAGTTGACTGAAGGTGAAGGATCCCATTCTGGAATGCTCTGCTGGGTTAAAAACGCCCCACAAACAGAAACCCAGCACTGCAAACAAAGAAAAGGGGCAGATGGTCTCTCTATGCATGATATTTCTTCTGCAAAGGAATATTCAGAGTGGGAATCCTCCACTGGCAATCTGGAGGGACACATTCCACCACCTCACTCTTCAGCACGTATGGGACAGGCCTTGGTTAAGACATTCAGCGGCAAACATTCTGAACACTACAAAAACTGCAACACATATGAGTCCAAAGCACTTTGTGTTTACAGTGACATATATTACAATCCTAAACAGAATTGCACCCTTCTAAGTCCCTTGAAGTCAATAGGCTTACAAGGTTGTAACCAAAATCGCCAACCTCCAGGTGGCACCTGAAGATCTCCCGCTATTACACTTGATGACCAAGATCAGTTCCCCTGGAGAAAATGGCTGCCTCCCCTCCCCGCCCTTCCCAGGTGTGACTCCGCTGAGGACTGTAGTGATAACATCTGTACAGGCCCCATTCAATCTGCCATACTCTCTCGCATCTACTCTGCTGCCTTGTTTTGGCTCAGGGGAGGGGCCGGGATGCAGCCATCCCTGCTGTTACCTTTATCCCGTGTCCAACGTCATCCAAACTGCTAAAATCCAGCGGTTTCCTGTAATACGTCTCCAGGGGCTCGAGGTGGTCTGGATAGATGATTTTCTGGCAGTGTGGAAATCTCTTGCAAACGGCAAGCATCCCGATCTGTTGGCGGGCCACTTTCTCCTTGTGCATTTCTACCACCTATGGAAAAGAGACCTTCAAAGGAGGGAGGGCCTTATTTTGGGAGCGGCAGCAGGGACTACTGGGGGGAGGGTTGCTCTGGAGGACCCCTTCCAGAACTCAGTAACTCCACCGAGTGCTAGCTGGCAGGGGTCGCTCTACCTTTAGGCAAACAGAGGCCAGCAATTCCTTACTTCCTTACATTTTTACCAAAAACAGGGAATGCCGTATGGGTTGTTTGCCTTGGGCTCCCATATACATCTGCTTGCCTGTTCATTGGTAAGACCATGTTGGGAATACTGAATTGAATTCTGGGTAATTGAGTCCAAGAGGGATGTGGACTCACATGTGGGACTTGTATCCACAAGTACCAGTGATCTACTGTGTGATTCTGCATTTGCAGTGAAGAGGCAGATGAGGGCTCGGGCTTGGCTCTTTTCTTAACATGCTAACTCATCTATCGAGGCAAGAACAAATATTTCTCCCCACACCACACAGAGAGACCATCTGAAGGACAAAACGACACCAGAAGCACTAATGACCAATGGCATTACTCGGCACATACTTGAGGGACACATTCTTCCAGCTACACTGCAGACACGGGGCGAGGGGGGGGGCGGGGTATGAGCAAATGTACAGTTCTAGCAAGGCATGTTCTGGGGTACAATGTCAGGATGTTCAAATTAGTGACAAGGGTAAACTGTTACTCCATGTGGCCTCCCTGCCTCATTCCTCAGGCATATGAAAAAGAGCTAAAATAAGGTTTTAGACGTGTTCAGAGAGACCTGAACTGGTGGAACAGCAGAGGTGATTAATCCATTCCACTGATGTTTCCTGATTCTTTTAAAAAAATAGGGTATTATTCTCAGGGAAACAGGAAAAGCAATCAGGCACATCTCTCCAGTAACAGGAAGAAGGCTCTGATGTCCAAGAACACGGTGTGAGCCTCCCTAAATTCCACTTAGGCGGGTGGGGAGATGGAGGAGAAATCCTTTGGACTGACTCACAGAGTCCAAGGGTGTGCCTGCTTTGGGGCTTTGGCAATAAACCAGAAGTACAAGGAAAGCCCTTCAAGAGCAAGACATCACAG
Organism: Gekko japonicus; assembly: GCF_001447785.1. Lineage (NCBI taxonomy): Eukaryota > Metazoa > Chordata > Lepidosauria > Squamata > Gekkonidae > Gekko > Gekko japonicus. The sequence continues at coordinate 874,392 of NW_015164672.1, forward strand.
AAGAATCCTGTATTGTTTTGCTGCTCACATGGTCCATCAACATCAGGGGTCTCCAGGGTAACCCTGGGGACACGTTTGGAATTTGGAGTATGGAGAGTGGGCAGGACCACAAGATGGTTGTCCCGGGGTTCTTGGGGCAATCAGAACACACAGGGAGGTTGCAGCCCAAGCATCCTCCTATCGCGGAGGCAACTAGTGCTGAATGGGTGCTACCTGTGGGCACAAAGGTGTGCTTCTGCAGCATCTCCTGGTCTGCAGTCAGACAGGCAGGTTGGCATGGTTTGGGCACACCCCTAATCAGGGGTTGTTTCATAGAAAAAGAGCTAGGGGAACTCATTAGCATAACTCACTAGCATATGCCACACCCCCTGACATCAGGGGCCCGGCGGTGGACCTGCAAGGCCGGCGGGAGTGCGAGGAAGCCCCGCGAAGGCCCTCCCTGGCCCCAGGCAGGCAGGGGTGGGGAGAGGCGGGGAGGAAGCAACTTACCCTCCCTCTTCTCCTGCCTCCTCCTGGCTGAATGAGGGCCGGAAGCGGGGCGGCCGGAAGCAGTGATGGAGGTTTTTGATCAGACTCCCACCCTGATCCGGCCTCACCGCGTGCTTCTTCCATGGCTGACCCTTCAGATTAGTGCTGCGCTTCAACCACGGAGTGCGTGGTCTGGTCTTTTTTTTTTTTAAACAACCCAACTTTGATGGGGTTTTGGAGAACGTTCTACCGTTTTAAAGCAAAATACGGCAAAACCAGAACTAAAGGTTCACACTTTGAACCGGTTTGAGCATGCACCAGGGGCATTGAGACATCCAGAAATGCGGGACCAATACACAGAGATCTGTAAGCAGCTGATTGTTTCTGGTGGCTATTTACTCCATACCCAACTCGTCATACGATGGGGTGAGTACGACTGGGGAATGGCTGCCAGATGTGGATGTGTGAATGAGCCCATTTAATCCATTAGGGTAATGCAACTATATCAGGCCAAACTGCCCATCTGACTGCAGCCCTGATCTAATGAGGTGGAAGGAAGTCAGTATTGGCTATTTACTTTGGAGGGGAAGTGAGTGGGTACCAGAAAACCCATCAAGAGACACTGTGGTACCCACGACCACTGTTCTTGGGGGTCACTGATCTACATTGTTCAAGCCAGTCCCACAGTTGACCCCAACACCTGCAGTAGAGGTGGATGTAGGGAACCATGAGGGAGATTTATGTAGTGCACATTTCTTCCATGTCAACCATGGAAACTTCCTTTGGTGGGACAAGGAAGACCTTTGAGCAGGGGTCATTCCCTGCAGGAGCGCACAGGAGCGGAGCTCCGGCAGTAAAGAGCCCAGGGGGCGGGCACATGCAACAAGCCCCACCCCCTGCTCCCAGAAGCCCTCAGTCAGAGCAAGAAACAGCCAGGTAAGTTGCAGAGCTCCCCCTGGCCCCCCAGTCCAAAACAGTCCAGTGGCACCTTTAAGACCAAGTTTTATTCAGGTACAAGCTCTCCCTCCTCTGCGAGGACAGATCTGCATGCCCCCCCCAATAGCTAGCAATCCAAAACAGTCCAGTGGAGCCTGAGGGGTGGGTGTTGCCTTCTGACACGCTTCTGGTGATGTCAGGGGGTGTGGCATATGCAAATAAGTTATGCTAATGTTATGTTGATGAGCTCCTGCACCTCTTTTTCTACGAAATGACCCCTGCCTTTGAGTGATATCTTAGAGAGCTGCTCTTGGAGCAGACAGATCTGAGTAGGTCAGGCAGACTAACATACTAATTCAGTCTAAAGCACCTCTTTAGATTGTCCCTCTCAAGCCCTTCCTTGTTCTTTCAAAGTGACTGGAGCAGGTATGAATTCAAATTAGCTAAACACACATTTGGGATGGAGGAACAAGACTTGCCCAGCAGACAAGCATGGCTTCCAGGCAGGTTTCTGCCCTGGCTCTCTTTCAAGGAATTAAGCACCATGTTTACCTGTGAATGACATGGTTTTTGAGAGGCCTTTCTGAAGTGGACATTATACCTGTCCCAATATACCCTTCTACAGTTCATTTTGATGAAGAGAGGACACAAGGATGCTTAGAAGCAGCACTGTTTGGCCTTTGGTTGCATTACCAGCTATGCAGTGGCCAGCTCTGGTTCCTCAGTCATGGGGGGAAACAACCGGCAAATCCTGGTATGAAAAGACCCTGTGATGCATGCTGCCGTAGCTCGTGGATGTAACAGATAAAGTGCTACTCCTGCAAACAGCTCTCCAAGGACTCTGAAAGTGGTATATTCTAGTTCTGCAGCCTAGTTCCATTTTTGAAAACTGGAACAGCAAAGAGCCCGAAGGCACTTAAAAAAATTAACACATTTGTTGTGGCATTTGTTTTCATGAGCCACGGGGGAGGAGGGAATTGTGGGTAGATGTTAAAACATTCCCTTTGCAGGTAGCTGGTGCCCAGTCCAATTCCTGGCAGTTCCAGTTTAATGATATGAAATGGGCAGATGTTGGGAAACATCTCGCTCTAAGCTAGTTGGTCCCAGCGTCTAAGTCTGTAGAAGGGAACTTCATATGAGCAGGTAGAGTGTAGAGTTAGAGTGTCCGACTAGGACCTGGGAGATTCAAATCCCCACTGTGCTATGAAAGCCTGTTGAGTGATCTTGGGCCAGTTACACATAAAGGAAGGAAATAAATAAATAAATATGCAACCACTTCAGCAGCTGCATGTGTGGGTTTTGGAAAGTGCGCCTCTGGACATTTTTCACTGGAGATGCCGAAGATGGAAACTGGGACTCTGCAAATGATTCGCTGGGCTATGGCCCCACACCAGTGATGCCACATTTTACATCCAGGTGGCCAGCCATATTGGTCTGAAGCCGTAGAACAAAGTTTGAGTCCAGTGGCACTTTTAAGAGCAACAAAGTTTTATTCGAAGTATAAACTTTCGTGTGTAAGCACGCTTGTTTAGGTACAATGAAACAGAATTTCCTCAACCATTAGATATAGGAAGAGAGAGGGTGGGAGGGGTTAGTCGCCGGGAAGGGCCAATTAGAGTCAAGACAGAGACAGAAACAAATTGGAAATTACCAGTCCATACATATAGGTAGAGGGTGAGCAGTAAATTATCATACAGCATAATGAAGATGTTTAACAGATTCAAGGTTCTCTCTCTCTCTTGACTCTAATTGGCCCTTCCTGGCAACTAACCCCTCCCTCCTTCTATATGTAATGGTTGAGGGAATTCTGTTTCACTGTATCTGAGGAAGTGTGTGCTTGGACACGAAAGTTTATACCTTTGAATAAAACTTCATTGGTCTTAAGAGGGCCACAGGGCTCAAACTTTGTAACGTTTTACAAATATATATCTTTGCCTTATCCCTTGGGCAGCAGGATTCAACCTGTCACACGTCACACAGCAGCAGAGTAGCACAGAATATGTCACGTGCTGTTAAGCTTAGCAATAGGAAAATGGTTTTAGGTAGGGATGCCAGCCTCCAGGTGGGACCTGAGGATCCCCTAGAATTACACCTCATCTCCAGACTACAGAGATCAGTTCCCCTGCAGAAAGTGGATGCTTTGGAAGGTGGAATTTATGGCACTGTACCCCACTGAGGTCCCTGTCCTCCCCAGGCTCTACCCCCAAATCTCCAGGAGTTTCCCAACCTGGATCTGGCCATCCTACCCCCCCCCATTGCCCTCCGGTGGCCAGAGAGTACCTGGCAATCCTAGTATTAGGGCATGGCCCTGCCCAAAGAGAAGCCCTAACCCACCGTACACACACATCTCTTCTACGCCTTTCCTGCAGTCCACTCCTTGCTCACCTGTGTGACAGAGCAGATGCTGGCCTCCACCTGCCGCACTTCAGTGGCCTGCAAGTCCAGTATCCTGAGGATGTCATTGGCCAGGGTGCTGATTTGGTAGGCCACGCTGGCTAAAGACTGAGTCGCGAAGGCCATGGTTTCCTCTAAGGCTTTCCGCTTGTCTTGTGCCTAAAGGATTGGGGGGGGGGGGTTGTTATTAAAAGTCTGAGAACCATGTGACAAATCACAACAGCAACAGGTTATACAGAGCAGGGATGTGCACTGCGATATTTCTGATCCGAAATGGTGGCCGAAATTCTGGTTAGTTTTGTTTCGGGTATTTCCCATCCAAAGCTAAACAGGAAATTTCAGGCACTGTTTTGGAGTCAAACTGTCCAAACACTTTCAGGCACTGTTTTGGAGTCAAACTGTAAAAACACACACCCCTAATACAGAGGTGTTTTCAGTGGCTACCCCTCAAGTATGACATGCAACTTCTTTCCCATCCTTACCTAGGGGAGCAGACCTTCATCTGCTATGGACCTGACCTTTGTTTACAGTGTGATATCAAAAACACAGTGAATATTTTGTGCAGACCTGCAGTCCTCATAGGGAGTATCCGACTGGAATGCAGCTTACACTTCAGTCTTGAGCCACTCCCTGCAAAACAGCCTGTGTGCAAGGTGTAGTGCTTACAGTGATTGATTAAGATCTGGGAGACCCAGATTCGAATCCACACTCTGCTCTGGAAGCTTGCAGGGTGACCTTGGGCCAGTCTCTCTCTCTCTCAGCCTAAGCTACCTCACAGTGAGGATAAAACAGAGGAAAGGGGAATGATGTTGTGAGCCACTTTGGATCCTCGCTGGAGGGGGAAATGGGGTATAAAACGAACAAAAGGGAGATGAATGCTTGCATGCATGTTGGAATGTTATCAGTCCAGCGCCACCCACACACTCATCTGTCCTTAACGGTGACAACTGTCCCTTTCCCATTCCTAAGTGTGGACGGATGTTTTCATTTGCTGATGCTTCTTTCTGTTTACATTCCAGGGGGAGGTGCCCTCAGGCCAAGCCTGGACCCTGGGCAGTGTTCCAACTAGCAACTAAATATTGCCAGGGAATAAAGTATATTCCTTGTAGCAATTTGGCCGATGCACATGATCTGACCTATCACACTACTGGGAGCAGGGAAAAGACCGTTTCCCTGCATCTGATTAGTCTGTGAAGGGGTTTTTTTGCCTCCTTCTTCAAAGCATGCATCTTGGCGCATTTGCCCAAACCATCTGGCACAGTCTGTGCAGTCGGGAACTTTCTACAGTTGCACCTGTTTTCTGGAGGAAACAGAATCTTGTGGCGCCTGAAAGGCTCACACATTTCTTGAAGGCAAGCTTAAGCACGAAGTGAAAGTCCGGTCAGCAGAAATATACACACTGGGGGGGGGGGAGGTTGTTAAGAGTCAAGTGAAACACTCTGAAATGCAAGTATTGTTCGTGATGCTTCTGTCCAAAACTCAGAAGCCCCTGAGTATGTGACGCAGAGGTCTGCCTCTCATGGAAGGGGCAGGCCGAGATGGGTTAGGTGCCCTTTAGGTACCATCTGACTCCACAATAATAAATCCAGAGGGGTAGCCGTATTTCTCACTGAAAAAACAAACAGGAGTCTTGGGGCACCTTATGAAAAACTAGCAACACTTTTTTCCAGCGTTAACGTCCATGCTTGGGCGATTCTGCATCTAGCATTCGCTCCACATTTTCTCAACTGGGAGGAAAAAGTGCAGCTCAAAACCACATTCAAATACCCCCTACTGACTGCAAAGTCACCCCTGAACAGCCATAAAATGGCCATAAATCTATGCAGGAGGTACCATAACATCCGATGATCAAAGGAAGCAAAAGCAGCATGGCGTGTGGAGGCTACCATAAAATCCAGTGAACAAAGGAAGTGAAAGCAGCTTGCAAGGCAGAGGGGAATTTCTGTTCCAACATGGGTTTGCTAAAACAATGGAGGGAAACACCAATGCAGAATCAGCCGTTGTTCCAAAGCATCTGAAGAAGTAGGTTGCATTCCAAGAAAACTGGAGGAACGTTATTAGTCTTTAAAGCGCTACAAGACTCCTGTGGTTCCATGATGAAGGACGCATAACCTTCCCAGGTGGATCCCAGTGATGGCAGCCCCACGAGAACTGAGTGTGTATTTTGGAACTCACTGCACAGTCACTCCTGGAGTGCAGACTTGGTTTGTAGAAGGAACAAGCAAGCATCGAATTCTTCCAATGGCCAGCTCCCCGTTTGAAGAGAGGATGAGCCTTAAAATCCCCTGGAAACTCTGCAGAAGATTTCGGTGCCACTTGCCATTGGCATTGAAAGCAAATTATGCCATGAGTGTGGTTTTGCCCTCATTGGGCAGAAAGGCAGCATATGAGAAAGAAAGAAAGAAAGAAAGAAAGAAAGAAAGAAAGAAAGAAAGAAAGAAAGAAAGAAAGAAAGAGTGGTACAGGGGGTAGACTGTCAAACTAGGATCTGGGACATCCAGGTTCAAATCTGCACTCTGCCATGGAAGCATGCTGGGTGACCTTAGGCCAGCCCCTCTCTCTCAGCCTTGCCTACCTCACAGGGTGGTTGTTCTGTGAGGATAAGATGGAGGAGGAGAGAACGATGTTGTAAACCACTTTGGATCCTCACCAGAAGGAAAGGCGTGGTATAAGTATCTCATAAATAACAAGCCTGGCTTTTTGCTTGGCTTCCAGCACCTGGGTCCCACACGGAACTTTTGCTATCCTAGGAAGGCTGCCTAGCGTGTCTACACGGAACCTTTCACGTTGCGACTCACCCCCTCGTAGTTGCTGTCGCAGTAATCCGCCACTTTCAGCAGGTTCTTGTAGTTGTCCCGCAGGACCTCCCTGGCGCAGGGGATGGTGCTTTCCGTCAACTGCTGGAACTCAGACATGTTGCTGCTTTGCCGGTCTCCTCACTTCCTCCTGAGGGCACGCCGTCTCCGCAGAGTGGTTCTGAACCCCACGGCTCTCTGCAACACAAGCACACACGTGGGCCGTGTGGGGACTGTCTTATGCTCAATTGCCTTCCATACATGGGCTGCTCCCTCCCCTTAGGCTTGCCCAGAAAACATCTTGCAGAGATGGGTTGCTGTCCTCAGCCTGCCCAAGAACTCCTCGACGTCCCTTGGACTCTGAGAGCGTGAGCACCTGCATTCTATGCGTGAGATGCGGAAAATGCCTGGCTCCATGAGGACAAAAGGGATGAGATTGAACAGAGGAAATGTTGGGGCGGGGAAGGAACCGTCTAGAGAGGAAACCAGTATTTTTAGAGTCAGGCAGGCTTTACCGATCACAGATCTTGCTAGCGGGAGTTGAGAGAGCAATAACTGGTTTCCACAACTCGGCAAGCTAGGCAGATGTCTCGTATAGCTTCACAAGGGGCTGTGGCTTCGGTGTGGGAATAGCTGAGGTTATGCCGACATATCACATTGAGGCGCGTGCGTCTTGTAGTCACAGCCACCATGGGGGAGGTGCTGAGCATGAGGCAAACAAGAGCTTGAGTAAGTATTTGGATGGGAAAACACCAAGGAAGTCCAGGGTCACGAGGCAGAGGCAGGCCATGGCAAAACCACTTTTGTAAGTCTCTTGCCTTGAAAACCCTACAGGTGCACCATGTCAGCTGTGCCTTGATGGCACTTTAAACGGACACACCTTTCTTCGAACATAAGAACATAAGAGACGCCAAGGTTGGATCAGGCCAAAGGCCCATCCAGCCCAACACTCTGTATCACACAGTGGCCAGAAATACCAGTGCCATCAGGAGGTCCACCAGTGGGGCCAGGACATTAGAAGCCCTCCCACTGTTGACCCCCCCCCCAAGCACCAAGAAGACAGAGCATCACTTGCCCCAGAGTCCCTATCTATACCTTGTGGCTAATAGCCACTGCTGGACCTCTGCTCCATATGCTTATCTAATTCCCTTTTGAAGCCGTCCATGCTTGTAGCCGCCACCACTTCCTGTGGCAGTGAATTCCAAGTGTTAATCACTCTTTGGGTGAAGAAGTACTTCCTTCTATCTGTTCTAACCCGACTGCTCAGCAATTTCATTGAGTGCCCACGAGTTCTTGTATTGTGAGAAAGGGAGAAAAGTACCTCTTTCTCTACCTGCTCTTTCCCATGCATAATCTTGTAAACCTCAATCATGTCACCCCTCAGTCGTCATTTCTCCAAGCTAAAGAGCCCTAAGCGCTTTAACCTTTCCTCATAGGGAAAGTGTTCCAACTCTTTTATCATTCGAGTTGCCCTTTTCTGCACTTTTTCCAAAGCTATAATATCCTTTTTAAGGTGTGGATCTTCACTGGAAGATTCAAGGCCACTTACGAACGCAACGCCAGGTTGCAGTAGCTATAATAGGCTGCTTCTTTTTACATTGTAGCTGAGCACTCTATTTGGATTTCGAATATTGCAGACTGGGCCTAAACAGATCCACAGATGTATTAATTAAAACACACTTGGATAAGTGGCCCATGTTGCATTTTAAGAAAATTTATTCCCATTTACTCCACGGGTGGACATCTCTGTGTGAGTAAGGTCTGCACTGTATTTGATAATGGTTGGTTTTTAGGTCCATTCTGTACAGGATGACTTTGAAATATATTGATGTTTAACTTAGGGTTGCCAGGTCCCCTTGCGGTCGTGGCGGGGGGATTGGGGGGGCATTCCAGGGTTGGCAGGACATTGCGTACAACAACATCCCCAGCACAATGACATCACCCAGAAGTGTCTACACGGAACCTTTCACGCTGCGACTCACCCCCTCGTAGTTGCTGTCGCAGTAATCCACCACTTTCAGCAGGTTCTTGTAGTTGTCCCGCAGGACCTCCCTGGCGCAGGGGATGGTGCTTTCCGTCAACTGCTGGAACTCAGACATGTTGCTGCTTTGCCGGTCTCCTCACTTCCTCCTGAGGGCACGCCGTCTCCGCAGAGGCCTGGGGGATGGATCAGGCCCCAAGAGGGCTTCTATCAGGCCTGCAGTGGAACAGGCTGTCTTCTGCTTCTTCTTCCAGCATAGCTGCGTCATCGTAACTTACAGATTTTGATGCAGTAATTCAAAGCAAGAGGTGTCAGTTATCAGACACTGTTAAACAGGGGTCATTTCGTAGAAAAAGAGGTGCAGGAGCTCATTAGCACATTGGCTTCTTTTATGTTCTTATGGAGTGCTCAGCTTGTATTTCACCAAGGAGGAAGGCTTTTTAGCCTAAACACATTTGGCTCCTGTATTTGGATACATTTTGTACCTATTAACCTGTATGTATATATTCTGACATTTGTCCTGATACCAGGTATAGGAACTTATATACAGAACCATAGATACGTGGTCTTTATTGTGATTTTAATATTTCCTATGCTTAGCCATATTTTATTATAGTTTTTGTCTCAGCCTTTTTAGTTACCCTTGGCAGTAACTATAAAACCAACGTCAACATTCGGCCAATACATATGGCATAACTCAAACGGCCTAAAGAGAGACGGGTACCCAGAGTGCAGGTTAGAGTGCCGCACTAGGATCTGGGAGACCTGGGTTCAGATCCACAGTCTGCCATGGAAGCTTGCTGGGTGACCTCAGGCCAGTCACACGCACTGAGTCTAACCCAGGGGTGTCAAATATGCGGCCTGGGGGATGGATCATCAGGCCCCCGGAGGGCTTCTATCAGGCCTGCAGTGGAACAGGCTGCCTTCTGCTTCTTCTTCCAGCATGCTGCTGCTATGTCATCGTAACTTACAGATTTTGATGCAGTAATTCAGAGCAAGAGATGTCAGTTATCAGACACTGTTAAACAGGGGTCATTTCGTAGAAAAAGAGGTGCAGGAGCTCATTAGCATACCTCATTAGCATAACTTATTTGCATATGCCACACCCCCTGACATCACCGGAAGTGTGTCAGAAGGCAACACCCACCGCTCAGGCTCCTCTGGACTGTTTTGGATTGCTGGCTATGGGGGGGGACACACGCAGATCTGCCCTCACAGAGGAGGGAGAGCTTGTACCTGAAGGCGGGCCGGGGGGAGGGGGCTCTGCAACTTACCTGGCTGCTTCTTGCTCCTTGTGGCCCAACTGAGGGCTGCTGGGAGCAGGGGGCGGGGCTTGCTCCTGTGCACTCCCGCAGGAAATTACCCCTGCTGTTAAATAAACAAAATGTTGCAAGAGTGCTAAAGTTTTAAGCATGTTTTTATTTTAAGTAAAAACACCCTTTGTGTTTGTGTCCTTTATAAAGGTTATATCTCCGCTACCTGGCATTACATTTTATGGGACACATGGCCTGGCCCGACGAGGTCTCATTTATGTCAGATTCGGCCCTCATAACAAATGAGTTCGACACCCCTGCTCTAACCTGTCTCACAGAGTTCTTATGGGGATAAAATGGAAGAGAGAATTACACAAGTGGTTTTAGGTCTCCACTGGGGAGGAAGGTGGAGTATAAATGAAATAAGCAAATTACAGCTTTCTGCCCACAAAATCTAGCACCATTAACCTCCAAACTAAGATCTCTGGAAAAGGCCATTTTTACATGCCCTGTGAGAAATGCTTCTCTGTCAAGTGCCCTCAAGTGACCCCATAGGGTTTTCAAGGCAAGCAGAAGGTGGTTGGCTGTGGCCTTCCTCTGCAACGTCTTCCTTGGTCATCTCCCATCAAGTACCGACCCAGCTTAGAGTCTGAAATCTGATGGGTTCAGGCTTTACTGTACCATTCCACCTCCCTCCTTATGGAAAACAGGAAGCCCAAAAAAGGAAGCAGGCCATTCCGTCACAATGAATGCACTCGTGAAAATGCCCTTCCTTTGGCTGAGGATGAGTGGACTGATCTAAGCAAGAGGACAGCAAAGAGGTCATTCAAGGAATGCAATGGATAGAATCATAGAGTTGGAAGGGACCTCCAGGGTCAGCTGACCAACACCCTGCACAATGCAGGAAATTCACAAATACCTCCCTCTCCACACCCCCAGTGACCCCTGTTCCATTCCCAGAAGATGACAAAAAACCTCCAGGATCCCAGGCCAAAGTGGCCTGGAGAAAAATTGCTTCCTCTTTTCCCTGTGCGTGTAAGAAAGGGCCACAAGAACAAAGCACTGATGCAACGCTTCCTGCCGTCCCTCTAATGATCTGCCTGAGTTCACAGGACCAGTATTGCTGTCAGATGGCCATCTAGCCTCTGTCTGAAAACCTCCAAAGAAGGAGAGCCCAAGGAAGCCTGTTCAGGTTGGAGTCCATCAGGAGATGTGGTTTATTACGTATAAGGGTCCCTGGCCATGGAAGGTAAGAACCAGCATCTTGAAGTGGACTCTGATGTAAGTAGGCAACCAATGCAGACGTTGAAGCACAGGTGGCATATGGTCTAGCTGTCTAGCTCCTGAGAAAAACCCAGTGATGCATTTTGCATTGGTTGAATCTTACAGGTCATCTTCAAAAGCATCCCTCCGCAGCACCTGTTACAGTAATCTGCTCTGGCGGTTAGGGCAGCTTCCCTCTAGAGGTCCCCAATGTGGGGCTCACCAGCGGGTTTCCTGGTGCCAGCTTGCTGCTTCTTGGGGGTATGAGCCAAGGGACCTGGAACTAGGGTTGCCAACCTCCCAGTGAGGCCTGGAAACCTCCCGGAATTACAAATGATTTCCAGATGACAGAGATCAGCCACCCTGGAGAAAATGGCTGCTTTGGAGGGTGGATCCCCCTCCCCAAACCCACCTTCTCCAGCCGGCTCCACCCCCCAGATCTCCAGGAACTTCCTAACTCAGAGTTGGCAACCCTACCTGAAACACCAGGTTGCAATAACCATAAAAATAGGACATAAGCATTCCGTCATGCCTACACATCTAAAATGGCCTCAATGTACATAGCTGCCCATTACAGCTGTCCACCATAAAGTCTAGGGAATTTCAGGACACTTCTTACCGGTGGACTGAGTAGCAAAGTGCTGAGCTCATCTCATTCAGGTATGTGCACCCCAGCCGTACATAATCAGCTCAGCCGCAGACACAGACTTTACGTCTTGGTGTTCAAAACCTCTTCCTGTGGCTACTTCCTATTCCTTTCCTAAGCTGAACTGAACAGCTTCCCTTCTGCAAAGCAAAGAGGTAAGCCCAGCTTCCCTTTACTTCCTATGTGCAGAAGGCGCTCCAGAAGAGCCCAGGAAATATCCCCTTTGTGTCCACAACACGCAAACATCTGCCTCCATCATAGGAGGGTGCTTGGCTTGGAATCTCCCCACATTTTGTGACTGACTTCACTCCTATTACAATGATGTGGAGGAAAGTGATGGTTGGCTCTTTACACTTTGGTGGAGGCACACTTTGGGGGGCAAGCAAGGGGGTGCCCGGAAAACACACGGGGAGGCACTGTGTCGGGAATCACTGTGGCAGCGAAGCATCAGACTAAAGCACAGAGATTCACCAGAAAGAAAATGCGTAGTGCCAGTGTGGTCCCATTATGAGAAGACGAGACTTGCCAGAAAAAGGCAATAACGCTAGGAAAAGTTGGAGGCAGCAGGAAAAGAGGAAGGCTGTGGTCACACAGGAAGGTAATTCTGCTTTGTTCCCGCTTTAATTTAATTTAATCAGGAACATTTTTCTTTGGGTTGGGCTGATTAGATGATTAGATGCAGCCGCCCCCCCCCTCTTCCACCACCCGCTCGCCTGCCAGCTCCTAAGGAAAATTGCCATGCATTACCCATGGGTTTTTTTCTTTTTTAAAAAAAAAAAAGCTTCCGGTTTGAGCGCTTGAGCAAGTATGCGCTTAATAAATCCATTATTAAACGTTATTTTATGTTCATTTCTCTGTTTAAAGATAACAGCAGCAGCCTGAGCCTGCCCCGTGGCTGGCAGGATTGCCTGGAGGGACTCAGTGCGGTGGAGGCTCCGCCGAAGCCCTGATGAGTCGAGCTGAGTGCAGCAGCCCTCTCGGACGGTCTTCCTTTTCCTGCCGCTCTGGGGCTGGTCGGGCAGGCGGCTTGCCGGAGCTGTCATATTATCTTTAAACAGAGAAATGAACATAAAAATAACGGTTAATAATGGATTTATTAAGCGCATGTTTGCCCAAGTGCTCGAACCGGAAGCTTTTTTAAAAAAAACAAACCCAAAGAGCGGTCAGACGGCCCTAATCGCAATCATTGTGAAAGATGGCTGTCCAGATGCGTGAAATCGCGCATTCCAAGTGCAAGTGCCAGGAAAATACTTGATTTTCCCAGGGGTAGGAAAACCCGGGAGCATTGTGGGAGTGAGCCACGCTTCGGCGTGGGATTCACCTGTCTGATCAGCAAACTTAAATGTGGGAGGGAACAGCGGCGAACCCCGATCAAAAGGACCGTGTGACCGCACCCAAAGACCCAGCTGCTTAGATTCCGAGATCTGACAGGATTGGGCTAGCTTGGACTATCCAGGTCACGGCGGACCTGTAACTGTTATCTGTGAACACATGAACAACACATGTAGCTGCCTTATACTGACTTAGATCATTGATTTATCAAGGTCAATACTGTCTAATCAGACAGGCAGTGTCTCTCCAGGATCTCAGGCCTTTTCCATCACCTACTACCTGATCCTTTTAACTTGAGAAGATAAGGATTGAACCTGAGTCCTTCTGCATGCCAAGCAGAGGCTCTGCCACCAAGCTATGCCCCCTACCTAAGTGAATGTGAAGGAAGCAACTGGACGGGTATGCCAACCTTGCATGGATCACTAAAACCTGGCTGGATGTTTCCCAGTGCTGCTCACAGACTAATGCTCCCTCCCCCCCCTAAAATGACAGGAGTGAATGCCAATGAATTATTCACAAGCTCAGACTCCTCCCTCCATTCTTGAGTGGGCTGTTGGCCCTTTTCATAAAATAATGTAAATCCCCAATCATCCATCTGCTGGTTTGCTATATTATTGCGGCAGCTTCCCGACATCAGCACAGTCTGAGATGCAATCCTAAAACGGTCTGCTCAGAAGGGCATCCCAGTGGGGTTTACTCTTAGGAAAGTGTCTTCAGAATTGCAGTCTGACGGCAGGAAAGGCCAAGCCAGCAGTCAGGATCTCATGACTTGTATGGACTTACAGGCTTAAATTTAGTACAGGGACGATCTATTTCCACGTTTGTCATTAAAAGAGAAATTAATTACCAAGAATATATTTCTTGTCAATCAAAACGGAGACACTCTGGATACTAACCTTGCAGTCTTAAATGGAGCTACACCCTTGTAAGTCCACTGGAGTCAGAACGGACAGAAAGGTGTAGCTGTTTAGGATTACACCATAAATCTCTGCAGGGGCAGGAGACACTGGCCTTGGGCTGGAATAAGGAGGACAGGCCTGATCTCTCGAACAGCATCCAACTCCAAGTGTAATCCTAAATGGAGATAACCCCTTCTAAGGGCCAAACTATGTTCCGGTTACATCTGGGTTTCCCAAACTGACTCAGTCTCATGCCAGCCACAAGTCCCCTGCTGAAAATTTAATTCCTAAGTGCTCAGGGCCCTGGTTCTGATCCAGACTATGGCGCTTGGAAGAAGTGACTTCTGCCTCTGCCCTAGGGTTCCCAACTTCAAGTTGTGAATTTCCTGGAGATTTGGGGCTGGATCCTAGGGAGGGAAGGGCCTGAGGAGGGGAGGGACTTCAGTGGGATATAAAGCCACAGAGTCCACTCTCTCCATGCTCTCCAGGCTGTTTTGGAGACATCGTTTCGTGCTACATTCTTGATGCCAGCACTGACTGAATTCTTTGGACGTTATATTGGACTGACTTTGATTTCTTTGATTTATTTATATCCATGGATTATTTGTGATGGAAGTGGTGCTCCTTTGCAGGATTATTACATTTTAGTAGTAAAAGGACACACATTGAATAATTAATGAGGGGGGCGTGGCAGAAGCCAGGGTCACCATGAATATCATTACACAGTGTGTTTGGTGTTGGTTATACCATACTGTATAATTCCCTTTTGTTGTTGGTATGTTCTCCAGGGGAACTGATCTCCATAGCCTAGAGGTTGGCAAAGTTACTCTGCCCCACGTTCTTTTGGAGTTTTGGAGTTTGGTGTAGTGGTTAAGTGCGCGGACTCTAATCTGGGAGAGCTGGGTTTGATTCCCCACTCCTCCATTTGCACTTGCTGGATGACCTGATAAGAGCTGTTCTTGAAAAAGAGCAGTTTCTGTCAAGAGCTCTCTCAGCCCCACCTACCTCACAGGGTGTCTCTTGTGGGGAGGGGAAGGGAAAGGATTTTGTAAGCCGCTCTGAGACACAATTGGGTAGTAAAGGGTGAGGTATAAATCCAATCTCTCCTCTCTCTTCTCTTCTTTTGTTCTCTTTTTTTTCCCCAGCCCAAAGGCCCTGGGGAGCATCTCCCATAGGGACAAATAGTGCCCCCCTCAGGCTTTTAAAATAAAGTAACCCAGGTGCCACACATCAAAAATCATAAAGTTTGGCCATAAAGCCATTAAAGCCAGTGGGCTTTGAAGGGTGTAATTCTGCTGAGGAAGATACTGGAAGTAACCTTACACCTTACCAAATGGCTGCAGAGACTGCATATGTAACTTGAATTTGACTTTGATGTGAGTGATAGGCAATGCTCCCTCTAAGCTGTGGAGTCTATTAATCAAAAGTGCTACTTTGTGAGCTGCTGGCATTAAAGTTGTGAGCGAGCAATTTGGCTACTGCATAAATTAGTTTGCTCTGGAGCCATCCTTCCTGAGCTAAGACAAAAATGTGTGAGCTGGAGGCTAAAAAACTGTGAGCTAGCTCACACTAACTCAGCTTAGAGGGAACACTGGTGATAGGGTTGCCGGGTCCCCCCTGCCCACCAGTGGGTAATGAGGGGGGTGGGTTGCCAGCTCCAGGCTGGGAAACTCCTGGAGATTTGGGAAAGTGTACTCTCCTTATGGCTCAGAGCATAAAGTTTCAATCCTAGGCAGATAGATCCAGATGGTCAGCCATGTTGCGAACTGATCTCTGTAGTCTGGAGATAAGGCATAATTCTGGAGGGTCTTCAGGTCACACCTGTAGGCTGGCATCCCTAGTGAGCAAGCCAGCACCTGTACATTTAACTTCTTGAAGTGAAAAGGCTGGGATTCAAGCCTCCTGCAAATGGCCCGCTCTGACCTGGAAGCACTGTCTCGTAGCTGTTTAACAGCAAGGAAAGTGTACTCTCCTTATGGCTCAGAGCATAAAGTTGCAATCCTAGGTAGATAGATCCAGATAGTCAGCCATGTTGCTCTGAAGCAGCAGAACAAATTTACAGTCCATCGGCACCTTTAAGACCCACAAAGGTTTATTCAAAACTAAATGGCACGTTAAGTTTATACAGTCAACAGCTGTAAAGCAATAAATATGTCAAAATAGCAGATAAATGTCTAAAGGTGTTTTTTTTATAATTGTGAGAAGTAACAGAATCTTAATTATCTCCTCTCAGGTGTGGAGGGCACTTAACAGTATATTTTGAGCTGGATGTAATGTCAGCAGAGTTAGTCTACTCTAAGGCTATTGAAGTCAATGGGCTTAGACTGTAGTACCGCTGCATAGGATTGCAGTGCGGTATTCTCCTGTTATTAGCAATGTCTCCCCCTGCACTGGAAGAGAAATAGCTTTGAGGACTGAGAAGACCACATGTTGGCTTTGCAACAGCTCTTCTGACCCTTCATAAGCTAACTGAAGAGTTGACTGGGCTGGGCACATGGTATGCACAGCGGGTTGTGCACATGGTGCTGAAGAAGAATTGGAACTTCTCAACTTGATGGCTTTGGAGGGTCTTGGAAACTGGAAGGTTGACTCCAGTGGACTAACTTGGCAGTCTTTGAATGCAGGTCTTCTGTAGCTCTGATGGATCAATTGATCCATCTTTTTTTTTTTTTGCAAATGCGCCATCTGCTATCTCTTCTCCCTCCTCTACTTACCCTGAGCTTTGAGGTTAATTCTCAACACCTGACCAGTTTTAAATTGCTGAGTTAATTATCAGATTAAGGACAGGAGACAATCAGTTCCAAAAGCAGGCCATTTCCGAAAGCCAAAGACGTCTTTGAGCAGAGAAAGGAACGCGGCAGACAACTTCATTCCACCAGAGCCAGCAGATTTCTCTCTGGAACACTTTAGCACTTGGGAGAAGAAAACTCATCAAAAGCGGTAAGTTTGACCATCTGCGGTGGAAAAGATCAATTAAGCATGCAGTTGGATACATTACAGAGATCTCCTTAGAATGTTTTCTTTTTTTAAAGAAATTGGAAGAAAGTATCTTTTTTTTTTCTCCAGAGGAAGTTATTTACAAGTTGGTATGTTTAGAGTTGCAACCTTATACCCTAAATCTGTTGCAGTCAGCAAGAGAAAACAGGCATCTATAAGCAGATTTGCATGAGCAGAAAGCAGTAGTTTTAAGAAGAACAGAAAGGGGTATTGTTGCATAATGGGAACACGCGCACTATGTTTGTCCCATTGGCTGATGCAGGTTTTTAAGACGCTACAAAATCCTTCCAAACTGCTTTACCTAGAGTGATAGTGGGGTGAGGGTGCCCACCACAGACCCCCATCTCTTTAAGGCTCTGAAAATGTTATCAGCCAGCAGCTTTGATGTACCAGACCGGATCAGGCAACCCAGTTGCACATCCAGAACTTCACACTTCACCAAGATGTACTCCATGTACTGCGAGTTTGCACAATAAGCACTGTCGTTTCTGCAGATTCAGCAGCTTATATGCTGTCTAGTGGTGCTTTGGTTATTTTCTAGAATGGGGACTATGGAATTGCTTAGAAGTTGGTTGTCTTCTTCCTGTATTATTGCTCTGCTGTTCTCTGTGCGGGACAATTCAGGGCTCATCCAGATGGCAAAGTATTAAAAATGGGCAGAAGGGAAAGGATTAAACAGCCCTTTTCCTCTCCCCCAAAGTCATTCGCTCATGATTTCAGCGCCCAGACGCTGGGAAAGAAATGTACAAGTTATCATCTGGCTTATCCCTTGGGCATGTGTCGTTCGTCTGAAATTACGTTTTGGACGAATTCCAAATTCAGCAACCTTTCAGAATTTTCATTTTTTAAATTTTTTTGAAAATGTTCACATTCCACTTTTGAAATTTGTTTTTGAGGTGTCATCATTAAAACAATACTTTCGTTTGTGCTTTCAAGTTGCAGCCAAGTTGTGACGTCCCCAGCGAGGTGCTTTCAAGGCAAGTAAGAAGCAGAGGTGGTTTATCATTGACTTCCTCTGCAGTCTTCCTTGGGGGTCCCTCATTCAAGAGCCAACCCTGCTGTGCTTCCGAGATCTGATGAGATCTGGTTATATCATGCCGTTCCACATCTCCCCTTCAAAACACTAAATCTTAATGTTCTTGTCTTTACATTCAGCAATGAAAAAGTGGCTCAGGTTTCTAAATCCTGGAACGGTTTAAAAGCATCCTTAATTTTGTGGCCGGAGGGAGAGGGGAATCCAATTAGGAGACATGAGGATTTTTTGATAAGCAAACTGGAGTTAGAAGAATTTGCTTGTAAATCGGTGCTGCTGAAATATTAGTAAAGGACCCTGCAGGAACTTGGATTGGCTACCTGGATGTGTTTGATCAGAAGTGGAATCATGGGAGTGATTATAAGTGGTATAACATTTTACGGATGTAAAATTGTATGGGTCTAGACTGACCCTGTCAGATCTCGGACACGAAGCAGGGTTGGTCCTTGGCACCAAGGAAGTCTCTGCAGAGGAAGGCAATGGCAAACCACCTCTGCTTCTCACTTGCTTTGAAAGCCCCTCACTGGGGCCACAATAAGTCAGTTATATACATACATAACATTTAAAGTTAGCCCTCCTTCCTTTCTGGCTAAAATGCTAGCTACATGGAAAGTTCTTGTAAACCCATTGTGCCTGCGAACCTCCAGCCAAAGAAGAAGAATTGAGGAAGTGTTTTATCCTAAGACTCTTGGTATTACAGATGCTTCTACGCTGGGGTACTGGTTTGCTGCAGGTTATGAAACCAACCACCCATGAAACCACATTCTCTTCCTTTGCCTTGAACAGTTCCTTTCCTTTGCCTTTCCAATGTCTGCATTGTACAAACATGAACACATATTATGAGACTCATCCTACCCAATCATTTGCTTTAGATGTGGACTCCATTTACATTTATTTATTTATTACTTTGACTTTTACCTCGCCCTCCCCGCTGAGGCAGGCTCAGGGCGGTTTACATAAGGAAACAATAGAAAAACAATAATATAAATACTAATATAGAAAGGCTGTAGCAGCTTATTTCATCTAGGTAATGCAGGTTAGATAAAGTATCCCTCCCCCGCTCCCCATGGTTGACTCGTGCAAGGATGGAGGAGGATGAAATGACACAGAGAAAGAAGTCACAGGAGGTGACTAAAAAACCTGTGTATCCTACAAATGTACAATTAGTTTATACCACTTTAACTGTGAAGAATTGTGGGAATTGTAGTTTGAAGAGGCTGCTCAGAATTCTTTGTTAGAGACCCTTAGGGAACAACCGTTTCCACCATCCACTATGGAGAAGGAAATACTGCTAAACCAGTCCAAGTGTCTAGTAGGAGGACAACAGTAGGTGCTTGTATGGAGCAGGTGGAGAGACAAGACATCAGGTGTTTGCCTGTTTCCAGGTGTACAATTCCCCTTGTCCTAAGCCTTTTTCTGAGGTTATGCTCGGGGGCTATCCATTGTGTGCTTACCAGGAACCTGTGCTACCTGTGATCTTCCCAATATACACTGTCACCATTTTATCACATATCTGCAGCTTCAGAGAGAGCTTCATGAAAACCTCTTCATACAAAGGGACTACACATTATCAGGGGGGTTGTAGGTAACATTTGCTCCTGATACACATTTGGGTAGCCCCAAAGGTAACCTCTGAGAAAGGCTAGAGTCATGGAAACATTGAACACTTTTGCATGCATACTGTGGAACAGCTACCAAGGCAATGACATATGGCCATAAGAGGCCTTTGAATAAGCTGCTTAAATATAGAAGTAATTGGTTAAACCAAGATTTGTGTCGCTTAAGAGATGCTGGAAGTCCTCATTGGCCCAGTTCTAGTAGATGCCCAAGAGACTTGGCTCCCACATTATAAAAAGTAACAGAAGAACCCAGTTCTGTATGTAATAATGTCATCATGACCCAAGTCCCCAAAGTTTAGGACACTGCAGCTCTGCACCAAAATTTAATCACAGAACCCGGGCTGATAGTAACTTCTTACCAGTTCAGGGTTGGATCTCACTGAAGATTCCCATGTGGACAACCGCCCTTGCACAAGTGGAAACATGAAAGTTACTCATCACTGCCTGCTTGCACTAAAAAGGCTATTGTGTCCCCCTTTCCCACATGTTCAAGATATAGCCCAAGATATTTCATCTACCAGATTAAATGAAAACATGTGTAAGCCATCTGTTCTACATTCCATGGGCTGGATCGAACCCACTTGTTGCCCAATCTCGCTCAATTCTCTTCCTTCCTACAGCCCCTGTCCCACATGGCTTTTGTCCATGCAGGTCCCACAGTTCCCCAGCATAGCCTTTTTGGTGGTCAAAGGGAACCCCCTTTTCCTTTTCACTAGCAGAAAAGCTGGTTGGGCCCAACCCCATTGCTCCAAATGCAAATTGGTTTGGGTCCAACCCAAACTGATAGTCTGATAGTGCAGGATCTCCCCTCCAACCCCAGGAAAGTTTATTTTTGGGAGTGGATGGCTCAGTATGTACAAACAGCTGCAATGTTAGGCTGCTGCAGTGGAGAGGGGGAAGAGAATGCGACCACCATTTCTGCCTCTTGCATGAGCAGAGTTCACCTGACAGAAGAGGAATAAAGGAGTGATTTCACCTCCCTCCCTGCCATTTCCACCCAACTCATGTGGCTGTTAATACACACAAGGGGAGGGGAGGCAGGGAAGATCCCACCATGATCGCAGGATCCAATCATAGTTATTCCATTAAAAATTATACTGAAGCACAATGCGTGTCTCGCTTGCTGCAAGCCCATGTGGAATGACGCTAAGTCCAATTTTAAAATGCAGTTGTAAATAGATAAAAAAGGGAGGGGGAAGACTAAAGCAAATTATTAGCCAGTAGGAAGGAGTACAGAAAGCCATAGTAAGCTTTTAAAAGGCACTTCCTAATAATTTGAAGGTTATAGCTACATATTGAATAGCTGTTTGGTCTTATTGCTCATGCTTTTTGTGTTTGTAATTACGTTGTTATTGTTGTGGTTTCCTAATAGTATGTGCTACTGTAAATTGTTTGTTTTTTAAAAATAGTTTATGTATTTTCCAAAACAAAAATTCCAAAACCCAAATTTTTAATACAAAGTATCCTTTGGAGATTCTTTACACATTTGTTTCCATCCATCCATCCATCTAATTTCTGCCATTTTTTAAAAAACAGATTTTCATCTTTTGCCAACAGTATCATATTTAGTTTATCCATTTCTTTAATTTCCATAATTTCTGTAATTAACTCTTCTCTACCTGGAATTTTTTCTGATTTCCAGCATTTCGCTAAGAGAATTCTAGAGCTAGTAAGAATATACAATATCACACATAGGTCATTATATTTAATCCCTTCTGGTAAGATATTAAGGAGATATGCTTCTGGGTCTAGCTACTGTAAATTGTTGTTATATTATATAAATAAAAGGTAGATTTTTTTAAAAAGGCATCATGTGACTCATGGAACTAAGCTTTTGACCTGATGACCAACCACATATTCAGCATCCGTGAAGATAAGTGTTTATATGTTCCTGTGTCGCAGAGGTGTTCTTCAAAAGATGTATGTAGATGGCTAACGTGGATTTATGTCTGGATTGCAGGTCAAGATGGCGATGGACATGACTGAAAAAGAGATCTTGAAAATGCAAATAGACCAGCTGAAAAAGGAAACAAAAACTGAAAGGCAATTGGTAAACATTTCTCTATGCTGCCATTTTTCAGGCTAACCAGTTGGAACTGGTATGCGCAAGTTTCATGAGTTACACACGACATTTGTCAAGCAGAATGGAGTGGTAAACTCTCTTAGGCTATACATAAAATACAAAGGTTGTACAGCCATATTGGTCCATGCTGAATCCAAAACCAAAAACAAAGTCTGGATAATACCTTGTATTAGAAACCAACCAAATTGACACAAGACGTGCAATTTTTTGAGGTCACTATAACTCTTCATCAGTCCTGGAGATTACAAAATGTATTTTTTAAAAGTCTAATTCTCCATAAAATGCCAGCAGGCAATTAGCTTAATTTTATCGCAGCGGTACTGTTATAGTGTGGTCTCTGGGAAGCTGCATTCTGTACACTTTCTTCATTCTCTCACTGAAATACAGAATCCATCCAAGTCCATCCAAAAATCATCTCAAAGAAACACAGTTCCTTGCTGGATGAGATAAAATAGCTGGGGTGGAGGGAGGGGCACAAGAGACGCATTCAAAGATGCAAACATTTAATATTGTAAACATCTCTTTGGCTGTTAGAAATAAAATCCCCAGTGCTTTTGACATTTTTCTTCAGGGGAATCTACAAAAACATGCATAATGCACATCTATAATATCAGATTGCATTATTTATAGAATACCAACAAAGACATCTGGATGCATGAGTGGTACACTCAATAAAAAAACTGATTTCCACTGAAATAAAAAATAATAGCAATGGGTTGAATCCAGCAATCCATGGACACAAGGATTGTGGGTCTTTCCTGCATCCCCCTCTCCCTGGCAGTCCTTTCAGACCCCAGGAAAATTTATTCCCAAGGTCATGGGATTTGCCTGTGGAACTGCACTAAGCAGCAAGAGAAAACTCCTCCCTCTTCCATCAGCAGAGCTTTGTGGAAGAAAGATATAGGGTGCTTTGTCCATTTCTTTCTCCCCACTGCAACCTGCCACTTGCATGGCCATTGGTTCACACGGTCCCATGGCCCAGGGGATAAATTTTCTTGGGGCTGGAAAGGACTGACAGGAGAAGGATAATTTGGAAAAGATCCGTGACCGTAAGCACCTTCTGCTAACAGACTGCTAGATCCAACCTCATTTTTTTTTAGTAAACAAAATTCAAATATGACTGATTTACAGTGTTTCTTAAGATTGCATCATTTATCATATACCAAAAGGCATCAAAAGTTTCCCAAGATATTGCAAAATGGAATTTTATACCGAGCATCTGGTTGTACCTTTAGGCTTTTTCTAGACACGGAACACAAGAAAGCACCAATCCACTAGGACATTCTCTTGCACAAAGAGTTGGATCCAGTGTTTCTGCCAGGTTTTTCACGCACTCTCACCCAATTTCCTTCCCTTGCCACAGACTTCATCCCACATGTGTTTTGTCCATGCAGGTTCCAGATTCCCTAGCATAGCCTTTTTAGGTGGTCAGAAAGGTACCCAGCTTTCCCTTTGCACCAGCAAAAAGCTAGCTGGATCCAACCCCGAGTCTACTGAAATCAACGGGAGCTATGCAAGTGTATGATGCTGTTTGACAGCTCCCAAGCACTCAAATAGGGCTTGCGCAGGAGAGCCTCCTGGTGGACTATATTACATCCTACTTACTATAACAAAGGTTGTTGGTTGTTTCAAGCAGACAGCTCCCAGACTGCAAAATCCTTAAACATTTCAAACACACAAGAAAAAGTCCTGTACGATAGTTTAAGTCACATGAAAACCATGTTGGTTTTGATTTTTGCAAGCAAATTCAAACTAGGAGAATTCACTCAGGAATTTCCCTTCAAAAGTAAATTTAAGGCTGCATCCATGGATATTGTCCTATTGTGGTGCTAGCAATGTTCCCTCTAAGCTGTGGAGTCTGGTGAGCAAAAATCCTACGTTGTGAGCTGCTGGCTTTATAGTTGTGAGCAAGCGCTTTAGCTACTGCATCAGTTAGTTTGCTCTGGAGCCCTCCTTCCTGAGCTAAGGCAGAAATCTGTGAGCTAGAGGCTGAAAAACGGTGAGCTAGCTCACGCTAACTCAGCTTAGAGGGAACAGCAGCAGACATTTGCAAATAGATCTTCTTGCCCACACAGGAAAATCCAATT
This sequence comes from Gekko japonicus, assembly GCF_001447785.1. Lineage (NCBI taxonomy): Eukaryota > Metazoa > Chordata > Lepidosauria > Squamata > Gekkonidae > Gekko > Gekko japonicus. The sequence continues at coordinate 898,178 of NW_015164672.1, forward strand.
GCAAATGCTTGCAACGATTGCAGTGATAGCGCCCGTATCCAACTACAGCCTAAAATTCTATCCAAACGTAGAAGTTTGAAGTTCCCAACTTGTTAAATGGGTTGAACCAATACTAGGCCCCACAGAGTTCTTTATGGGTTTAACATCGGAACCCTAAATAGACGCACTTCCTTAATGTAGCTGAATTTCAGTCCGGGGGGTGGCCCTTCCATGAGCCCAGGTGAGGCAGCTGTTCCACAAAGTGGATTTTGGACAGCAGAGGAAATGTTTATGAAGCACAACTGACCCAGTTATCATTTTGTCTTATGGCGACCCCATAGATTTTCAAGGCAAGAGATTTCAGAGGTGGTTTGCCATTGCCTACCCTTTGCACAGCAACCCTGGACTTCCTTAGTGGTCTCCCATCCAAGAAGTTTAGCATCCAAGATCTGACAAGAACAGGCTAGCCTGGGCCATCCAGTCAGGGCAAAGAGATTTAATGCAGAATCTATAAACATGTACAACTGGCTATTGGTCTTATGACAGTAGCTTCCTTTCAGTGAGAGTTTTTCTCTTGTACAGGGACCGGGTCTTCTTCGAAAGGAGCCCCCAAATATGTAATAAATTCTGTCTGTGGCTAAACATTGATACAAGGCTCATAGGCAAGAAGCAGCCTAAGGGAAACGTTGGGAATAACTTTGCCGGAAGAACGCAAGGTCGGAAGTACAATGAGTTGGATCCATCAGAGCATTTCTGCTGATGGACGGTTCTCTGCCCAGGAAGTATTTTTCCCCAACCCAACAGAGCAAAAAATGCCCCCCAAATGTTTGTCTTGATGGTTCCCTGTCCCCAAGGAGCAGCATTTCTGGGAGCATTTAGGGCTGCCATGAGAGGCCCAACACTTCCACTCAGCAGGTGGAAATCCTTCCATAAGTGGAAAGCCATTGCCTTTGGCATGCTCATTGAGCATGTTTTATACATATAGGCTTGGCTCCCATGAGATAGCAGCATGGCTGGGATTTTAGCGCCATCTGTAAGCAATTAATCAAATTATTATAGAGCCAGGTGGTCAACCACGTTAAAGGTCCAGTGGCACCTTTAAGACCAACAAAATTTTATTCAAGGTATGAATGCACACAAAAGTTCATACCTTGAATAAAACTGGACTCTAAATTTGTTCTTCAGATTATGATGTCTTTATTACCTTATATAAATCTTAACTTGTTTTATCAATGTTTTATATAACTGTATTGTACACCGCCCTGAGCCTGGTTTCACCAGGGAGGGTGGTTGATAAATTAGATTTAATTAATTAATTAATAAAAACAAGTTCTGCATATGCCAGACAGCTCTGCCACAGAGGTGGCTTCCTCTTCCGCTGGAACTCCCATTTCTGCAAGATCAGAGGTCTTCAATGAGACCTTGAGCAAACAGAAGTGCTAGAAGACAAGGACGCGGGTTCAGTGGCAGAGTCTGTCTAGAATCATAGAACTTGTTCAGGGGATCCAAATCATTATTTTGTTAGACTGCTGGAGGACTTGATCAGTTTTTTGTTCTGGATTTCAGCCCTCCCCTCCAGCTCTCGTGGGAATGGATTTGGGGCAGTATTAAAAATGGCCAAGTGGGAGACAGGCCATGGAGTATAAAAAAAAGGGACATTCTCCAGTGTAAGCCTAGGGTTGCCAGCTCTGGGTTAGAAAATATCTGGAGATTTTGGGGGTGGAGGGGGCAGGGTTTGGGGAGTAGAGGGACTTCAGTGGGATATAAGGCCATGGACTCCACCTTCCTAAGTGGTCATTCTCTCCAAGGGAACTGATCTCTGTCACCTGGAGATCAGTTGTAACCCCAGGAGATCTCCAGCCACCACCTGGAAGTTGGCAACCCCAGTAAGCCCCATTGAGAGGAACAAGAACTCTCCAAGAGCACCTCCTGTCTGTTTCAATGAAGCTTGTCAAGACAGCTTCTTGATACAATATACCTTATAAAAATTAATTAGGAAAGATATCTCGTACGTATTTTCTGCCTCAGACATTACAGAGTTTTGGGGCAGACCTCAGCAACACCAGAATAACGCTTATTTCCCCCCCCCCCTCACACAGATCTCCAAGACAGCAAAGGAAGTCATAGAATATATAGAGGCCAATTCAGCAGAAGACCCTCTCTTAAAGCCCATCCCAGAAGACAAGAACCCATTTAAGGAGAAGGGAGGCTGTACAATAAGCTGACCCCGGCCCCCCCGAGACAAGATCTTCACTGCCCTCCTCACACAGTACCTGGACTCTCTCATTCTAGCTTAAATGATCTTCCACAAGAGAAATAAAACTATTGGACTTCTTTGCTGGAATTTAAGCCTCCCACAGAACAATGGAATTGGGAAGAGGTCTCCGCTGAGACAAAGAAACAAGAAGACAGCTGCTAAAGAGGACTTCCATGTTGTAAATATGCTGCAATTGTTGCAAGTTCCTCAGAGACGCCTAGCTATTCATTGCTGTTTTGTTTTTTTTAAGTGTAGGCTTTTGAGTTTGCTAGCTTATAGGTGTTCTTTTTTCCCAGTAGATACCAGCTTGAAATAGACTCAGCACAGCACAGGGTATTCCCTTTTAAAACGGCAACACCTAGGATTGCTGTCTCTGGTTTGGG
>NW_015164672.1:900854-917818 GCF_001447785.1 Gekko japonicus
TGTCACTCTAGGACTTCCATTTCTCCTAGCGTCTCTGGTATACCATAGAGTTCACTGTCCAAAGCGACCGTTTTCTGCAGGGGATCAGTTGTAATTCAGAGAAAACTCTAGGCCTCACCTTGAGGTTAGCAACCCTAGAAACACCTTGTGGACAAGGAACAAGCTTCATGGCTTGTCCTGATAGACTGAATGATTATGCTTCTGGCTGCACTTATTTATCTATGTTTATTTACTTAGAAAATGTATCCGCTGCCTCTCCATAGACCTACTTGAGGCAATCTTTTTCCTAAGTACATGTTTACCCTACAATTTCTGAAGACTCAGTCAAAGGCCTACCATCTTCTATATGCAGAAGATGTTTTACCGGAAGCAAAAGAATGAAGTGACCACCTGTGAGGGAACAGCAGAGTGGGAGACGGACAATTCACGGGGCACGGCTAGGGAGATCTGGGGGTGGAGTCTTGAGAAGAAGGGGAGGAGCAAGACATGATGCCATTTTGTTCAGGGGAAGTGAGGGGAACTGACCTCTGCCACCTGAAGATCGGTTGTAATTCTGGGAGATCTCCAGGCCCCAACTGGAGGTTGGCAAGTTTATCCACAGAGAAATTCTCCTGTGCACACACCCCCATTTAAATTGACAGGCATTGTACTGCTCCAGATGGTGCCTCATGTTCAGTCATAGGAAGAGGGATTGTCCTTTGAATTTTATTTTTCCTCCTCGGGCATCCCAATTTCTTGGTCTGGTGCGGTCTGTAAGCTACTCCCACCAAGCTCTCTTCAGCGTCAACAGTGTTAGATCATATCACTCCTTATCCAAGACACAGAGTAACAGCCTTTCTGTGGAGGTGGGAGGACAGCCATATTGTGCTCCCCACCCCCCTTTCCGGCTGCTTCCCCGCCTTGAAATGTCTGTACTAAATGTGCTTTAGACCACAGGACGAGTGGAACACTGAACACACAAAGAATAAACTCAACCAAGTTTCTCAATATGGCAAGGCCTTATGAGAACTAAGGTAACAGTTCCTCCTGTTAAACCAAAATATATGGCTGGCCTTCAGTAAATGTTAGGAATGGAAAGGTAAAACAAAAACAAAAGGAAAAGCTTAAAGGGCTACAAAATGAATACAAGGGAATAAATCACAAGGCATATCCTACTTGAAGCAGTAAACGCCATCAACAGTGTCTAAGGTGTCTTACGTTCCAGGTGTAAAATTCAAAACGTGAGTCCAGGGAGAAAAACTGCACTATCCCCGCAACAGAAGTATAGTCACCATATGCAGACCCAATAACTTAGAAATACATGTACATTTCTTGCACACAACCTGTCTGAGCATGTGAAAAGGCTCTTATCACCATTCAACTGTCAAAATATTTCTGTTCCAGTGAGGAAGGCAGAGATCTTAGAGATGTCTCACAACGCTACTGTTCTTGGGGCCTACCTACACATTAGACACAAGCGTCTGTAGCAAAAGTCTGACGGCGCTTTCTCCTAGAGAAAAGCCACTTCAGGAGGGGTTATTTGGAGAAGAGAAGCTGCTGAAGGAGAGGGAATATGGCCCTTTCCCGATACATCACGACTCTGCTCCAAATCTCTCCCTCAAGCCACTTTCAGATGGAGATTCCATAGAAAACCTCTCAGCTTCACAGTGTTCATGAACAGTTGGATCTAACCAGTATTTTTGCTTTGATGTATAGGATTGCTAACTCCAGGTTGGGAAATTCTTAAGAGATCTGGGAGTGGAATCTGGGGAGAGGAGGGTTTGAGGAGGGGAGGGGACATCAGTGGGGTATAATGCCATACTCTCCAAAGTAGCCATTTTCTCCAGGGGAACCGATCTCTCTTGTCTGGAGTTCCGTTGTAATCTGTGGCAATCTCCAGGCCCTACCTGGAGGCTGGCAACCCAAGCACTGGGGGAAATCACAGAAACTGCAGGGACAAAAGCCTTGTGGGATAGGGGGTATAAAAAGCAGGGCTATTTTGGGGCAGGAATACACAGGAACAGAGTTCCGGCTGGCTCCCAAGTTGGCAAAGCCCAGCAGGAACTCATTAGCATAATAGGCCACACCCAACAGCAGAAACTCATTCGGATTGGCTACAATTAGGGGTGTGTGGCCTAACATGCAAAAAGCCCTGGGTTCTGACAACAAACAAGGTAAAGAGAATAAGAAGCAAAAGGTGGATGTGGCTGGATGACCACACATCTGGTAACATGGGGGTGTGGCCTAATAGTCAAATGAGCTGTGATGTCAGGGTGTGGCCTAATATGCTAATGAGTTCCTGCTGTTGGGTATGGCCTATTATGCTAATGAGTTCCTGCTGGGCTTTTTCTACAAAAAAAGCCCTGATAAAAAGTAAAACTGTTTGAGATGGAGTTTAAAAAGCTGGCTGGATCCAACCCGATAGCTGTCTATTAGGTTGAACGCTGCATCAGACATCCACTTTGCCACTCTCCATTGCTTCATCATGGTGGTTTCCCACCTTCTTATAACTCTCTGGATTAAAGTAAATGTGATTTAGCCACAGAGATATTCAGAAAAGGATGCAGCAATTTACCACATATTCTTGGATTCAAGTGAAACTGCCATAGCTATTGTGGAAAATGCATCTTCTTATGTTGCTTTTTTCTAAAGGTAATACAGTTTTTAAGCAGTGTCCTCCAAACTTAATTGTCTTGTAAGCAGCATTAGTTGGGAAGCTGGCTTTTTAAATTGTTAACTGTATTGTGCGATACAAATGCAATCATGGAAGTGTTATAATAATATTAAAAATGCAGATTTGTGTGAGCAGCACTGGAAATATACTGCATTTATCTTTATTGAGCCATTTTTTTATTTGGGAAAATCAAGTCCAGTGTTGCTGGAGAAATGCATTTCAATCACAAATGGTGGAGGGAGGAAAATGGGAGGGGGGATTCCACAAAAGAAAATGTCACTATTGTCACTATTTAAAAAGAAAACAAAACACTTATTTCATCTCTGAAGCAGAACAGATAAATCAGTGTTTCAATGCCATGTTTTAGAAAAATCGAATTCACTGCCACAGGAGGTGGTGGCGGCTACAAGCATGGACGGCTTCAAGAGGGAGATAAACATATGGAGCAGAAGTCCATAAGTGGCTATTAGCCACAAGGTATAGAAAGGAACTCTCAGTCTGGGGCAAGTGCTCTGTATTCTTGGTGCTGGAGGGGGCAACAGTGGGAGGGCTTCTAGTGTCCTGGCCCCACTGGTGGACCTCCTGATGGCACCTGGTGTTTTTGGCCACTGGATGGGCCATTGGCCTGATCCAACATTAGCTTCTCTTATGTTCTTATGTAATGGGGTATAATCAGAGGTCATTTGGGGGGGGGAACGCTTCCAGCCCTCATTCAGCCAGGAGGAGGCAGGAGAAGAGGGAGGGTAAGTTGCTTCCTCCCCGCCTCTCCCCACCCCTGCCTGCCTGGGGCCAGGGAGGGCCTTGGCGGGGCTTCCTTGCACTCCCGCTGGCCTTGCAGGTCCACCGCCGGGCCCCTGATGTCAGGGGGTGTGGCCTATGCTAATTAGTTATGCTAATGAGTTCCCCTAGCTCTTTTTCTACGAAATGACCCCTGGGTATAATGCCGCAAAGTCCACCTTTCAAAGCAGCCATTTTCTCCAGGGGAACTGGTCTCCATTTCCTGGAGATCAGCTGGAATCCCAGGAAATCTCCAGCTACCATCTGGAGGCTCAAACAGCAGAGATGCATGGAAGGAAGAAAGTAATACAGACGATCAAACTGTGCATAAATAACGAAAAATATATTCGACAATCACTAAGAATGACCATCTAAACCAATATAGAGTAGTTTTTCAAAAATATAATAATTAGAAACTCAAAAGTATACAGTCCAAATACAAAAAAACCCAGTCCTATTAATGCACTTCAGAAATAGTCCAAGTCAAATTCCTCAAACAGTGAAAAGTCCAAATACAGATGTTTCTAATTCTTCTTCACAAAATCCTCGTCTCGCCGCTTCTGTATCCACTTTCCAGTCCCGCCGGCCTCAAGTTGCCTTTTGAGGAAGCAAGGCAACGCAGCCACTTACGGCGACCGACAACGTACAAGGAAGGGGTCCTCATTCAGAATCTTTGATTCTTGGGGAGGGAAGCTGCAGCTCGCATATGATGACCTCCTGGTCACAGCACGATGGGGGTAGCTCAGGAACGCTGGCTGGCACACGTGTAGGCAGTAGAGCAACCGTATCCACTGCCCAAAAACATTGTCCAGTTCTGGAGGACGCACCAGAAGCTGCAGGTAGAACAGGCGGCCGCTAGCCAGCCTAACTTTTAACTGGTATCGGGTCCTGTCGTGGATGGAGATCCGGACAAACTTCAGGGGCAGAAGCCTGGTGGGTAGGAGAAATGTGTGCTCGTGGATCAGGAGATCACAAAAGGCAACCCCCTCCCCTGTTACCGAGTTTCGGTTTGTGACTGTGCTATTATCCCTAGTGGATAACCCTCCCTGTTCCCCTGCGAGATTAATCCGGTGCTGTTGTTGATCTTAAAAGCCCTGCAGGGCCTGGTCTCAGCGGGCCTAGGAGATCATCTCTCCGCAACCCCATACATTTCATCATGACCTATAAGACTTCCCGCTCCTTACATTTCCATGTATGGGCCAACCAATGTCCACTAGAACAGAAGGTTCCCTCAGCAAATACCCCTAATTTGGTGTAGTGGTTAAATTTGGTGTCGTGGTTAAGTGCATGGACTCTAATCTGGGAGAACCGGGTTTGATTCCCCACTCTTCCACTCGCAGCTGCTGGATGACCTTGAGCAAGCCATAGTTCTGTCGGAGCTGTCCTTGAAAGAGCAGTTCTCTCAGAGCTCTCTCAGACCCGCCTACCTCACAGGGTGTCTGTTGTGGGGAGGGGAAGGGAGAGGAGTTTGTAAACTGCTCTGAGTGAAGGGTGGGGTATAAATTCAATCTCCTCTTCTAATTTCTAGCATACCCTCCCCACCCCCCCGGGAAACACCAAAGCCAGAGTTCCTTCTAGGAAACGCTTCAGTTGGGACTGTCACTTGAATAAAGAAATATTAGCTAATGAAACCTATCGATTTCAATTGATCAAATAATTTCATTTATAAATGGGCATCGGAAGAAGGTTTCTGGATGGTGCGAGTTATGTGGCTGTATTCAGGCATCATTAACAAACTTGAGCATGAAACTGGTTTATTATCAGGCTCAAACAGGCCCATGGGGACTCTGGTTTAGGGAGTCTTCTTTGATCTATCTCTGGTTTGTAGTGCTTTTCAAACACAGGCACTTCAACTAAGTAGAATTTGTTTCTTTCCAGGTAACCAACCAAGGCTCTTTCTGGCAACTGGATTCTAAACCAGCTTGCAATTTAGAGATCTATCCTGGTAACAGCTTTCTGTGGCCTAAACCCCCCTTTCTCCATACTTTTCCTTTCAAAAGCTCAGCTGCACTGTAAAGGGGGAAGGGTGTCTGTAGCAACTGGCCCCACAGCCTCCCCACATTTCCATCTTTCAACTGGACAGAAGAATGGCTGGGTTATTTTAATCTGGTTTAAAGGGGAAAACCCAGGGAAGTTCACAAGTTGTGCTTAGAAGTGGCATGCCATCAGGTGGGCATTCCTTCTAAACCTGCAGCTTTTCTGCTTTCTATGTGAGAAATATCCTTGTGTGTAAGCAGTTTATACTGTCACCAACTGCAACTATTGTGAACGGTCATAGTGCCTCTTTTGTATACATATGAGATGGGCATAGATATATGACTAGGGATGGGCATGAACTGGCTGACAAACTATAGTTTGTCACAAATTTTGACCAACTCCTGGTTTACAAAGGGATGTTTGCCAACTGAACTGCCATGAACTTCCATGAATTTTGATGCAGTTCGTGGTGGTTTGTTAAGAACCCCTGCTTTCTGCTCTTCAAGAAAAACAGCTGAGCTATTTGATTTAAATGTCTTGGAGCCATTTAAACCCCTGCTTTCTGCTCCCTGCAGTTGCAGGGGTTTAAAATGTAAATGGTCCATGAGCTGACACAAACTGGTTCGGTTCACAAACTGGCATATCATGGTTCACAAAAATGCAGTTCGGGTCCATCCCTAGATATGACAGAGCATACCTACTGAGTTTCTGGGCCTTTTCACTATATAGAACTGCCAACTGATAAATCCAGTTCCTCTATTTGTCCCTTGACTACCAATTTGATCTGCAAGAAATACCGGGTGATGTTATCGAACCCAATGCCATGAAAAGCTTCAAGTGGGCAGATGCTGCAGATTAAAGTCCTATTAAATGGACAAGAAATTTCTTCTCCACCTTGACCAGTTGGCTACCTTATGACTATACTGCGTACATTGAGATTCCCCCCCCCCTTTGCATCTGTCTGTGTGAAAGGCAACTGGGGGATAACCCGTTGTACATCTGACAACTGTTGTGGCTTTCGCACCTTTATGCCACAATAAAGTTGCTAGGCATTAACGTGTGACTATGTTGTTTTATTTTGCTGCTAACAGACTAGCAGTTATTCCCTCCCCTGCCCCAGAATTCACCAGTATCTATTTCAGAAATGTTTGTAAGATCCTCCTGACGTCTCCTTATTTTGCATTAGCGGGGACTGGTTTTCTGTATATACTTACTGGGGGGAAAAATGGGGGAATCTTTCCAAGCATGTGCAGAGGGGTCTTCCCCACCACTGAATCATCACAGCCAAGACCCATATGTCTAAGTTACATTTACAGGCAAGACTTGGGGTTGCCAACTCCAGATTGGGAAACTCATGGACTTTTGGGGGTGGAATCTGGAGAGGGTTGAGATATCAGTGGGGTATGATGTCACGGAGTCCACCCCCACAGAGTGGCCTTTGTTCCAGTGAAACTGATCTCTGTAGCCTGGAGATCAGTTGATATTGGGGGGGGGATCTCCAGGCCCTACCTGGAGGTTGGCAACCGCATGACAGAAAAGTGCCACTGTGCACAAAGGTGTTGGGGACTCACACCATAAGTTGTAGCTGTTCTCTAGGGACCAGCATGGGTTTGGGACGCTTGCATGTGCACTCCTCCAGCGGGTAGTCAACAGGCCGGGCCAGCAACATCAGATCAGGGAGCTCCAGGCTGCGGCTGCTGGCAGCGATCCCCACAGTGACCCTATTGGCCACCTCCCCTGATCTCGTGACCTGGAAAGAGAGAATCGTTTTGAAGGGCTTCCAATTTAGAGATCTATCCTGGTAACAGCTTTCTGTGGCCTAAACCCCCCTTTCTCCATACTTTTCCTTTCAAAAGCTCAGCTGCACTGTAAAGGGGAAAGGGTGACTGTAGCAACTGGCATTGTACCATATTGAAAGTGGAGCACTGCTCTACTCCACCCCCTAGTGGCTGCAGGATGGAACATCCAGATGGATATTCCACCCACAGCCTCCCCACATTTCCATATTTCAACTGGACAGAAGAATGGCTGGGTTATTTTAATCTGGTTTAAAGGGGAAAACCCAGGGAAGTACACAAGTTGTGCTTAGAAGTGGCATGCCATCAGGTGGGCATTCCTTCTAAACCTGCAGCTTTTCTGCTTTCTATGTGAGAAATATCCTTGTGTGTAAGCAGTTTATACTGTCACCAACTGCAACTATTGTGAACGGTCATAGTGCCTCTTTTGTATACATATGAGATGGGCATAGATATATGACTAGGGATGGGCATGAACTGGCTGACAAACTATAGTTTGTCACAAATTTTGACCAACTCCTGGTTTACAAAGGGATGTTTGCCAACTGAACTGCCATGAACTTCCATGAATTTTGAAAGCTGACACAAACTGGTTCGGTTCACAAATGGCATATCATGGTTCGGGTCCATCCTTAGATATGACAGAGTATACCTGCTGAGTTTCTGGAACTTTTCACTATATAGAGCTGCCAACTGGTAAATCCAGTTCCTCTATTTGTCCCTTGACTACCAATTTGATCTGCAGGAAATACCGGGTGATGTTATTGAACCCCATGCCATTAAAAGCTTCAAGTGGCCAGATGCTGCAGATTAAAATCCTATTAAATGGACAAGAAATTTCTTCTCCACCTTGACCAGTTGGCTACCTTATGACTATACTGCGTACATTGAGATTCCCCCCCCCCTTTGCATCTGTCTGTGTGAAAGGCAACTGGGGGATAACCCGTTGTACATCTGACAACTGTTGTGGCTTTCGCACCTTTATGCCACAATAAAGTTGCTAGGCATTAACGTGTGACTATGTTGTTTTATTTTGCTGCTAACAGACTAGCAGTTATTCCCTCCCCTGCCCCAGAATTCACCAGTATCTATTTCAGAAATGTTTGTAAGATCCTCCTGACGTCTCCTTATTTTGCATTAGTGGGGACTGGTTTTCTGTATATACGTACTGGGGGGAAAAATTGGGGAATCTTTCCAAGCATGTGCAGAGGGGTCTTCCCCACCACTGAATCATCACAGCCAAGACCCATATGTCTAAGTTACATTTACAGGCAAGACTTGGGGTTGCCAACTCCAGATTGGGAAACTCATGGACTTTTGGGGGTGGAATCTGGAGAGGGTTGAGATATCAGTGGGGTATGATGTCACGGAGTCCACCCCCACAGAGTGGCCTTTGTTCCAGTGAAACTGATCTCTGTAGCCTGGAGATCAGTTGATATTGGGGGGGGGATCTCCAGGCCCTACCTGGAGGTTGGCAACCGCATGACAGAAAAGTGCCACTGTGCACAAAGGTGTTGGGGACTCACACCATAAGTTGTAGCTGTTCTCTAGGGACCAGCATGGGTTTGGGACGCTTGCATGTGCACTCCTCCAGCGGGTAGTCAACAGGCCGGGCCAGCAACATCAGATCAGGCAGCTCCAGGCTGCGGCTGCTGGCAGCGATCCCCACAGTGACCCTATTGGCCACCTCCCCTGATCTCGTGACCTGGAAAGAGAGAATCGTTTTGAAGGGCTTCTTGGTGCGCATAGCAACAGTCACTGGGAAAACTCGACATCACAGGCTGGCTTCCCAAACATCTCATTCTGGAAATTCGCTTGGGCATTCTGCGAAATAAAAGCCAAGTGGCACTCTCCAAAACACAGAACGGAGTAATTCCAACCTCACCCCCAGTGCTGTTTCAGGTCAGGAACTGGGTGTATGTGGGAGGATAAAGTCCTTCTGCATGTATGCTGCATGCCTGAGCTGAACCGGGCAATGTTAGTGCGGGAACTGGGAACTCGCAGCTACCTGTTACAAGGCATGGGTCACCCAGATCCTGTGACTCCACCCTGTGTCATGAGATACAACTGCTCCATAACCCCAAAAGGGCTGTCGCTCACTGGTAGAACATCTGCTTGGCACGCAAAAGATCCCAGGTTCAATCCCAAGCATCTCTACTTAAAAAGGACCAGGAAGTGGGTGATGCAAAAGACCTCTATCTGGACACCTTTGAGATCCACTGCCAGTCTGAGTAGACCAGGGGTCCCCAACCTTTTCAAGCCTGTGCGGGACATCTGGAATTCTGACATGGCATGGCGGGTGCGGTGACAAAATGGCTGCTGAAGGAGGCAGAGCCAGCCACAAAACGATTGCCACAGCTTAACTTCAGTGACACAGTGTAGATCCTTGTGTCGCAGTGGCAGCTGCCGCCAAAAAGGTAAAGGTAAAGGTTCCCTTGCTCGAAAGCCAGTCGAATCTGACTCTAGGGTTGCGATGCTCATCTCCGTTTCAAAGCCGAAGAGCCAGCGCTGTCCGAAGACATTTCCGTGGTCATGTGGCCGGCATGACTAAACACCAAGGCGCACGGAAGGCTGTTACCTTCCCACTGTAGTGGTACCTATTTATCTACTTGCAATTTCTTGCTTTTGAACTGCTAGGTTGGCAGGAGCTGGAACTGGAGACGGGAGCTCACTCCGTCATGCGGCACACTCGGGTCTCGAACTGCTGAACTACCGACCTTCCACAGCCTGCAGTTCAGTGTCTTAACCACTTGAGCCACAGTGTAGATCCTTGTGTCGCAGTGGCAGCTGATGCCAAAGCAACGTTCTAAAAAAAATCTGCACAGCCAATCAAATATCCAAATAGTCAATCATATTCCTTGCTGGGCAAAAGCCCTACCTGGCCCCAACCACTTCCTCAAAATGCTTGGCAGGCGCCAGAAAAGGTGTCAGTGGACTTTGTGGCACCCATGGGGAACATGAGAGCCAGTTTGGTGTAGTGGCTAGGAGCGTGGACTCTAATCTGGGAGAACTGGGTTTGATTCCTCACTCCTCCACTTGCAGCTGCTGGATTACCTCGGGCAAGCCATAGTTCTGCCAGCACTGTCCTTGAAAGGGCACCTTCCTCACAGGGTGTCTGTTGTGGGGAGGGGAAGGGAAAGGAGTTTGTAAGCCGCTCTAAGACTCCGAGTGAAGGGCGGGGGATAAATCCAATCTCCTCCTCCTCATGTTGGGGACCAGTGTTCCCTCTAAGCTGAGTTAGTGTGAACTAGCTCACAGTTTTTTAGCCTCCCTCACAGATTTTTGTCTTAGCTCAGGAAGGATGGCTCCAGAGCAAACTGATTTATGCAGCAGCCAAATTGCTCGCTCACAACTTTAATGCCAGCAGCTCACAAAGTAGAATTTTTACTCACAAGACTCCACAACTTAGAGGGAACATTGTTGGGGACCCCTGGAATAGACAGTACTAACTTTGATGGGCCAAGGGTCTGATCCTTTACAAGGTAGCTTCATGTGTTAACCCAGCTGTGTTGGGTCAGCGAGACTTTTTTTGTTCAGCCCCACCAAGAAAGCTTTCCAACGCCTCAGAACTGATAATTTTTCACTTTTAGCTTTTTTAAAAATTAGGCCGCAATATTTTCTGTTCTGTCTTTATAATGTGAGGGTATGGATTTGGGAATGTCTTCGCCACTCATGTTTTGGGGCCTATGGTATATGGCGGGATACAGAATTTAAATAAATTACGGGGAACAAACCTGGATCAGGACAGAGAGAGGCTGTTAGGAAGGTGGTGGAGTCGAGTGAAGGACCAGCAGCCAGGGATGACAAGTTATCTCATACATTCCCCGCCACATCCCCATTCTCAAGTGATTGGCACAAGGACCCCAGTGAGCTTTGGGGCTGAATAGGGGTTTGAATGTAGGTTTCCCCACTCCTAATCCAGCCTCTCTGGCTGTCAGACTGAGTTTCTTCAAGAGAAGAATTGTGTCTGCACTTGTATGGAAAAAAAAATAATTTTAAATCAGGATTCCTGGGTTCTGGAGGTTAAGTGTCTGATCTAGTAACAATGGGGCCTGGCCTGAAACCTTTTAGCATCAGAGGCAGAAAACTGAAACGTTTCCAGCAAAAATAGTACCATTTTTGAGACAGCTTATCCACCTCCAATAGCTCTATAAACAGAGGCAGTAAACCATTGGGTTCCAGTGCTAGAAGGCAGTATGAGGGCCCGAGATCTTGGTTTGTTTAGCCCTTCAGGGCATCTAGTCGGCCATTGTGTGAAACAGGATGCTGGACTTGATGGACCACTGGTCTGATCCAGCAGGGCACTTTTTATGTCCTTGGTGGTGGAAAGTGCCTTCAAGTCGCAGCTGCCTTCTGGCAACCCCAAAGGTTTTTCAAGGCAAGAGACATTCAGAGGTAGTCTGCCATTGCCTGGCTCTGCAGAGCAACCTTGGACTTCCTTGGTGGTCTCCCATCCAAGTACTAACCAGAGCCGACCCTGCTTAGCTTCCGAGATCTGACAAGATCAGGCTAGCCTGGGCTTACGCTCTGACGATCCGTAAATCTGTTCTGCTGGAACGTGGCTGCTTCACTCAGCCTAATGGCTGGATCGTCGTCGTTTCAGGGCAAGGATTCATGAGCGCTGTTCCCAGCTCCCTTCCCCAGTGCCTCACCTGTACGAAATTGCTTTCATACAGGGGACAGTCCTTCAGCTCGTCGTATTCCCCACCGGCCAGGCATTTCTGCAGATCCCCCATTCCAAAAGTGGTCTATCTGGTAATGTCCTGGCTTCTGTAGCCCGGAACCTGGTGGAAGAACCAGAAGAGAAAAAAATGATGCCATGTTGAATTTGTTGTGGATTTCCATGCTGGCTTTGGAGCAGCTGGGAAAAGGTTAGTGTTCTCTGGCTGGTAAATAATGCAGGAATCTTTATTCTAGAATGAAATTTCTGCAGACTGGGCGGTCTTTATCTTCAAGCCGCCGCACTTGCAAAAAAAAAAAGTCAACATTATCCTGCCGGCTGCTTCGGTCCACAGTTTCGCGCCATACGGGATAACGCGAGACATTCTATTGCAAGTTTGCAACGAGCTCCGCGAGTCTTTTTTTTTTTTAAGCATAACTTTACCCAGAAGGGGCGGAGCCTACCACCCGGCTCGTGCCACTGCTGATTGGTTCTTTCTACGCTCCTCAGCCCCCCTCGTGGCCCGTATCCCATGCTGCATTGCGGCTGCCGGCTCCCTTGTCACGTGACCCCGCAAGAGGTACCATGGCGGCTGTCGGAGGATCCCTCCAGTTCTTTCTCCCCGTTTCGCTCTTGCTTCTAACGTCAGCGCCGTCGCCTCTCGTTCAGGCCGCCGGAGTCGGGAGCTGCCGGGGTGAGCCGGGCCTTAGGGTAAGTCGTGGGGTGGTTGCTCGATAGACATGAGCC
Source organism: Gekko japonicus (assembly GCF_001447785.1). Taxonomy (NCBI): domain Eukaryota; kingdom Metazoa; phylum Chordata; class Lepidosauria; order Squamata; family Gekkonidae; genus Gekko; species Gekko japonicus. Next base: position 913,465 of record NW_015164672.1, read on the forward strand.
GTGAGTGGGTCTCGATGGAACTGGCGGACCAATAATAACTCCGCTGCTGAACTCTTGTTAATATTAATTAGGGTTATGACTATTCATGAGCGGAGTGGCGATTTTAGGAATCGGATTGGCAAGGCCAGCAGCTTGCTGGCTTTTGCAGCTCAGGTGTCTGAGCAACGTGTGTAAAGAAGAGGGGAGACTGACGGGCAAATGCTATGCTCCGGTCAGTCACAATTTCGTCCTTCCTCCTCTGTCTTGCTCTGGCGTCACAACAGCCCTGTGAGGTGGGTTAGGCAACTGGTCTGTTCCAGCAGGTCTCTTGTTATGTACAGAGTTGCTTTGAGACTGGGTGGGGATTTGCCCTGGGTCTCACAGATCCTGGTCTGCCACTCTGACCCTCACACCATCCTAGCTGCTGTTTGTTCTGCATCACATGTATGGTAACCCCAAATCCTGTCCATGTTTCTATGAAAACACAAGAAAGACTCTGCTGGATCAGATCAGTGGTTCCTCTAACCACATAGAGCTGACAGACTGAGTCAGACCATCACTCTTTCAAATACTGTCTACTCTGACAGCTGCTCTCCAGTAGAGGTCTTTCCCTCTACTGATACTATCTGATCCCTTTAACTAAAGAAGCTGAGAACAGAACCTGGGACTGTCTACATGCAGAGCAGATGCTCTACCACTGTGCCACAGCCCCTAAGATCTTGTTTTCAGCAAAGGGCAACCAGATGGACCTAGAAGGTTCACAGCAGGAACATGGAGACCTAAACCATCTTCTGCCATCACCTTCTACTCACTGGTTCCTGGGGTGGCTAACATTACATTCAAAAATTAAAACTGTAGTAAAAATAATCAGATTGTCAGAAACAGTAAAATAGCAAGAAATAAAACAAAATGCAGACTGCATAAGCTGAACAATTCAGCAATATTTCCTAAAAGTAGCAAAGATTGTTACTTTTGGAAACACACAGCATCACAATATGAAGTGGGGTGGAGAAGGAAAAGGAAAAAGCAAGTCTCAAAACCTCAGGGAGAACAAATTCTGGCATCCAGAGACATACAGCTTCTGAATGTGGAGACCTTCTTCAGCCATTATGGCTGATGTCTATCCTCCATAAATTTGTCTACTTGCCTTTTGAACTTAGTAGCCCTCACCATATTCTGTGGCAGTGAGTTCCATAACTTTATTTGGAAGTCAACCCTCCTGAATTCTAGGGCACATGGTCAAGCATCCTGCACAATCCTATGTATATGTATACTCAGGAGCAAGGCCAGTTGAACTTAGTGGGTCGTACTTATGAGTAAATGTACATAGACTTGTTCTTCAGATGCTCAGAGTTCACATAGAAGTGAGCAAGCTGCTTCCAAGGGGCCCTTCTGATGTTGTAGGCCTTCAAATAATTTTTAAAAGGCTAACGTAGTTGTGTCATCCCAAAAGCACACTTGTACCTAGAGGTAGAGCACAAAACACAAATACAGGCTGTGTTGCTGTTACAGAATATAATTACATCAGTTGCTCATTTACTTGCTGATCTTTTGGTATATAGGCTGAATGATTGCTTTATTGGTACATAGATATGCAGTGATGTGGTCAGAAAAATTTCTAGTGCTGTATTTTTCCATGGAAAATTTTCTGCCCCACATCGCTGTTCATCTGTTGCTGTCAGTGCTGTCGTGCTGTGGATTAGATATGTTAGCTGGGCAAAATGTAGGATATGAAGCATGGACAAACCCAGGGTTTATACATAGCGTATTTTCCTACTTTTGATAACATTATTTCAAGTTTCCTAACATATTTAGATTATTTGTTTAAATTTGAATAGGAAAATTTTCTGATTCAGTTTTACCTGGAAAACCCATATCACTGTACTTATGAGTGTTGCATAGAAATCTGGTAGATGATTCCTTGCATTTCATGGGGTTTTGGTCGCTCTTGCAGGGTTTTTTTCTTCTGCATATAATGTGCCAGTCAAGAAAAAAACATTTTGCAGTATTTACTCAATCCAAGACTAGACTTTTCCCCCACAGGTGTTTGTTCTCCCCCACACACACACACACGGGTGTTGTCTTGCATTCGCATAACACTTGTGTCCTATAATAATTTTTTGTGTATGTATAACATTTTTAGAGGGCTGTCTTCCTTTTGAGTTATTGCAGTATCTGATGAAGAGACTTTAGTCCCCCAAACAGATGCCTTAATAAATCTCTCTGTAATGGTGCCACTAAATTTGTATAGTAAATCTGGACCTTCTCAGTTGATGCGCAAGGGCTAAGATACCTGGTGTTTCATGTCAGGTGCATGTTAGCACATCTGTGAGAGTCATTTCCTAAATAAAGCAGGCTGACTTTGAACAGAGCTTTGTTGCAGTTGTTTACTACTGGTTATGTCCTGTGCGCATTGTGAGAAAGTGTGCCTTGTGTTAAATAGGGCATACCTGGTAGGATTGGGGCAGTGGGAAGGTGAGGACTTGATCTGTCTCTTTCTTCTCAGACAGGCGAGTCTCGAGACTCTGAAACCTGCGGCTTGACTCTGCAGCTGGAGCACTCCTTTGAGCTGGGTGAGTGTGTGGCGTGCAGATGGCTGGTGGACTTGTGGGTGAAGAGAGCATGCACACCTAGCAATGAATCATGCTTATGCCTAACACGAACAACCTGTGTGTGATGTCCAAATGCAGTTGGAGTGTAACACATAAGGTTGGCACATCATTGGGGAAAGATTCCTGTTCAGATGCACTACTGTATTCAGGAAGGGGTGTGGGTTTGTGTGTGTAACAGCTATCATTTAGTAGAATACTTGTGGTGGGCCCTAAATCGCCTAAAGAAGTGTATTAAAAACACTCCCTTCCTTCCAGTGGGTTGGAGGCAACCAGCTTTTCTGCAGGCAAAAATGAAGGAAGAGGTCCCTTTCACTACCAAAAAAGACAGTGCTGGGAATCACAGGACCTGCATGTACAAAGGCCATGTGAGACAGACTTCTCAGGTGCAGTAAGGAGAATTGGGCTCGATCAAGTGAAAAAGCTGTCTGCAACCCACCCACTGTCTTGCTTGAATCCTCTCTAGAGTTTGCACTGGACCCTGCAGACTAGCCTTTGCTTTTGCCACACTGACTGTTGAACTGTGTAGGCAGCACCGGGTGACCTTTACAAGCATATGTTGGGGGGGGGGGCAGACTGGGGATGGAGCAATGTTGTGTTCTTTGGTTTATCTGGAGGAAAGGACATTTTTAGTGGAGATCGAGTGCGAGGCTGGGTACTGTGATTCCTGGGAGAATCCTTGGGCCTACAGCATGTAGGTAGGGGGCTGGGTTCGTCCTGCATGAGGAAGCCCAGGATCTGAGACTCTCTTGGTTTTCTGTTGTCTGCAGATGACAGCATCCAGTTTAAAAAGCGGGGGACTCTCCTGTGGAACATGACCCCCGACTCCAGCCTCTCCCTAAGCCAGAAGCAGTTAACTGAGGAGGAGCGCAATAAACTTAGGGTGAGTGTGCATCCCTGCAAGAAATGAGAGTTGGCTTGGCTTATGGATAGTGATGCAGGGCTGCCATGATATCCCAGCCTGGGGTTCTTGCTGTGAAACCTTGAAAGGAGAATGTGGACAGAGCTGCCTATTTACGGCAGGCTTGCCTTTGCAGTGCGGAATCTGTCTGGCAAAAAATTGGGCAAATGCCTCTCTCTCTCTCTCCCCCCCCCCCCCTTTGGTTTTTTTTAAAATCCATTTGATTTGAAACTCTGAATCATGGAAGTGGAATAAGTTATTCCCAATCAAGGTAATGTATTCTGATCTCCTGCTTTTCAGTTCAGATGGACCTGGATTTGGCTTTTTACATCTTATTGGGAGAGGGAGGAGAGCTGATAGATGTGGGGGTGAAAAGCAAAGAGTTTCCATACCTACTGTGCCTTTCCCCCCCCTCTACAAACTCCAGGAAGTAGCTACAGAAGGTGGACTCTATCGGGTGCGGATCCCACGACGGCCCCTAGGGAGCACAGAGGAGAGTGGAGTTGAATACGTCACCTCCTTTGTCCGGGCGGTGAGTGTCTTCTTCTTCTTCTTTTTTTTTTAGTACTTGCCCTAAATGGGCAAAGTTTATTAGTTTTTAAGAATTACACCAAACAAAACAAAAAAAAGAGCAATACCTTTTTAAAATATCTAGACATTGTCTTGCTCACAACATCTTTAGATACATAGTTCCTTTTTCCTTCTTGTTTAACTTCCACAACAAATATCATTAATCAAAATTCTATTCCCAATATATAGTTCATTTTTCTATATCCTATCTGCTATATTTCATTTTATCTATGCTACCCTATTATTAGTCAGTTTTATAATAATAAAAATAGAAAAGGAAAGAAACAGGTGGTTC
>NW_015164672.1:918365-925472 GCF_001447785.1 Gekko japonicus
CTTCCAAAGCTTGACAGATAGAGACTGTAATCTTTTTTTCCAGTTGTAGCTTAAAGAGATCCCAATATGTCTCCCAGTCATCTAGCTGCTGTAATGTTTCCAAAGCTATTTTCCTTCGCTTCTATCACATTACAAAAGGCCATCACGCTCCTGGACAAGCAGCCTCCACAGATCTGTGAGCTATGCAGTTAGAAAAGTCGCGGTCGCCATTTTACAAGTCTGTCCTCCTTTCAATAAATTGTCCTCCTTTCAATAAATCAAATCAGTCACTTAAGATTAGTCTCTGTAGAAATCTTTTCCCAGCTCGCAGATAGAAGATTTTAGTGCAAAGTTTAGCGCCTCAGTTTTGAAAGTGAAGAACTCCCCTAAACTCTGGCAAGCCACAGGCAGGGGAGTCAGCTCCCTTTGCTTCTGGGGAAGATTTATGGGGGCAATCATAAAAATACTCACTTCTTTTCAAAAATACTCACTGAGTCTTCACCAAGGATGTTAGTGACGAGGTATGGAGGCCCTTATATGGGGTAGTTACAACTTCCCAGTCATGCTAACGCGGCTGGTCTTTAGGAGCTTCTGCTTCAAGACAATCTGATTCCGTCTCCTGCTGTTGCCACAGGCAGGTGGCTCAGATGAAAGTCTTCTGCCACCAGTTTCCTACACTCGAGGTACTGGAGAGACTCCTGACCCGTCCGGTGTGCCCAGAAAGGTCAAAAATTTCACTAAAGAGCTCCCAAAAGCTAGTGAATTTCTGAGTTTCACTAGCTTTTGGGAGCTCTTTAGTGAAATCTGAGCCCTGAGTATTCAACTAGGTTGTTGCACAGAAGCCCCGCCTCTCCCCCGGGCGGTGAGTGTCTTCTGATGCTAGTCTTGGGAAGGCCTTTCTGTGAAACCCTTTCCAGCTTGTAGACAAAGAAGCTGACTTCTGCCTGTCATTCAAACAGAGGAAGCTGTCTTATATTACCAGTCTGTCTTGCATAGACTGGCAGCATCTGAACAGGGTCTTGGGCAGAGAATGGTCTTTGCCAACTTTGGTGGCTGAAATCATTGAGCACAGCAGGGATTGAACTTGGGAACTTCTGCATGAAAAACCCATGCTCTACCACTTAGCCATGGCCCTTCATCAGACTGCCCCAGACCAACCTTACCTCTTTTCCAGAACATCCTCTGGCCCAGCCTATAGATATAACACTCCTCAAACTTTTTATGGTACAAGGGGAAACTGTTGTTTGTCTTTTCCCCCCTTAGCTTTGAGGTGAAAATCTATGGACACATTTTGGGCACAATCTTGCCCAGCTTAAGTGCTTTCAATGCCCATTTAAACCATTTGAAGGAGGAGAAGAAGAGACTGGAGTTATACCCCACCCTTCACTACCCGAAGGAGTCTCAGAGCGGCTTACAATCTCCTTTCCCTTCCCCTCCCCACAACAGACACCCTGTGAGGTAGGTGGGGCTGAGAGAGCTCTTTCGAGAGCTCATGAGAGAACAGCTCTGAAAGAACTTGTGACTGACCCAAGGTCACGCCAGCAGCTACATGTAGAGGAGTGGGGAATCAAACTCGGTTCTTCCAGATTAGAGTTCACTCTCCTAACCACTACACCAAACTGACTGTCCTAACCACTACACCAAACTGGGTGGACTAAGCACACGCTTAAATCTTCCCCATTGAAATTGGTCAAGCTTAAAAAGCATGGTACTTTGACCTGATGGGTGCCCTTTTTTTTACCATAGTAAAATGAACAGGAGTATTTCACTTAACGTGGTTTAGAATGAGCGATAATTACGTAGGCAAAACTGCAGGAGGCACAGGGATTCAAGCCTCCAGGAATGTTGATTACCAAAAATGAAAGCAGAGGAAAGCACGGCGGCCTTAGCCACGAATAGCTTCCATAAGCCATTCCATAATTTGGCATCCCATTCAAGCCATGTAAAAGGCTTTAAACAGATTCATGGAGGTTAGGGCTTTCAGTGGCAACTAGCCATGGTGACTGTGGGGAACCTCCACATTCAGAGGCACTAATCTGAATCCCAGAGCCAGGAGACAACATCAGGGGAAGACCTCGGCCTCTACGCCCTGTTCTTGGCCCTCCAGAGGACCTGGTTGGCCACTGTGTGAGACAGGATGCTGGACTAGATGGACCACTGATCCAATCCAGCAGGGCTCTTCTTATGTTTACATTCAAGAAGGGAATTAGGAGGGCTTTTCTTTGGAGAGGGGAAAATCGTAAGTTCATTTTAAGAAGTGTCAGCTTCCTCGTGAGACGCTTTGGGCCAAAAAACAGGTTTGAAGGCAACCTTTACTGAATTGCTATATGAAACACCGTATCTTCTCAACTTGTGTTGTACACATCTGAACCCAGTATTGGCAAACCACTAAGATTTTTACCTTCTCTGAGTGAATCAAAAGAAAACTTCTTCAGGAATAAGCTAGGTTGGAGTCCAGGAGCACTTTAAAGACCAAGAAGATTTTTTTGGGGGGGGTGTATAAACGGAATGCATTTGTCAGAATAAGTCATGTCTCAGCCTACTCTCTTGTCATGCTACCGCTTTTCTTCGAATTAAACGTAAGGTAAAGGTTCCCTTGCTCGAAAGCCAGTCGAATCCGACTCTAGGGTTGCGGTGCTCATCTCCGTTTCAAAGCCGAAGAGCCAGCGCTGTCCGAAGACGTTTCCGTGGTCATGTGGCCGGCATGACTAAACACCAAGGCGCACGGAACGCTGTTATCTTCCCTCCGAAGTGGTACCTATTTATCTACTTGCAATTTCTTGCTTTCGAACTGCTAGGTTGGCAGGAGCTGGAACTAGCGATGGGAGCTCACTCCATTATGCGGCACCTGGGTCTCGAACTGCTGAGCTACTGACCTTCCACAGCCTGCAGTTCAGCGTCTTAAGCACTTGAGCCACCGCAGCTCCTTAGAATTACAGCACCTTAATAAAACTGGAGAGTGCACAGAAACTGTCCTGGCATTTCAGCACGTACCCCAGTCCCATCCTCAAAGAAGTAACAGAACAGGAGCCTTTTTATATCTCTGAGACTTTCCATGCTAGAGGGAAACTGTAGAGCAAAGATGTCAAACCCCAGGGCTATTTTTGGGCAGGAACGCACAGGAATGGAGTTCCGGCTGGCTCCCAAGTTGGCCACGCCCAGCAGGAACTCATTTGCATAATAGGCCACACCCAACAGCAGAAACTCATTGGAATTGACTACATTAGGGGTGTGTGGCCTAACATGCAAAGGAGTTCCTGCTATTAAAAAAGTCCTGGGTTTTGACAACAAACAAGGTAAACAGAATAACAAGCAAAAGGTGTGTGTGGCTGGATAACCACACTTCTGGTAAAATGGGGGTGCGTCCTAATGTGCTAATGAGCTGTGCTGGCAGGGGTGTGGCCTAATATGCTAATGTGTTTCTGGTGTTGGGTGTGGCCTATTATGCTAATGAGTTCCTGCTGGGCTTTTTCTACAAAAAGAGCCCTGTTGAACCCATTTGCTCTGAGGGCTGGATCTGACATAAATGTCACTTTGTCGGGCTGGGCCCCGTGTGCCATAAAATGTAATGCCAGGTACCGGAGATATTTTACCACTGACTGCGACCCATACCCCTCCTCAGCAGAGCTTGAGGACAAACCAGCCCTCCTCGCCCCCTATGGCTGCCAACGCTGGGTTGGGCAATCCCTGAAGATCTGGGGGAAGACCCTGGGGAGGGCCTGCATTTGGAGAAAGGAGGGACCTCAGCTGGGGGTATAATAGGGGCCCTTTCGGTCCACGTTTGGACTGGTTTCCCCCCAGTTGTTCACAGACCAGATAAGAGCCCTGGATGGGTCAGTTCTGGCCACCGGGTTATATGTGTGACATGTCTGCTGTAGAGGATGCTAATGGTCTGTCTTAAGAAACCGTTGGAACGCTTAAAAACTGGAGAGGGAAGAGCTGAGCCCCATGTACTCAATTACTACTGCCTCACCAATACCTTTGCTAAGGTGAGGGCTACAGGAGGGTGGGCCCGTGGCTCATCATAGGAGAGAGTGAGCTCATCAGAAGCATCTGTCTTTCTCCCCCCCACCACCCCCTTCCCTGCCACAGTGCTCCATGGTAGAGTCACATCTATCCGACAGGCTGACGGTTCATACGGACGTGGCTGGAAACATCATCGGCCTCTCCGTCGTCACCATCCCGGGGTCCTGCCACGGGGCCGAGGTGGAAGATGTGGACTTGGAACTGTTCAACACCACCATCCTCCTCCAGCAGCCCATCCCTGCAGCTGTGTGAGTTTTCCGTTTGCCCCCAGGTGGGGTCGGTGGTGGGTTCTGTCACACCTGAAGAGGTTTGCGACTGGGTATTCTGGATTTGCTGAGGAGGGGAACAGAATGCACTCTTTTCGTTGTGGAGATTCTGATAGAAACATGGCTGCTGCGTAATGAGCAGAGTAGGAGGGCGGGACTCTGGAGCTCCATGCCTCAGCAATGAGGCCCTCTGTGGTCGTTTTTTTTCCTTGGGGGAGAAGAGGTTCTTGTGGGTTAGAGATAAGGAACAGAAGCTATTTGTTAACTCCTAGCTTGGTGTAGTGGTTAGGAGCGCGGACTCTAATCTGGGAGAACCGGATTTGATTCCCCACTCCTCCACATGTAGCTGCTGTTGGGACCTTGGGTCAGTCATAAGTTCTTTCAGAGCTGTTCTCTCAAGGGCAGTTCTTGAGAGAGCTCTCTCAGCCCCACCTACCTCACAGGGTGTCTGTTGTGGGGAGTGGAGGGAAAGGAGATTGTAAGCCGCTCTGATACTCATTCGGGTAGTGAAGGACGGTATAAATCCAATCTCTTCTTCTTCTATTTACTCTGGATAGTAATGGTTAGAAAACAGAGCTCTCAGATTCTCAGCAAAGAATCCAAGGGAAGTGGGGAACTTACCAAGTAGAATTTCTGAGTTTTTTTTTCCAAGATGGGTAGCCATGGTCAGTCTGCCTGCTGCAGTAGAAAAGACCAAGAGTCCAATAGCACCTTAACCATTTCTCTCCGATATTTTGCAATATGTATCTCAGCACTATTTTCCTGAGTACAAATGTTCAACATTTACTGTCCCTTCACTATGAAGTCATAATCCACTTTCAGTGACTCACAAAAGCTCGTACCCTGCGACAAATTTTGTTAGTCTTTCAGGTGCTTACTGGACTCTTGCTCTTTTCTTCTGCTGCTGAGTCATTTGATGGGAATGAGTCCAGAGGTTTAGGCTGTAATCCTAAACACTCTTGAAAAGAGTAGGTGCCTTTGGAAGTTAGCCGGCCTTGCTTCCAAGGAAGTGAGTGTAGATTTGGGGTAAAGCACATGTTAGGTCTCTGTCTGTCTATAGCCTTTTTGTCCTCTTCTACCTCTGTGGAAATCAGAACAGTGCTTATGGGTTTCCCTTCCCCGTTTTATGGTCACGATCATGCAAGCTTCATGTCTAAGCAGGGATTTGAACCCAGGACTTCCAGATCCTATGTCTGGATCCAACCAGCTTTTCTGCTGGTGAAAACAGAAGGAGGGGAGTCCAACTCCCCCCAAAATGACATACTGGGGATTATGGGACCTGCCTGGACAACAGCCTTGTGGCAGAGAGGCAGCATCAAGGGGGGGGGAGGGGGACTAGGTGAGATTGTGTGGACATCTTGGCTGGATCTAACCACTGTTACCACACTGGCTGTCAAGGGGGTCGGGAAGGACCTACCAGCCACAGCTTCACTTGTCTAGGAAAGAAGTTTTGGAATTCACTGCCGCAGGAAGGGGTGGTGGCTACAAGCATAGACAGCTTAAAGAGGGAATTGGATAAACATATGGAGCAGAGGTCCACCAGTGGCTATTAGCCACAAGGTATAGATGGAACATTCTGTCTGGGGCGGTGGTGCTCTGTATTCTAGTTGCTGCAGGGGCAACAGTGGGAGGGCTTCCAGAGTTCTGGCCCCGCTGGTGGACCTCCAGATGGCACTGTGGGTTTTGGCCACTGTGTGACCCAGAGTGTTGGACTGGATGGGCCACTGGCCTGATCCAACATGGCTTCTCTGATGTTCTTAAGTGTGCCGTCTTGTCTCTGATATAGTCTGTGGCTTTCTTCCCCAGACCCGAGACAGCAGCCTTTATTGAACGTATGGAGCAGGAGCAGGCGCAGAAAGCCAAGAATCCCCAGGAACAGAAATCCTTCTTTGCCAAATACGTAAGTGGGAGGGTGGGAGAAACCCAGCTCTCCCACCCCACCTCCCCCTTCCCCTCGGAAGGCATCTAAGTTACGGAGCTGGCCTGCTGGCCTGACTCTTGGTCTGGGTTGGGGAGGGTGGATGGAGATAATTGCGCCCCCCACCACCCTGCTTCTCAGTCACCACCTAGGTCTGCGAAAGGGGGGGGGTGCACTCCCCACCCTGATACTTGTTCTCCCCAATCCCTGCAGTGGCATTTAATTCTGGGCGGGGCAGTGCTTCTCCTAGCGACCAGCTCCGCAACAGCCCCTCGGGAGCCGGGACGTCAGCCCTGAGTCTAAGTAATGCCACCCCTGCCTCACCTTGCTTCCATCTTCTTCTGCACACTTCTGAATAAGCTTGACCCCACCCCCCTTCTTATTTCCCCTCCCAGAGGCAAAAAAGGCTTCCATCCTCCAGAAACAGAGGCTTGTCTGTCATTCTGGCACACAGATTCTGTGTTGGGGTGGGAGGCACCTCAAGGTAGCGACATCTCCCCCCCAAATCCACCCACCGTGTTGATTTACCTCAGTGGGCTGTTTTGAAGTGCAGTGCATTCTGGGAGCCACCCAAGCCCTCAAGATGCTTCACACCTTGCGGGCCCCAAGGCTCCCTAGAGCAGGAGTGGCCAGACTTGCTTGGCGTAAGAGCCACATAGAAGAAACATCAGATGTCCGAGAGCCGCGAGACATGAGCAAATATTGCACGCATGTTTTAAGTGGAAAATACGCACATTTGCTTTTTAATAACGTTAACATTAAGTAAGACTGCCAGAAATTAAAACATAAGGGGTAAAAACAGATCTTGATAATGATATTTAAAGAGACAAATGCTTTATCCAAGCCAAGGGAGGGGGGGCTTTGAGAACACATTTAAAATTGCTTTCTTTCTTTGCTTCCCCCCCCCCCCCCCCCAAC
>NW_015164672.1:925531-932142 GCF_001447785.1 Gekko japonicus
TATGTGTGAAAGAGCCACGTGTGGCTCCCGAGCCAATGGCCACCCCTGCCCTAGGGAAAGCAAGACACGCGTGGGAGCGACTGAGCCCGACACCACCCTCTCTCCTTCTCAGTTCTAACCTGCCAGGTTGCTTCCCTACCTCTGCTTCCCCCCACCCCTGCACGACAGAAGCAGACTTCCCTTTCTTGGTGGCAGGTCTTTTCTTCACGGAGACAACCGGCCCTCCCCCCCGGTGGCTGTCACTCGGTCAAAACGGGGTGCAATCCCTGGTGGTGGAGGTGTCCTATGAGCAGGGTCTGAAGAAGGGATGGGGGTCTGTGTGCAGTGTGGGAAGGAGAGAGGCTGGGGGGCAGGGGCGGTGCACGGCGTGGATTCGGTTTCTGGCGGCCCTCCCCAGAGGTCCAAGGAGGAGTGTGTGGGAATGGGCCTAGAGAAAGGTGTTGCCTTTACGGTAGAAGCTGGGGGAAAGGGGGGGGGAAGGGTTCGGCACAGAAGGGGAGACTCTTGGTGTAATTAACTTCTCTCTTTCCTCCCCCCCACAGTGGATGTACATAATCCCGATCGTCCTCTTCCTGATGATGTCTGGCGCGCCTGATGCAGGGGGGCAGGGAGGGGGGAATGGGGGCAGTGCCGGAGGAGGGGGGCGATGAGGGGCGCGTTGTCTCTTCTCCCATGTTGGGAGGAGGAGTGGTGTAAATAAATTATTGGAGGAACGTCATCCCTCGCCTGGTTTCTGACTGGTGCAAGTCGGGTTATTTCTAAAGCCTACATGATGTTGTCGTTCAGTCACACAGTCGAGTCCGACTCTTCGCGACCCCATGGACCAGATCACGCCAGGCCTTCCTGCCTTCAGCCTACACGTAGGGATGTTTTTATGTCCCTTGAAAATATGAGGGAACTGGGTTTTTGGTAAGCCTGATAAGTAAAGGGTAAAGGCTTCCCTTGCTCGAAAGCCAGTCGAGTCCGACTCTAGGGGTGCAGTGCTCACCTCCATTTGCAAGCTGAAGAGCCAGCGCTGTCCGAAGACATTTCCGTGGTCATGTGGTCGGCATGACTAGACGCCGAGGCGCACGGAACGCTGTTACCTTCCCACCGAAGGGGTACCTATTTATCTACTTGCAGTTTCTTGCTTTCGAACTGCTAGGTTGGCAGGAGCTGGGAGCAAGGACGGGAGCTCACACCGTCATGCGGCACTCGGGTCTCGAACTGCTGAACTACTGACCTTCTGGCCTGCAGTTCAGCGTCTTTTTTTTTTTTAACTGCCCCCAAAGGGGCAGGGTTTTATTAAATTTTTCACATAACATACACAAACAATCATAACATATACATACATACTAACATACAAACAGATACATGGGGGTTCTTTTCATTATACTGCTGCCTAATCCACCTTAATAACAATTTCTCATGAACTGTGTAAGCAACTTTTCTGTCTCTACCTAACAGGTAGTAAACTCTTAGTCTTTCATGTAGTAAACTCTTAGTCTGTCTCTTGCAAGCTTGCCTGCAGTTCAGCGTCTTCACCACTGAGCCACCCCAGCCCCAAGCCTGATAAAGGGGAGTGTAATCTTGTTCTAGACCCCCCCCCCCCCCGGGGGAGTATTCACATCCAAGGGCTTGTTGACATGCAGTAGTTAACTCTGCCTTTCCAGAGGGTGTGTACCAGAGCGCAGTCTTGACAAGGGGATACATGGAGCTGAGCTCTATACTGCTCATTTTTTTAGGGGGTCTATGCAGGCAGAGATGGGGTGGTCTCTCCTTAATGCTCCTGTCAAGGGTACTTTAATGCACCCTGACCTGGATAGCCCAGGCAAACCCAATCTCGTCAGATCTTGGACACTAAGCAGGGCCTACCCTGGCAAGTAACTGAAAAGGAGACCTCTGAGGAATACCAGGGCTCAGGACGTGGACGCAGGCTATTAAGCCACCTCTCTGAAAACCTCCAAACCCCACTAGGGGTCGCCAGAAGTCGCCATGACTTCCAGGCATGCAAGCACGCACATGCACACACAGACAATACCCACCAAAAAAAGAGTAATTTTGGATGCTATTTGTTGCAGGATAGATTTAAGTCCCTCTGCCTTTCTTAGGGGGAGGCCGTCTTCCTTGGCTCCCTTTATGGGGGGCTGTTTAATCTCATTCTTCACTCCTTCCAGCTGAGCTTTAGGAAGCAGCAGCTGGAGGATTGCTCCTTTCAGGAATCTCCTAGTTTGGGACTCCCCAGTGTGGCGCCTGGACACCCAGCAGTATTTCCTTTAGTTCCCACCGAGCTTTTCAGAAAGTCGACGGTGTCATTGCAAGGCAAGGCTTGTTATTTGCTCCCCTATTTCAAATGGAAGGAGTTTCCAGTGGAGGGTCGGGAGGACTGGTAAGCATGCGAACTTTCCTTAGAATGGTTCCCCCCCCCCCTTCAAGCATTTCTTCCCAAGTGTGAAAAGTCTGGCTTCATCTGTGGAAGCTGGGGGGTTTTTGTGTGTGGGGGGGTTGCTCACCAACTCAAAATTTCAAATGTGCCCTCACGTCCAAAAGATCGGGAGACAGCTGCTCAAAAGTTTGTGCTGGTACTGGAGACCTGTTCATCAGGGAAGAGGCTTTTTCCTAACTGCCACGGTCTACATAAAAGATTTTTCTACTCTCATTAGGAAGTTACCCTGCCTTTCTTCCCAACAGGGACCCCAAACTGCTTAACATCATTCTCCTCTCCTCCATTTTATCCTTCTGACAACCTTATGAGGTAGGTTAAGGCAAGTGTGTGTGATTGGCCCAAGGTCACCCAGCAAGCTTCCCTGGCAGGGTGAAGATTCGAACCTGGGACTCCCAGATCCTAGTCTGACAATCAAACCACGACGCCGTACTGGCTCTCAGCTCTCTTAAAACTCTTAAATAAAACTCGTAAATCCCCCCCATCCTTCCTTTGGGGATACCCATCGAAACCACAGAAACACAGCAGTTGAAAAGACCCCAGAGGAAACGATGTGCCCCCATACTTCTTAACAAGTTGTGTAGTTGCTTGGCATTAGGGGATATCAATGAGAGTGGGAGATGCCAGCCGTATCCCATTATTGAAAAGATGTGTTGTATAAGCAGGACACCCTGGGGGGGGGATGTTTCCCCCAGCTGTTGCAACATAAACACACTGTCTCCAGAAGATGGGAACTACCTACCTGTTGCAACTCAGGCTCTGAGTGGGTCCCCCACAGTCAATCGTGTCTCTCCAAGTGAGGGGACTATATTTTCTGGTTTCGCCCAGCTTGCCTCACTGTAGCTCTCTGGAACCTCCGTATCCACAGCAACCACAAAGGAATAGAACCCAGTAGCAGGAGTGCTGAAAGATGTGAGAACGTGTGGGGCTTGGAAGCCAGACCCGGAGTTGTTGTTCTCCAAGAGAGGAGGGCTTAACTGTTGGGCAAAGAGTCAAGACTTCTGGGAATTTAGGGAAGGAAGGAGATGGGCCAGTCAGCATGGAATCTGGCAGAGGCAGGAACAAGAAATCCTGGCTATGTTGAGATGTTAGTGGCATAAATCAAAAGACTGGACTGCACGTTTATTTGAGTTGGGGTGGGGGTGGGGGCTGCATCTATAGGAGAGTAGCCCTGCTTGAGAATTACTATAACCCCACCACAGGTGCTGTGTAGCCACTTTGAAAACAAATTGTGGCCCAATGATCCTCAGGAATCGGGGCATTTTCTGTTTGCATTGTGTAATTCTGCCATCAGGATTCAGAACTTGGGGGGGGGCTTAAAAGAGGAATCGGCAGCTTGTAGGGGTCACAGGGAGAGACTACAGAGCTGTGCAAGCTGTCCAAGCCATGTCCAGGCTCTGTGAATTCTGAGATTTACCCTACCCTGCCACTCACAGGGTTTTCATCTTTTTTTGGCGGTTACAAGACCTAGAAACTTCATTTTGTCGTATTTCTGTCAAAAGGCAAATCAAGCCATTCACTGTGCCGATTCTGACATTATGCAGCTATTCCTGCAGCATCTGCTGCTGAAGTTGGTTACCATTGGTCCCTGCCACATGGCAGGGAAAAGGATAACTGAACCACGGCTAATCAGAGCCGCACCAAAGCTGAGACGCTGCGGCGGGATCCCACGGATCCCCCTAGCTGCGGCGCGGCGCTCCCCGGCACGATCAGATGCCGGGGAGGAAGAGTCTGATGAGAGGGGGAGGCTGACGAACTGCGCATACTCGAGCATGCGCAGTATGGCTGGGGGCCAGGATGCGCTGGCGCAAGGACGCGCCGGCCGCTCCCACGGCCCGGCTTGAGGCGCTGTACTGGATACAACCACCTAGGTAGGTGGTTCTTTTTTAGTGCGCATTATCGGAGGTTGAGACGGATCTGGGACGGGCAGGCAACGATTCCCAGATGTTGCCGTGGGATCGCGCCCGTTTCCTCCGCCCCCGTTCCGTCCCCCTCCCGGCCCAAACCGCCTCGTATGAACAGGGCCATTCTTGCTCTCTTGCATTTTCCAGGCTGCTACACTGGCCAGGTGGGGTGGGATCGCTGTTTAATATTTCCTCAGCTGCTCTCTGCAATCCCCTTTCATATATTGGGCAAGATGGCCAGGGTGCTCTGAGGACCTCTGGTTATGAGCTGTTACTGACTTGGGTTCTAATCTCTTGTTAAACATTTAGGCTCGAGGCAATGCTGCTGCTTTGCACCAGGTGAGATCTGACCATCTTAAGCCTCCAAACAGTAACAATCCTGGCTTGTGTCTGTCTCTTATGCTGTTCCTTGGGAAAAAAACAGTCCTGGCCTAGGCCCCATTATGCTTCCACATCTTACTGCAGATTTTCAGAGCAGTAAGCCTTTAATCTTGATTTTGGATTCCGTGCCTGTTTTATGCACCATTCTTTTCCCTCTGGTGTATTTATTCTGCCGCTACAATTAAAAAAAACAACACTTTTCTAAATTGGGGCGGCACCTCGCTTATGATGTGTGGGGGGAGTGTCCAATTTTTTTTTAAAAAAAAATGCAGTTACCCTAGCGCAGCTGTGCAGTAGCTTCAATTTAAATCCTTGAGGTTCAGGTTTTTCACATGCATTTTAGCCTTAGTTGGTTGAATCAAAGGGAACAGAGGGGAATGCAGGCAACCAGGGAAAACTGATGTTGAAATTGACAAGACTTTTTTTTTTTAAAGCAGCTGTGAAGCCCTATTTCCCATACTGTGAAGCACTAGGGGATTCTCTGCTGTGTTATCAGCCACTGTGAACAATGAGAGTCACACAATCTCATAATATGGGGAAACAGGAAGAGTGTACAGAATGCGGTAGAACCCACTGACACTGGCATTGCAAGCTATGATCATTGGCAAAGTGTGTGGGAGTCCGGGCGCCTGTGCAAAATCAGCTGCAACTCCACGATGCTTTTCACAGGGCTGCAATTTGTATGGGGGAGGAGTCCTCTGGCAGAAGCTTTGGGGAGCTTTTTTTTTAGTCTTGTGCCACTAAATTGATTTTTTAAAAGGGGGGTATTTTTACCATGCCCTAGCACAGCTGCATAGTAACACTAATTTCCTGCACTTCCTTTCAAATTTGTGTGGTTTTCTCTTTGTGATTCTCTGACTTGATCCTGCACACTAGTTGTGATCTTTGCAGTTTTTTAAAGCCTGTTCTGTGCAGATTACACTCTTCCTCCAAATGGACCGATCCCAAGTGGTTCTGAAGTTTGGCAGTTCACAGAAGGTCCATGTGGCTCAGCTGTCATTTTAATGTGAGGCTTCCAGAGACTTCCAAAATGGTTCCCCCAAAAGACTTTGTTCACTAGCGCCCGTTTCCTCCGCCCCCGTTCCGTCCCCCTCCCGGCCCAAACCGCCTCGTATGAACAGGGCCATTCTTGCTCTCTTGCATTTTCCAGGCTGCTACACTGGCCAGGTGGGGTGGGATCGCTGTTTAATATTTCCTCAGCTGCTCTCTGCAATCCCCTTTCATATATTGGGCAAGATGGCCAGGGTGCTCTGAGGACCTCTGGTTATGAGCTGTTACTGACTTGGGTTCTAATCTCTTGTTAAACATTTAGGCTCGAGGCAATGCTGCTGCTTTGCACCAGGTGAGATCTGACCATCTTAAGCCTCCAAACAGTAACAATCCTGGCTTGTGTCTGTCTCTTATGCTGTTCCTTGGGAAAAAAACAGTCCTGGCCTAGGCCCCATTATGCTTCCACATCTTACTGCAGATTTTCAGAGCAGTAAGCCTTTAATCTTGATTTTGGATTCCGTGCCTGTTTTATGCACCATTCTTTTCCCTCTGGTGTATTTATTCTGCCGCTACAATTAAAAAAAACAACACTTTTCTAAATTGGGGCGGCACCTCGCTTATGATGTGTGGGGGGAGTGTCCATTTTTTTTAAAAAAAATGCAGTTACCCTATCGCAGCTGTGCAGTAGCTTCAATTTAGATGCTTGAGGTTCAGGTTTTTCACATGCATTTTAGCCTTAGTTGGTTGAATCAAAGGGAACAGAGGGGAATGCAGGCAACCAGGGAAAACTGATGTTGAAATTGACAAGACTTTTTTTTTTTAACTGACAAGCAGCTAGGAAGCCCCCTTTTCCGTATTGCGGCACACTAAGGGATTCTCTGCAGTGTTATCAGCCATTGTGAAAAATGGGAAAG
>NW_015164672.1:932205-945371 GCF_001447785.1 Gekko japonicus
ACGATCTCATAATATGGGGAAACATGTTGAGTGTGCAGAGTGCACGGTAGAACCCACTGACACTGGCATTGCAAGCTATGATCATTGGCAAAGTGTGTGGGAGTCCGGGCGCCTGTGCAAAATCAGCTGCAACTCCACGATGCTTTTCACAGGGCTGCAATTTGTATGGGGGAGGAGTCCTCTGGCAGAAGCTTTGGGGAGCTTTTTTTTTAGTCTTGTGCCACTAAATTGATTTTTTAAAAGGGGGGTATTTTTACCATGCCCTAGCACAGCTGCATAGTAACACTAATTTCCTGCACTTCCTTTCAAATTTGTGTGGTTTTCTCTTTGTGATTCTCTGACTTGATCCTGCACAGTAGTTGTCATCTTTGCAGGTTTTTTAAAGCCTGTTCTGTGCAGATTACACTCTTCCTCCAAATGGATCGATCCGATCCCAAGTGGTTCTGAAGTTTGGCAGTTCACAGAAGGTCCATGTGGCTCAGCTGTCATTTTAATGTGAGGCTTCCAGAGACTTCCAAAATGGTTCCCCCCCCCCAACTTTGTCACTAAAGCATTAAAGGGAAAAAATGTTTTCAAAGTTTTAGGCTTCTCACCCCAGTGTGTGTCTCTCTCTACATCTCATGCCAGTTTAATTCTGCACTAATGATCCCCCCTTTATTTTTGTTTGCATGCAGCACCGAAATCCTTTTTTTTTTTTTTTTTTTATTTGGGAAATCCTCGCTGATCCCCCTTTCAAGTCAATACCAGCAGGGAGCTAAACCTTGGGCAGTTCCTTTTAACCTTTCCCCCATCGTTTAAATTTTTTAAATTCAGCAATCCAAGACTAGATTCATGCTGCTTGTCAAAATAAATTAAAAATTGAAAAATGAGGGGGAAATGGAATTTGTACCCAGATGAAGGGGGGGGGAGCATGGCAGAAGATGCAAAATGGGCAGAACGCCCTCAATGTGGGTGGAGAGTGACCTTCAATGGGCAGCCAAAGGGTAGGGAGAAATCCGTGGGAACCTGTATGCTTTTGAATTACTTTCAGCTTCGAAGAAAAACAAGGGGAAAATTGGCACAAGTGCACTCTAAGAAAACCCAGGGAAACAGCGACTAGAAAGCAAACAATGCTGAAGGGACAGAAATCAATGCAGAAGGACAAAGAAAACCCAATGGACATGCATGGTGAAAGTGAGGGAAAACACAGTTAACTAAGTGGATTCGGTGTTTTCCCCTACAGAATCTTGATTCTTCTGTGGAGGAATGGGCCCCATTACAGGAATTCCCCTGTAATGTGAAGTTCATTGACTGAAAACTCATGTCATTTTTTTTCCCAACCTCACAGTTTTAAAAATGGCAAATTCTGAAACCTGATTTTTACACACTGTAAGGTTTGCACAGACCTTTCTGTTGAAACAGATTGTTCTGGTCCCTGATGGGTACTTTTGGATTAGCACAAGGATGGCAACCATCAGGATGTTTTGGCCGGTTCCCTTTTAAGTTCTCCCTTTGTCTGTTCCCAAACCCAAAGTGATCTGAGTGAAGAACAAAATGGACCTCAGTAGAGACACAAAGCTCCTGCAGAAAGACAATCAAGGGGTGTTGTTGACCCTCAACCTCCAAAAACCTAGTCCTTCTGAGAGTGTCCCTTTACTCCTGCAAGGCCATCAAGAAGCTGGGCAAAGGCCTTGTGGAGTACAAGACGACAGCTGAAGTGGCTGAGGACAGGCTGAAACCCAACTCCAAAAGACATTGCTGAGGTTCATCCTCTCAGTGAACTCCCACAGGAGAGATCAGAAGACATTCAGCTCCGTAAGACGAAGTAACCTGCTTATTTTTTTGCTGGATATTTATCCCACTTTCCTCCCCCGTGTAAGGTTGCCTACAGACCCTGGAAAAAAGTGCCCTATCTCTTTTACAGAGGCTGAATGCCTGGAAACGGGAAGGCTGAAGCTGTTCGTGGCACAGAGACAAAGAACACCCCTAGTCAGGGGTCATTTCCTGCGGGAGAGCACAGGAGCGGAGCTCCGGCAGTAAGGAGCCCAGGGGGCAGGCACATGCAACAAGCCCCGCCCCCTGTTCCCAGCAGCCCTCAGTCAGGCCACGAGGAGCAAGAAGCAGCCAGGTAAGTTGCAGAGCCCCCCCCCGGCCCATCTTCAGGTACTAGCTCTCCTTCCTCCGTGAGGGCAGATCCTGTGCGTCCCCCCCCCCATAGCTAACGATCCAAAACAGTCCAGTGGAGCCTGAGCAGTGGGTGTTGCCTTCTGACACACTTCCGGTGATGTCAGGGGTGTGTGGCATATACAAATAAGTTATGCTAATGAGTAATGCTAATGAGCTCCTGCACCTCTTTTTCTATGAAATGACCCCTGACTACCACTAAAATTGCCAAGTTGTGGCTGGGGAATTCCAGGGATTACAACTGATCTCGAGGCAGCACAGATCAGTTCTGTCTGATCGTTAACAGCTTTGCTCAGGTGTTGCAAACTGAGGGCCCCGTGGCTTCCTTTATAGAGTCAGCCCATCTCCTGTTGGGTCTCCCTCTTTTCCTGCTGCCTCCAACTTTTCCTAGCATGATTTGTCTTCTCCGGTGACTCTTGTCTTCTCATAATGTGTTGTTGTTGTTCAGTCGCACAGTTGAGTGCGACTCTTCGTGACCTCATGGACCACATCACGCCAGGCCCTCCTGTCCTCTGTCGTGCTCCGGAGCTTGCTTAATTCCATGTTCGTTGCATCTATGACACTGTCTAACCATCTCATCCTTTGCCGTCACCCCCTTCTTCTTTTACCTTCAATCTTTCCCATCATCAGGGTCTTCTCCAGTGAGTGCTCCCTTGACCGAATAATGTGACCCTCGTAATGTGACCGAAGTACTCAGCCTCAGTTCAGTCATTTTAGCTTCTTGGGAGAGTTCAGGATGAGTTGATCTAGCATCCATTTGTTTGTCTTGTTGGTGGTCCACAATATCTATAAAACTCTCCTCTAAGGACGTCAAATGAATCGATTTTCTTTCTGTCAGCTTTTTTCCATCCAACTTTTTGCATCCACACATCATAATAGTATGCATGATCTTGGTCTTTGGGAAACGGGGACTGCCTTAAAACAAAGGGCTCAGTCACTGGGTCTCCTTTACTTTTTTGTCTGTATTGTTTGTACATAAATGTGACATCTCTTAGTTGAAAGGCCTTTGGCAAACCAGCCATTACAACAAGTGGCTCTGGGGAGCGAATGTCAGGCCTTATCTACATATGCAAGTTTAATGTAAATTAAATACACACGAAAGGAGCAGCAACTACCCCGCTGATAGTATAGGTAAAGGTTCCCTTGCTCGAAAGCCAGTCAAATCCGACTCTAGGGTTGCGGTGCTCATCTCCGTTTCAAAGCCGAAGAGCCATCGCTGTCCGAAGACATTTCCGTGGTCATGTGGTCGGCATGACTAAACACCAACGCTGTTACCTTCCCACTGAAGTGGTACTTATTTATCTACTTGCAATTTCTTGCTTTTGAACTGCTAGGTTGGCAGGAGCTGGAACTAGTGAGGAGAGCTGAACTACCGACCTTCCACAGCCTGCAGTTCAGCATCTTAACCACTTGAGCCACCGCCTCGGGATCACCGATCGTGTTGACGAATCTACATAATCCCACCGTGTAACTGCAATTTTAAAAACACTTCTTGGGAGTAAGTGCCACTGAATAGATCTAAGTAGATCAGTTTAGGATTTCTCTCTAAATCCTGCCCACCTCCACGACACTGAAATCTCTCCCACCTACCCACCCAAAGGCACTCCGTACACGCTCGGAGGAACTCTTCTCCACTGACGGCCCCTCTCCTGCAAACGTTTCTCTGAGCTTTTGAGTCTTGCGCGTGCAAAAGACCGACCACGTATTCGCCAGCTTCGCACTATTTCTTACATCGCTACGCACAGTAAGAGCCAAGCCGATGTTCCAAAGGCTAGAACTCAACTGCAGTCAAATCCCCGTGCCCTGGCTACTCAAAGGGAGCAAAGGAGGTCCTGGCTTGTCACCATTATCTCCCCTTGTCCCGGGAAACGATCGCCCAGCCAAAATCCATCAGGAATGGAGGCGTGGGGGGACGACCGTGTCTCTCGTATTAATAGAACAAAGTACAAAGTTTGAGTCCAGGGTCACCTTTAAGACCACCAACGCGCGCGCGAAAGCTTATGCCCAGAATAAAACTCGGTTGGTGGTCTTAAAGGTGACGCTGGACTCAAACTGTGTTCTGCGGCTTCAGACCAACACGGCTACCCACCTAAATCTATATTAAATGACTCAAAATTAAAGGGACAGAAGAGGAAGAACTCAGGAACGCACACACCGCGGAAGGGGGGGGGAATCCTCAATTCATAAAAAGCCACCATCCAACTTTTGAATGGCTCTAAGAAATGCCGCCGTTCAACATGCCAGAGCATTCGTTACAATGTTGCCATTTGGCCACTGTCAGCCAATCACCAAGCGGCAGAACGTGAGCGTTCCATCGCGGCTGCCCAATGAGAGGGAACAGAACGCTCCTCTCGTTCGGGCTGCTCTCAGCCAGCCTTCGCCAAAGTCACGCATGCGCAGGGGTAATCCGATGATTTTGCTGGCGCAAGAAAAAAACAGTCCTCTTATCCCTGTCCCTTATATGACCGTTAGTCCTCTGGGTTTATTAGTTGTCCCAAACACGTTGGGAAGCACCCCCTTATCCCTGTCCCTGATATGAAAGTTAGTCCTCGGGGCTTATTAGTTGTCCCAAACACGTTGGGAAGCCTTGGCGGAATTTATGGGTCCCGCTTTCAGGCAAAAATGTCCTGGGAGGTCCCACCGAGATTTGAACTCGGATCGCTGGATTCAAAGTCCAGAGTGCTAACCATTACACCATGGGACCTGCTGATTCCTTATGTGCGCAGGAGGCTTTCTCAGTCACTGCAATTGAGCTTGCGCATCTCTTGTACATATTGTGGTAAGATCTAACAGGCGCTAGAGGCAAGCGAGGTTGAGCTGCGCAGACAAAAAAAAGCCCTAACAACAGACGTTCAGAAAATAAAGCCCAGAAGGAAGCCGGGAAAGGATCGTCTTCATTTTTTTCCTTCCCAGCATGCTCTCCAGTTCGTGCAACAAACAGATGAGAGCTGTGATAACCACCTCCGTATTTAGTGCTGTGCTAATACTCGGAATTAAATTTGCATCCCGGGGGAGGGGGCGACACAAAGATGCACAGCATCTAGTCCCGCGGGCTCTGCCGCTCGGCTCTGAGCTCCCAGGGTTTAAAAGGCAGGCTGGGAAGTAAGACGCACTAGACGGTCGTTTTGGCGCCCACTGCAGACAATCCAAAAGACGCCTCTCCTACCTAAAGCCCGCTCCATCCGTAAGCCGCCCTCCTGCAAATGCCTCATTGGAATGAACGGGAGTGGCTCGGTGGCTGACATTCTAGTGTGCAGGATTGCCAGTTCCAGGTTGGAAAGAAAATGCGTGGAGATTTGGGGGCAGAGCCTGGGGAGGACGGGATTTGGGGAGGGGAGGGGTCTCAGCAGCCTCCAAAGCAGCCATTTTCTCCAAGAAGATTGAGATCTGTAGTCTGGAGGACCTCAGAATTCCGGGAGGTCTCCAGGCCCTACCTGGAGATTGGCAACCCTAGCTAGTGTGGGTCAGTGACCCTTCGCGGCCAGCCTTTGCACCTCTCAACCTCCCCTCTGCCAGGCTTTTCCCACCCACAAGCCCCTTTTTCCCTGGCTGTGTTGTGTTTGCATATGTTTCTGTTTTGTATCGAGTGGTTTAAATATTTAAAAGGGTGTTATAATATATTGTTTTAATGTTCTGACCTTTGCCACCTTGGGGACCCTACCCTATTTGGGCGGGAAAGGCAGCATGGGAATGTTTAAAATAAATAAAATGAAATATATAACACATCGGGAATGGCACAATGGTGCTCATGCCCATGTATTTCAATGAAGCATGTGCTGGTAAATTTGTGGGTAGAGCACACACTTTAGAAATAGGGCTTCTACCCAGCGGTGACGTCCCACTGGATTTCAGCCTTGGTATCCCTGTCTTTACCAAATAACCATCGAAGATGTGGCAGGTGTTGGCACAGGAGATAAACATATATTCCGTCACAGTAGGACAACACCTACATATCCAGTATGGCTGATGGTAGGCTCAAACACAGATGGTTTGTGTTTGTGCTACCAAAGAACAGTAGCCATGTCTTCAGGGGCCCATTTATGTTTGCTGCTCTCATCTCATCTCACTCCACACAATCCAAAGAAAAAGACAATGGGATCATATTAAGGGCAACATTCAGAAACTACTGGGAGAACATTTTAATCTACTTAGGCACTCTGTGGATGAGATTAGCCATTCTTCAGCCACGGAACATCCAAGGGGGTGTGTGTGCAGACGAAAGCTTATACCTTGAATAAAACTTTGCTGGTCTTAAAGGTGCCACTGGACTCAAACTTTGTTCTAGTGTGACACAGGATGCCAGACTAGGATCTGGCGGGACCCAGGTCTGAATGTCCACTTTGCTATGTGAAGCTCATTGACTGGCCAGACTTGCTTTCACACACACAAAATAGCACACTTTCAGTGCACTTTGCAACTGGATTTTCCTGTGTGAAATGGCAAAACCCTCTTGCAAATGGTCACTGAGGTGGATTGAAACTGCATTATTTAGCATGTTTGAGAGTGTGCCCAATCTCTCTCAGTTTACAGAGTTGTTGGGAAGATAAACATGAGAAGGAGAGAATGTTTAAAAGAGTTGTTCTAGAGGGCATTTTTATAAAGGGAATAAGGCTTTAGTCTATCCGAATATTTACTGTATGATCATCCTGCTGTTCCACTGTTCGTTGTATGTATTATCTAGCTCTCTGCATTACTTTCTACTTTGGTAATTCCATTCTTTTTTGCATTGTCTATGCCGTACCGTGTCTGATAATCTTTTTTTTAGCATTGTTTCTCATTTTTGTGATCCAAGTCCTACTGCGCTGTTTGTTGGATTTCATTGCACTGTTTTATGCTGTTTAATCCACCTTGAATCTCAGTGAAAAAGACAAGCTATAAATAAATACAAAAATAGGTTTCAGTCCCCATTGTGGCAAAAAGAAGGTGTGTCAGTCAATAAAACTCAGAAGAACATCTTATCAGTAAGTTTAATCATATTCAGTAGGGTTTAGATAGAGACAGCATTTCGCATCCCCTACCATTAGAGTCATATGAACAGAGAGACTGTGTACTCACGGATTACAGCTGTTGCTGATGTTATGGTGTACTTTGGAGTTCTGAATAGAAGTGTCACAGGCTCTGTGCACATCATGGACTTTTAAAACCTCAGTTTTCTTGGAAGTGGAGGACTTTCCACTTTCTCTTAGCATCAGACTTCAGAGGGGGACTATCGAGAGTCAGAGAGAGAAATATGCCAGGACCCTGGTCATCCTTCCCTTTCTACTGCTCTGATACAATCCCTTTGATGTGTAGATTGCCACTCTCAGGGAATTTTCCGCCTGACCTCTTCTCTCTACAGTATACTTGTCCATATTGGCACCATGAGAGCAGGACATGCCTCCTGCATCTCTATCCATCCTGGCTAGTTAGACTAGATTAGAATCCTTTTCCTATCTTGTCTAGAATGATAGATCCAGGTGGGCAGCTCTGTTGGTCTGAAGCAGTAGAACAAAGTTTGTGTCCAATGGCACCTTTAAGACCAACAAAGTTTCAGTTATTAAAGTCTTTGCATCTGTTAAAGCATCTTCATTATGTTGCATGCTAATGTGCTGTTCAGCCTCTGTATATATGCATGAACGGTTAACTTCCATTTCAATGTATCTGAGGAAGTGTGTGTACATGTGTAAGCCTATACCTTGAATAAAACTTTGCTGGTCTTAAAGGTGCCACTGGACTCAAACTTTGTTCTACTGTCTAGAATGAGTTCCTTACAATAAAGGACTCATGTTAGCTTCTGCAAAGATAAAGAAGGTCCGTGTGTAACCATGTCTCTTGGCAGCACACACAAACCAGATAGACTCTGCTGCGTTATGTGCCTTGAGCACTCTGCTAACCCAATAACCCTTCAAGTTCACACACACACCCTGGATGTATGTATGACTGAGGATACACATTATGCATCCGAGAAAATGACAATTCTCGCCTACAAAACCTGCCACAAGAAACCTGGCAGGTTCTGAGGTTCCACCAGACTCTTTTAACTTTTTGCAGCGAAAGAAAAATAGAGCTGCCATTCTGGAACTTGCGCCAAAAAACCTCAATGTAGTATTAAATCCCAGACTTGAGTCTTGATCCCCCAGCATCCGTCTTCTTACATGAAAAGCACGCAACACCTGCTCATTCACAAAACAACATCAAACTTCCTTTGCACAGCGGCAGCTGGGACTGTGAGTTGCTGTTGCCTTCTGCTGGTTCGAATCGGAACTCCTCAGCAAGACAAAGGGAAGGAGGGCAGTGTAAGGCATCTCTGCCTTTGAACGGTCCTGCCCATCTAAGTTTTGTTTTGTAGTTGATTCTGAGCAGCCTTGCTTGGAAGGTCTCAGAGGACAGCCCGTGTGGAAGACTGGCTGGAGTGTCAGACTAGGAGCTGGGAGAGCCAGGTTTGAATCCCCACTTTGCCACACTGGATGACCTGGAGCCAGGTATTCACTTAACCCACCATGCAGGGTTGGCGTGAGGGTAAAATGCAGGATATAAAGCTCTTTGATTCCCCACTGCGGGGAAAGGCAAGGTATACCTGAAACAAAGGACAAATTAGAACCAAGGTTCCCTCTAAGCTGAGTTAGTGTGAGCTAGCTCACAGTTTTTAAGCCTCCAGCTCACACGTTTTTGTCTTAGCTCAGGAAGGATGGCTCCAGAGCAAACTAATTTATGCAGTAGCCAAACTACTCGCGCAGAACTTTAATGCCCGTAGCTCACAAAGTACCATTTTTGCTCACAGGACTCCACAGCTTAGTGGGAGCATTGATTAGAACCAAACTTCACTCTCAGATGTGTAATTTGGCACCCAAAAGCAGGTGTAGGGGGAGTGGGAAGATCTGGATTGAGGCCATAGTCTTGGGTAAAGGGGCGTATGTTGACAACTCTGGACAATTTTTTGGATCAAAAAAATGCTCCCCTCCACCAGGATGCATTATATGGGAAGGGAAGCAAGGCAGAGGCACAAAAAAGATACCTAACTGTAGTGTATCAGGACCAGACCGCATGGTCAGCTTGGGCACCACGCGGTCAAGCACAAGCGTCAAGCTCACTCCGACAGACAATAGACAATACGGATCCTAGCCCGCACCAAACAGAGGGCTAGGCTCCGGGCTGAGAGGCTGTGGGGCTCTCCAGCCACTAGTTTTGGACCTATTGGGAAGTGAGGGTGTGTTTTGGGTGATGGATTCACGGGGGATATAAGCCGGCCTGCAAGCCAGCTTGAGTTGTCTTGTTCTTGATCTAATAAAGTACGCTAAGCTGAAATCACTTGTCCGTCTGCGTACTTTTCACTGGCGACGAGGATGGGATTCATCTCCCCTGAACAGAGACCAGGTTCTGGGCATTGCCTTGAGTCGCCGCACCGAAATCGCCACCGCCATCGTGCGCATCTTCAAAAGCGCCGCTCATCGCACCGCTCCCAGCTCCGAGCATTGCACCGCTGATCACTAGAGCAGCACCGCACCGCTCCTTCTCTATGTTCGCTAGTTCCCGCCATTCCCACAGTTCCCACCATTCGCTTCCATGTGGAACCGTAAGATGGCTGCCACACCAGAGAGTCTCCCTGCCTTCGATATCGCCCAACCCTCGCAGTGGGAAACCTGGCTGGAGACACTCGAGAGCCACTTCACAATCCACAATGTGACGGACCTGGGTATGAAGAAGACGTACCTTCCCCGCCACTGCGGGATGGAAGCCCATCTCTTGCTTAAAGACTTGATAGCGCCCCAGTTGACCAAAGCTGAGTCTTACAGCTCTTTGGTTAAGGCGCTGACCAACCACCTGGCTCCCAAACCTACTAAGTTTATGGAGCGAATGGACTTTTTTGTGAAAGTCCAGGGCCCCGACGAGACCGCCTCCAATTTCCTGGCGGCGCTACGTCGGGCCACCACCAGGTGCTCCTTTTCCGACCAGGCTGAAGCTCTCCTCAACCAGTTCCTCGTGGGACTACGGGAGCCTAAGCTCCGGAGGAGACTCATCATCCAGGACGACCTGGATATTGATAAGGCAATCAGAGAGGCCACCGCTTATGAAAAATCGCATCACGACTGCCGTGCTACTGTCGGCTCTGACGCCTCGGACGAGGTGCTACAGGTCTGCCATCGGCCGTCCCAGCGCCTGCATGAGCCGTCCTCCAACTCAGGCAAAGCGTCGTCGGCTACCTCGGCCCCATGCGCCAGCTGCAGGGAGGACCACGAACGAAGGTCTTGCCGGTTCCGGAATGCCGTTTGCAGGACGTGCAAGGGTCCAGGGTCTACCGCTCCAAAGGACAGCGCCCGAAGACTTCAGCCCACCAGACCTCGACAGACCAGCTCATCAATCTCCACTCCCTCTCGGCCCACCAGCAGCAGCACCTGGTATGGTAACTTGCCCCTGAATGGCCCCAACAAAGTGCATGTTATTGTTCTCATAGAGGGGTCCCCCTGCAGCATAGGGATTGATACGGGGTCAACGTTTTCCATTATCTCAGCGGATATGCTTCGCCAGCTATGCCCCAAAGGGACCTCCGCCCCCTGCATAAGCCACGGGGTTTCGCATTACGGGACTTTAATAAGAACCCTGTGGCAGTCCGGGGCTGGGGCAAGTTCCAGGTGAAGTTCCAGGACTCTGACAGCCATTTAGACCTGCTGGTGATGGAAGAGCGACTTTCCAGTCTGCTGGGCCTCTCCTGGTTCGGGCCCTTGGGACTATCTTTGAATGGGGTCAACCAGGTCTGGTCACAGGATTTTGGCACTGTGTGCGCTGAATTTCCCTGCATTTTCGATGGCACCCTGGGATGTTTCTCTGGGCCCCATATTTCTCTGGACCTTGACCCTGCTGTGCGCCCCATTCGCATTAAGGACAGGCTGCCGCCACTGGCAATGAAGCCTAAGATTGAGGCTGAGCTGGATCGCCTGGTGGAACAAGGGGAAATGCTCCCTCTAAGCTGTGGAGTCTTGTGAGGAAAACCTCTACTTTGTGAGCTATTGGCATTAAAGTTGTGAATGAGTGATCTGCTGCCACATAAATTAGTTTGCTCTGGAGCCATCCTTCCTGACCTAAGGCAAAAATGTGTGAGCCGGAGGCTAAAAAACTTTGAGCTAGCTTACACTAGCTGAGCTTAGAGGGAACACTGGTGTCTGCCTAGTTAAGGATTCCGAGTTTTTCTCTAGGGAGAATTTGACCGCAGACTGTCAGGCAGCAATTCTATTTATGGTCAACTGGTGGCAGCCAAGAGTAAAACCAATATTTGTGATGGGAAACCTGTGGGATGAAAACAGATGAGATCAACCACCTCATTGTGGTCTAGCAGCTTAAGATCAGGGCCAGCGGAACAAATTCCTCATTCTCCATGATAAAAGGGGCTGTTTTATCAGACTTGGACTAAAAAGTAAGAAGCAAATGTATAGTGAGCAAAACTGATAGTGTAGTAAAACCTCTTCTGGAATGTATCTTGGCAGTCAAGACAAATTCTTAGCTCACTGCCCTGATTCCTTGAGGTTATTATTATGCTGAATCCTTTTTTCTCCCTCCACAACTATCCACTGCAAGCATACTCATTGTCCACAACATTCAAGCAACCCTATGAATGAATGACCTCCAAAGCATCCTATTGTTACCAGCCTTGCTTAACAAAGTTTGAATCCAGGGGCACCTTTCAGACCAACAAAGTTTTATTCTGGATGCAAGCTTTTGTGTGCGTGCACACTTCACCAGTGGTGCAAATAGGAGCTCAGGAGCCTTTTTGTGCAGGGGAAATAATGTGTGTGGGGGCCAAGCCCCCTCAACCGGTGCCTTGTGGTCCTGATCTAAATCATGCCCACATGCACCTAAGAAATGCAGTGTATTTGAAGAAGTGTGCATGGACATGGAAACTTATACCCAGAATAAAACTTTGTTGGTCTGAAAGGTGCCCCTGGACTCAGATTTTGTTCTGCTGCTTCAGACCAACATGGCTACCCACCTGAATCAGCTTTGCATACTGAGGGCCCTTGTGGCATCCTTGACTGAAGCAATCCATCTCCCGTTGGTTCTTCCTCTTTTCCTGCTGCCTTCTGCTTTTCCTAGCAGTATTCTTATTACTCTATTACAGTGGCTTCACCTTTATTTACCCTGTTTTCATCCACCCCTTCCACCAAAGAACTCAGGGTAGCATACAATGTTCTACCCAGATTATCTCCTCAGTAGGAAGATGGAGGGGCCCATTCACACATTACAAAGTCCTTGTGTCCCCTACATGTTCTGTCAACCAGGTATGGTCTGGGAGTTTTGTTTTTGCCATCAAGTCACAGCTGACTTCTGGCAACCCCTTACAGGGTTTTTAAGGCAAGAGATGTTCAGAGGTGGTTTGCCATGGCTTGCCTCTGCAACACAACCCTGGTGTTTTGTGTTGGTCTCCCATCCAAATACTACCCGGGGCCAATCCCACTTAGCTTCCGAGGTCTAATGAGATCAAGCTAGCCTGGGCTATCCAGGGCAGGGCAAGGAGCTCTGTGCTTGGAACTTAATCCCTAGGTGCATGTGAGCCTGATTTATATGTATGTGTACAAGGTGAGGTTGGTTGGTCCTGATAAAAGGTTACACACAATGCACAAGGTGAGGTTGGTTGGTCCTGATAAAAGGTTTTCACATGGGTTGTTTTTTTTTAGGGAGGGGCAGGATATTTTGCTTTAACTCAGTGCAGCAATTTGCATCCTCAGTCTCACAGTCAGGGGTCATTTCCTGCAGGAGCACACAGGAGCAGAGCTCCAGCAGTAAAGAGTCCAGGGGGCGGGAACATGCAACAAGTCCCACCCCCTGCTCCCAGAAGCCCTCAGTCGGGCCATGAGGAGCAAGAAGCAGCCAGGTAAGTTGCAGAGCTCCCCCTGTCCTAGGCCTGCTAGGTGGGGGCGGGGAACCCCCCCGCTTTGGAGGCCCGATTTCCGCCGTGGCGGAATCGGGCCCCGGGGGGAACTCCGCCCCCCCGAAGCTGTGTCACCAGAGGTGACACACGACGTAGAGGATGT
>NW_015164672.1:945515-953303 GCF_001447785.1 Gekko japonicus
CGTCCCCCCAGCCCCAATAGCTAGCAATCCAAAACAGTCCAGTGGAGCCTGAGTGGTGGGTGTTGCCTTCTGACACACTTCCGGTGATGTCAGAGGGTGTGGCATATGCAAATAAATTATGCCAATGAGTTATGCTAATGAGCTCCTGCAGCTCTTTTTCTACAAAATGACCCCTGCTCACAGTGATGCCGTCTCTTTCAAAGAGGAAGCCCAGGAACATTCACTTCCTCAGATGAAAATTCACAAAATGATTCTGTGCTCCAAAACAAGGAAGTGGGGCGTTTCCATTGCAGTTCAAAGCTGTTCCCTCTTCTTGTTTGGAACACGGCGGGAAAGAGAATCTGGGTCTCTTGCATGTAGTGTCAGAACATTCACTTGCCAAAACAAGTTTTGTCTGCTTGCGTTCTGTGGCTTTCCAGGGACTTGGCACAGGCAATGGAGAATAACTAACATGATAACCAGGGGTCATTTCGTAGAAAAAGAGATGCAGGAGCTCATTAGCATGACTCATTAGCATAACTCATTTGCATAGGCCACACCCCCCGACATCACCGGAAGTGTGTCAGGAGGCAACAACCACCACTCAGGCTCCACTGGACTGTTTTGGATTGCTAGCTATTGGGGGGGGGGGAAGTGCAGATCTTTCCTCACAGAGGAGGGAGAGCTTGTACCTGAATAAAATTTGGTCTTAAAGGTGCCACTGGACTGTTTTGGTCCCGGGGGGGGGGCGGTGGGAGCTCTGCAACTTACCTGGCTGCTTCTTGCTCTGACTGAGAGCTGCTGGGAGCAGGGGGTGGGGCTTGTTGCGTGTGCCCACCCCCTGGGCTCTTTACTGCCGGAGCTCTGCTCCTGTGCGCTCCAGCAGGAAATGACCCCTGATGATAACTAACATTAACATGACCTTTGCTATGAGGAAAGGCCAAAGAATCTGAGGCTGAAGTTGGTTCCCAGTTCCTTGGGAACCGGATAAGGAACGAATAGGGTGCAGCCTGGCCCCAGTGTCTTCCTGCATGATCAACTTGAGAGCTTTTCTCAGGGTTTTTTTTGGTTGAATTGATACGTTGCGAACAAGTAATGAATAAGGAACTGGGAACCAACTTGAGAACTCTTGCCTGAAAGCTATTTTATTCATTGTATATCAATGCAGCAGAAATAAATATTCATTCATAACTAGGCCCCAGGGTTGCCAATTCAGGGTTGGGAATTACCTGGAGATTTGGGGTACAGCCCAGGAAGGAAGGGGGTTTGGGGACCTTACAGGGGTACAATGCCATACAGCCACCATCCAAAGCAATCATTTTTTCTGGGGGAACTGATCTCTGTATTTTGGAGATCAGTTGTGATTCTAGAAGATCTCTGTCCCCCACCTGGAGGCTGGCAACCCCACTAGGCCCATGACTACAAGGGCCCTGTTAAATCTCCCCCAGGACCCATCTTTGATTTTGCAGCTTTCGCTTTTAGAAAGTCTTTCGCACTTACAGGGAAATGAAGAGGAAATGCATTGTTCCTGTACTGAATCCAATTATACTCTTATTGAATAAGCACATCCTCACACGCCCGGTTCCATATCCTTTTCTCTTTTCCTTCTCTTTCAAAATTATGTTTTTATTTTCTCGAAAAAAGTGGGACAAGGGGGTAAGGGAAATATAGATCCATCGTTTATCAAATATCATGAGTTGTTACAAATAGAATCAGATGTATTATCAGATGTATTATATATTTTGAATATAGAAACAAACAACAAAACATCGATATTACAGTGTTTTGGGACAGATTCTCTCTTTAAAGGAATAAACAGAAACGTTCCTAATGTTGGCGACAATCTTTTAACAATAAAAGAGATTGCATCTTTAGCAGCTGAACAAACATTTACGCTAACATTAAATTGTTGTTAAAACCTGAATACGGTCTTAGTCGTTTGTCTGAATCTAAATTTTATTCTTACTAAATATTAAATACTAGTGGAATACAGATGAAAATATTTAAAACTATAATTGATGTCTCCATCAACTTTAATATGATATTCAGATAATTCCGAAACTCAAAAAAAGCCCCTTTCCTTCTCTCTTGTTTGATTCTTGTTTGATTCTTCTTGCCCTCAATGTCAGCTGCCCAAGAGAGATGTCTCCAAGAAACCTGATCCAGATCTCTGCTGCCTTTTCCTCACCTCCTCTGCTTGCTATGAGGAATTTGCCTCAGAGATAGGATGGGGGGGGGCGGGAGATGTGGAAGACCAAGCAGCTGTCCTGGGGTCTGTGGAGCTGAGAAAGAACAGCAAAAGTAGCATAAGGAGAGGGTTTCTTCTCTGTTTCATGAATTCCACTTCCTCAGAAGTAAATTGTGGTAAGAAATATTGAAAGATGGAAGTATTTGGGTTTAAAATGAACCAACTAAGTTATGAATTCCATATACAATATCTGGCTCTGCCCTGGCTAGAAAAAGAAAAAAAAAACAGGCTTGACCTTTCTTTCACTGAATATGTACTCAACATTACATTCCCAGGCCCAGGGGCGTGTGAGACTTTACAATAAGCAGCTGGCTTGGGAAGTGGCAGAACCCCAATAAAGATGTGTGGCCATTTGGACACCTGGCAAGATAACACTAGCTTCCTGAGAGACAGAGAGTTCACACACATACCCCGCTTTTCATCTCTCTAAACATCAAAGCACAGTTTATTTCCCTGATTGGGGGACACCTGGATGACACTGTATTGATCCCTTTGGACTTTTATTGTGTGAGACCAAGGAAACAATATTTCCTGTAATACAACCTCATCTTTTAGGAAGCAATTTTCAGATAGGAAATTTCCACTTCCATGCTAATCAACACCTGA
The DNA here is from genome assembly GCF_001447785.1 of Gekko japonicus. Classification (NCBI taxonomy): domain Eukaryota; kingdom Metazoa; phylum Chordata; class Lepidosauria; order Squamata; family Gekkonidae; genus Gekko; species Gekko japonicus. The sequence continues at coordinate 948,349 of NW_015164672.1, forward strand.
TATGATCATCAAAAAGAAGAAATGCTGATCGCCACTTTGGGCTCAGGAAGCAATTTTTTTGTCTTCTGGGCGTGGAACAGCGGTCACTGGGTGTGTAGGGGAGATATTTGTGAATTTCCTGCACTGTGCAGGGGGTTGGCCTAGATGACCCTGGAAGTCCCAACTCTATGGTTTTATGAAGCTTACCCAACATGTCTTGTAGATTCTAAGGTGGCTGCTGAATACTTGTGCACCCATTCAACTAAGACATTTTAAGGACATCAAGCTTATATTTGTGTCAGGTTGGTGTAGTGGTTAGAACATAGAGTATGATCCAGGTTTAAATGCCTACAGTGTCACGAAGCTTGCTGGGTAGCATTGGGCTAGGGTTGTCAACCTCCAGGTGGTCAACAAACACACAAAAATGGAAATACAGTGAATGCAGTTATACAAACAAATAAACAGAATAATCTGTCACACTGTACAAATCACACTAGAGACTACTGTCTTTTTATACAGTTGTACTTGCAACCAAAATTAATACACATAACCAGAGGTCATTTCGGGGGGATCGCGGGGGATCACAGTTCCCCCAGGTGAGGTGCAGGGGGCGGGGCACACGACGAAGCCCCGCCCCTTCTTCCGGCCGCCCCCTTCTTCCAGCCTCATTCTGTTGCAGAAGGAGGAAGAAGCAGGAGGGTAAGTTGGCGTCCTCCCCCTCTGCCTGGCTGAGGCCACTCCACGTGGCCTCCGCAAGGACTCCCAGCCCCATCCAGGAGCTTCCCCGAGGTAGCTGTGTTAGTCTGTTGCTGCAAAATAGTCCAAGAGTTCAAATAGCACCTTTAAGACTAACAAATAGCACCTTTAAGACTAACCTTTAAGACTAAGACTAACTGAGTGGTGGGTGTGGCCTTATGACACACTTCCGGTGATGTCAGGGGGTGTGGCGGGGATGCTGATCACCACTTTGGGCTCAGGAAGCAATTTTTCTCCAGGCCAGTTTGGCTGGAGATCCCGGAGGGTTTGGGTTTTTTTGTCTTCTGGGCGTGGAACAGTGGTCACTGGGTGTGTAGGGGAGATATTTGTGAATTTCCTGCACTGTGCAGGGGGTTGGCCTAGATGACCCTGGAAGTCCCCAACTCTATGGTTTTATGAAGCTTACCCAACATGTCTTGTAGATTCTAAGGTGGCTGCTGAATACTTGTGCACCCATTTCAACTAAGATATTTTAAGGACATCAAGCTTATATTTGTGTCAGGTTGGTGTAGTGGTTAGAACATAGACTATGATCCAGGTTTAAATGCCCACAGTGTCACGAAGTTTGCTGGGTAGCCTCCAGGTGGTCAACAAACACACAAAAATGGAAATGCAGTGAATGCAGTTATACAAACAAATAAACAGAATAATCTGTCACACTGTACAAATCACACTAGAGACTACTGTCTTTTTATACAGTTCTACTTGCAACCAAAATTAATACACATAACAAATAGTTTTGCCACCATGCATAAATGACAACTGCACCAGTTGCATAGTGACCTAATAGTCCTTGAAAGTGCAAGTCTCTCTTCAGATTGGTGTGGTCTCCAGCTCATGGTGCAGAGAAGAGTTTCCAGAAGAAAGCATGCAATAGACAGCATGAGCTCAGGACTAGTTGTGTGAACCAGAGGAGCGGCGAAAGCACGCCTAGGTTTCTTAGGGCTTCATCAGGCCGTTTAGGGCTTCGTCAGGCCACTTCTCTTTAGTGATGCAGCTCAACCCAGCTCTGGCAAGATTCAAAACAACACGGAGTCTACGGAGTCTGCCACTGAATGAATGTATTTGGAATACAAAAGTGTTTTGCCACCCACTTTCTCCTCCTTGAGGACTGTGAACCACACAATAGTAACTAGTGGATTTAACCAAAAAAAACCCCCAAAATAGTAACTAGTGGGGACAATCTGGGGTGTAAAACGGAGGGTGGAATGGTGTCAGATGAATGCACTGTTCGTTAGAGTAACTTAAGGAGGGGTACTACTCTAGAAGGAGGCTCCGCTGGGGTTGGACTAGATAACCCTGGAGGTCCCTTCGAACTCTATCATTCTGACACTCTGAATCTGAATAATCATGAGTTTCCCATATAGGGATATTGTACACAGGTGTGGGAGATGCTCTTAATGTGGTGAGTGCAACTAATGTAGAACTCTTCCAAATGTACCGTTTTCCAAAGGAAATAGGACAGAGCCTCCTTTGACACTTTATAAGATATTGATTATACTGGGAGATGTTAACAGAATAGTTATGTTAATGCTCCCCCCCCCCAGTTTTGCAAATAGCTTTAAGAACTTTTTTTTGGGGGGGGCTGGAAAAGTAACTAATGGTAGATTATAGTGCCATAGACAGGGGCCTAGTAGCAACTCGAAAAAGGTTTTATTCCAGCATAGTTATGGTAGTTTAGCCAGAATAAAACGTTGTCCATCTTTAAGATGACACTAGACTCCTGCTTATTGTTGCTACAGCAGACTAACACGGCTGTCCCTCTGGAATTAAGATAAACAGGTTTCTGCAGACTGAATCTCTCTGGCGGCTGGAGAAGGACCATGCCTGACCACCTTTGAGCAACGAGGTAATGCGTCATTAAGCTCCTTCCTTATTCCATAGGGATGCCCAGTCAAGCAGGCTGTGCAAAACAGCTAGTCCATATCAGAGGAGGCATGGAGCTCCTGCTTCTCAGGATTAGGGAGACCAATTCAATCCTGGATTCCTTGTGGCTGAGCCGTAAAATTTTGGGACACACGTGGGCAAATGAAGAAAAGATTCACCCAATATCCTACCTGAGGGGGAAGATACAAAGAGCCAGTTTGGTGAAGTGGTTAAGAGGGTGGACTCTAATCTGGGAGAGCCAGGTTTGATTCTCTACTACTCCATATGCAGCTGCTGGTGTGACCTTGGGTCAGTCACAAGCTCTTTCAGATCTGTTCTCTCAAGGGCAGTTCTCTCAGAAATCTCTCAGCCCCACCTACTTCACAGGGTATCTGTTGTGGGGAGGGGGAAGGGGAGGTGATTGTAAATCGCTCTGAGACTTCTTCTGGCAATGAAGGGCGGGGTATAAATGGTAATGAAAGACGGGTTATACATCCAATCTCTCTCTCTCTCTCTCTCTCTCTCTCTCCCTCTGACCTTGAACCTCTCTCTCTCTCTCTCTCTCTCTCTCTCTCTCCATCACTAATTTGGGGGTGAACAGTACTTTTGTTTTTCTCAAGTGGCCAGGCCAGTATGTTCCCTCTAACCAGTGTTCCCTCTGACCAGTGTTCCCTCTGACTCAGGGGGAGGTGGGAATCAAAACAATCCAGAAATGTATTTCCAAGCCACAGCAGAAAGATTTCTCAATGTGGGCCAAACACGCACAAGGGAGTGGCCCAAACCAAACGTATCCTCCTCCCTCTTGAGACCAGCCCATGAAGTTAATCCCCTTGGAAAAGGAAAGTTTTTGTTATACCCATGGTCACAATGTTCCCTCTAAGCTGTGGAGTCTTGTGAGCAAAAATTCTACTTTGTGAGCTACTGGCATTAAAGTTGTGAGGAAGCGATTTGGCTACTGCATAAATTAGTTTGCTCTGGAGCCCTCCTTCCTGAGCTAAGGCAAAAATGTGTGAGCCAGAGGCTAAAAAACCTTGAGCTAGCTCACACTAACTCAGCTTAGAGGGAACACTGCTCGTGTTTAGGTGGGGCTGCTGGAAAGCAGGTCCCAGGAGTCCACTGGCCAGGGGGGCTGATGCCCCTGGGACCCTCCCCTCATGAGGGCCCCCATTTTGATCTCCATTTTGTATACATGTACATCTCAGCGTAGACCTAGGAACGATAGAAGGAGCCTGTATTAAACTGATATCAAGAGGCAGTGCGTCACGCTTAGGGCATAAAGGAAGACAGGGCCGCTCCTCCACCAGCAGTCATGCAAAAGCCCACCTTAAGAGGGATTCATTCGCAGGCCATTTTCCCCAAGGACCATGGAGCCTCCTTATCGAACAACCCAGATCTCCAAAACAATAAGCAATGGGCTGGCGCCAGCAAGGTCCACCTCATCTTAAGAACTCTACAAGAAGGTTCCTCCCTTTCCTTAATTATGACAAGTATTCAGCCGTGATTTCAACTTCCAGATCTCAAGGGGACATTTTTTGAAGTGTTTCACGCAAACAAGGAAAACTCCCCACCACAATACAGATTGAGAATAACTTTTCAAACCAGCCCGTCTCCGGTAAGATTGGATTTCTGTTAACCTCATATTCTGGTACCAACGCCATTTTTCCTCCTCACTCTCTGCAAAAGGGCATAAAGAGTTACCCCCTCAGCTCCAGTTTCTGTAGCCAGTTCCAGTTACCGCCAACTTCATGGTTGGCCTCTGTCTCTCGGCTACACTGACCTGCTCCGCTGTGCTTTCTTTCAGCCAACTGGCCAGTTTCAACTCCCTATGCTTTGTGGCAGCCGAAGGACCCCCCCCCCCCTAAGACCAGGCTTGTACATTTGATTCCCCTTTCCTGTATTTCCCTGTAGCAAGGTATCTGATTAGGGAAAGGTTTGGGGATGTTTTCCTAATATTCCCCCACCCTTTCTGTAAATCTTCATTTTAGTCTGCAAACTGCTTAACTATTAATTTGATTTCTTTTCAGTTAATTAAATAAAAATGTCTTCTGTTTCAGGAAGCTGATGCCTCCTCCTGAGAGTTGGTCTGAACCTGGACCTCGGCATACACAGTAGTGTTACGATCCCAAATGTATATTTTTAAGCACCCAGAATATAAGTGTTTGCTCCATGCTAACAAGGGGACCCCTTTGTTCGTGACAGGAGTGTAATGTACATGGACCACCACCAGGGGTCAGCAGAACAGGCCAGAGCTTGGATCCTAGAACAATGGAAACTTCGGATCCTGGATCCCCCAGCCCCAACCAATAGCCACCTTGGCGGGACATTCAAACCCTCCAATGGGAATGGGGGGGTTG
>NW_015164672.1:957828-957970 GCF_001447785.1 Gekko japonicus
AACTGATATCAAGAGGCAGTGCGTCACGCTTAGGGCATAAAGGAAGACAGGGCCGCTCCTCCACCAGCAGTCATGCAAAAGCCCACCTTAAGAGGGATTCATTCGCAGGCCATTTTCCCCAAGGACCATGGAGCCTCCTTAT
>NW_015164672.1:958338-984531 GCF_001447785.1 Gekko japonicus
GATTTCTGTTAACCTCATATTCTGGTACCAACGCCATTTTTCCTCCTCACTCTCTGCAAAAGGGCATAAAGAGTTACCCCCTCAGCTCCAGTTTCTGTAGCCAGTTCCAGTTACCCCCAACTTCATGGTTGGCCTCTGTCTCTTGGCTACACTGACACTCCCTATGCTTTGTGGCAGCCGAAGGACACCCCCCCCCCTAAGACCAGGCTTGTACATTTGATTCCCCTTTCCTGTATTTCCCTGTAGCAAGGTATCTGATTAGGGAAAGGTTTGGGGATGTTTTCCTAATATTCCCCCCCCTTTCTGTAAATCTTCAGTTTAGTCTGCAAACTGCTTAACTATTAATTTGATTTCTTTTCAGTTAATTAAATAAAAATGTCTTCTGTTTCAGGAAGCTGGTGCCTCCTCCTGAGAGTTGGTCTGAACCTGGACCTCAGCATACACAGTAGTGTTACGATCCCAAATGTATATTTTTAAGCACCCAGAATATAAGTGTTTGCTCCATGCTAACAAGGGGACCCCTTTGTTCGTGACAGGAGTGTAATGTACATGGACCACCACCAGGGGTCAGCAGAACAGGCCAGAGCTTGGATCCTAGAACAATGGAAACTTCGGATCCTGGATCCCCCAGCCCCAACCAATAGTCACCTTGGCGGGACATTCAAACCCTCCAATGGGAATGGGGGGGTTGCTGGGTGGATATGTATATAGTTGGCCTTGTTGGCCGTTTCTAGTTAGTCTTTGTTTGTGTGAAGTACAATAAACATGTGCTACAGTATGTCGTCGTCCGAGTCCTCCATGCGGCTAACCCAGTACTTTTCAAGGACCTTCAGGTGTATGCCAATTTGGGAAACAGGATGGAGGTGGAGCTAAGGGAATTTCAGCACTAGAAACAAGGATGGAGTGGACTGGGTGGGGTTCGTAAGGATTTGCGTGCGGTCCACTCACTCTTTTTGCCTGCTCTGCTCTTTTGGGAACTTTCTGAGCATTTAGGGATGCTCTTCCTGTGTGCTCTTGAAGATTCGGAGGTGAGTGGCTTTTGAAATACTTGGGCCTAGTGGCTGAGATTGCAGGGATTGTTTTGCAATGGATATGACCAAAAAAAATTAAAAAGTCTCCAGCTTCTCTCCGAGCTTTGTTTAAAGTGGAAACGGAAATGATCTTTTGAGGGAGCCTATTTGATATTCCTCTAGAGAGGTTTCTCACTGTGGTCAGCTTTTCACGTTTTGCCAGACTGATGCTGGGGGAGCTGAGTGGGGGAAGGGGGATGGGGAGGAGGGTGTGATGCTAAGAGGGGGTTCTTCCTTCAGAGATGAAACACAATGGAGCTGAGAATTGCTAAGCAAGAATGCAGTCCTAAGAAGCATCACACCCTTCTAAACCCGTTATGAGAAGACAAGACTCCCTGGGAAAGACAATAATGCTAGGAAAAACGGAAGGCAGCAGGAAAAGAGGAAGACCCAACTGGAAATGGATTGACTCAGGGCTCTTTTTGTAGAAAAAGCCCAGCAGGAACTCATTAGCATAACAGGACACACCCAACAGCAGCCCTCCTCTGCGAGGACAGATCTGCATGTCCCCCCCCCCAATAGCTAGCAATCCAAAACAGTCCAGTGGAGCCTGAGCGGTAGGTGTTGCCTTCTGACACACTTCCGGCGATGTCAGGGGGTGTGGCATATGCAAATAAGTTATGCTAATGAGTTATGATAATGAGCTCCTGCACCTCTTTTTCTACGAAATGACCCCTGGGCAGACCCAACATGAGATGGACTGACTCAATCAAAGAAGCCATGGCCCTCAGTTTGCAAGGCCTGAGCAAGGCTGTTAAAGACAGGATGTTTTGGAGGCCATTAGCTCATACGGTCACAATAAGTCTTTTATGGTCAAAATGGTGGGCTTCCTGATTGGAAACAGTTGCAGCAAAGGGACAAGTATATGGCTGAAATATTACACTGTTTGGAGAGGAATCATAGACCCTCCCGGGATGAAGGAAAAAAGGACAGGGATCATAGACCCTCATGGGATGAAGAAAAAAAGGAAGAATGTGAAACTTGGCTGTACCTGAGGGAGTGGCCTTGACTTTTTCTGTTGGTTGGATGGATTTCTTCATCAGAAAGTGCAACAAAAAGGAGAAGACGTAGAGCAACTTGTGATCCCATACAGTCATCAAAGGAGAGCTCTAGAAGGTATCCGTGATGAAATGGATCACTGGAATAGGAAAAAAACTTTGGATTTGCCTAAGGATAGATTCTTCTGGCCTAAAATGACTCAAGCAGTAGAACATATGTGTCGTAATTGTGAACATTGTATGACGAGAGAAGCTAGAGTGGAAAAAGCGGCTGAATTACTTAACATAAAAGCATATGCTCCCTTAGAATTAATTTGTGTAGACTTCTTGACTCTTGAACCAGATGCAACTGGCATACAAATATTTTGGTGATTGCTGATCATTTTATCAAATACGCACAAGCATACCCTATTAGAGATCAAACCGCAAGAAGAGTAGCTACAGTTCTTTGGGAAAAATTTTATATGTCATTATAGGTTTCCCAGGTGGTTCCCCAGTGATCAAGGCACAGGGTTTGAGTCAAAACTGATTATGGAACTGAGTAAAATGATAGGAACTAAGTCACATACTACAGCATATCACCCAAGAGGAAACCCAGTTGAAAGATTCAATCATATCCTTTTAGACATTCTGGGCACCTTGGAAGCAAATAAGAAATCTAACTGGGAAAAGTACATAAAACTACTGGTTCATGCTTACAGTTGTACCAAAAATGATACTACAGGAGAATCCCCCTACTTCTTAATGTTTGGAAGACAACCATTGCTACACATTGATTTGTGTTTTGGGGAAAAAACCAACGGGTGAAGTGACTCATCAGGAATATGTAAGAGGCTTAAAATGCAGGCTTCGTTATGCATATGAGCTGGCTACCGAAGAAAGTGAAAAGCATCAGCAAGCCAAAACAAAAGAAGATGGGATGCTAAAGTCATGAAATCAACCATTTCGACAAGTGACCGAGTTCTAGTATGTAATTTAAGTCCCCCAGGTATGCAAAAATTAGCTGATAGGTGGAGCCTGTTGTACATATAGTTCTAGATCAACCTGAGGAAAACATTCCAGTATATAGGGTGCAATCAGAAGATGGCAAAACTTTGCACTGAGATATGCTGAGACTCTGTGGATTTATTTCTTCCTTTGAAGACATGAGTGATATGGACATTCCAGACGATCCTATTAGCAGTTGGATGAGGCAGAAATCAACTGTTTTGGTGGACTCAGTAGGAGAAGAAGAGCTCACATTAGAATCTAGCTTCCTTTCAGACCTCAGTCCCTTAGGAAGGGAATTCACCCCAAATTCCTCTTCCAAGGAGGTTAATGTAGCTCAAAATCTTTGCAAGGAAGAGCAAAAAAAGAAGAAGAAGAAATTGTGCTGCCAGTCACCAGTTTTGGTTCGTCCCAGTACAATGACCCCTGGGGAAATTACCTCCTAGGCCTAAAAGAATTAGAACCAAGCCTGCTATGCTGAATGATTGTATTCTGAGCTTTTCAGGGGGGTCAAATAGAGTTAATTTCAACAGTGTAACATGCAATTGTTTAATGTTTCCATTAGTCCTGAATTTGTAGATAACTGTCGAGACAACAGAATCTTAGTGGGTTACAATGTGACCTGTAGCTAGGAATGAAATGAGCCAGGAAGAGGTGCTGCTCTTAGATGCAGAAGGGTGCAGACTGTGTGGAAAGCAGGAAAGGGAAGCAAGACTCCCCTACTGGGCAGCTTGAACCTTAATCATAGGCTCTTAATACCTTGTTTAAGGTAAGTGTGATTTGTGTATGGAAACTGTTAAGGGAGGGAGACGTTTGTTCTAAATTGTAGATTTTAGGATTATTGTTGTGTTGTGTTATCTATCGGGGACCCTCAGTTTGGAACCTGGTGCGCAGAGCTGGAGACTTCCTGGGCCACCCACAAGAGGAAAGAGATGGACTTCGGGGGTGGCAAGCTGTGAAGGAGGGAAAAGTTGATTCTTTGGACTTTAAAAGATCATTGTTCTGTTGTGTTACCAAGTTCTGCGTTTTTGTGACATGTTAAGTGAAAAGTAAAAATGATTTATTCCCTTTGAACGATTGGAAGACTCCTTCCGAGTTCTGCCACACAGAACCCACAAGCCGAGGTTACACATATAAATACCATGTTGCAATTAATTTTGAAAGTTGCATTTAGCTGTCCCCTCTGTCTGATATAGCATTTTTCTCCAAAAGATGTAATCATGCCTTTCTTCATGAGGACTCTCACAGAAATAAGATTATTTGCAAGTTCTGAGACATAAAGGCAGCCTTTTGCTTTGAGGAAGAGAAGCTTTGGTGGGGGGAAAAAGGTGGTTGCCGAAAAATACAACAGCACCATCTTCAGTATCCATCCTTTTAAAAAAAACAACACCCGTTACCTGCTGTGAACATTTTGTTGTTCAGTCGCACAGTCGAGAAAAAAAAACAAAAAAAACCCTGTTACCTGCTGTGAACATAGGGAGATGCTTAAACGGTGGGGGTACAGAGGCATAACACAATGAGGGCCACTTTTTAGCTTGGTTTCAGGAGGGTAGCCATGTTGGACTGCAATAGAATCATGTCCAGTAGCAAGACTGGGGGGGGTAATGCTCCCTCTAAGCTGTGGAGTGTTGTTAGCAAAAATTCTACTTTGTGAGCTGTTGGCTTTAAAGTTGTGAGCGAGCAATTTGGCTACTGCATGAATTAGTTTGCTCTGGAGCCATCCTTCCTGAGCGAAGACAAAAATGTGTGACATGGAGGCTAAAAAACTGTGAGCTAGCTCACACTAACTCAGCTTAGAGGGAACACTGGGGTATAAGCTTTCAAGAGTCAAACTTCCCTTCTTGAAAGTTCATTAAAAAAACAACCACCCCTTGTTGGTTTCTAAGGTCTTACTGGTCTTGAATTTAGCTCTTTTTCAGCCTGGGGATCATATCCTCCTTGGGACCAAACTGTCCAAGGGACCAGAAACTCTCCTGGCTAAAGATGTCATCGTTTCCCCTTCCCAGACATATTTATTGTGGAAAGTCTGCATGCACCAGCTGAAGAAGTCTCTGGTCCCAAAGCAGGTCTTAGGGTTGCCAACTCTGGGCTGGAAAATGCCTGGATATTTGAGGGTAGAGTAGGGTTGCCAGGTCCCTTACAAGGCTGGTGGAGCACCAGCTTAGTAAAGTTTTATTTATTTATTTATTCCTTCAAATTTGTATCCTGCCCTCCCCAGAGGCTCAGGGTCGCTTGTTTGAAGATTGTGACCGGTTGCCCATTTAGAAACCATTGTGACTTTTTTTGCAAATTTCATGGAATTATATTGAACTCTCTGAAAATTGATTGAAGATACAAAATTGATTCCTGATATTAATGTATGAACACTTTAATAGTATACACTGAGGAAGACGATCGAAATGAAGCTCATATCCAGAATCTTCACTGAGAATTTCACTGTAGAACTTGATGAGTCCTTCATTGTATAACACTATTTGAATTGATTGTGAACTTACTGTCAATTTGTGCGTTGATCATTGTACTGTATTGTGTGCTGTTGCATAAAAGTATATTGTTTCTGTTCTACAAAATAGACATACAGTTTGGCGTAGTGGTTAGGAGCGTGGACTCTAATCTGGGAGAACCGGGTTTGATTCCCCTCTCCTCCACATGCAGCTGCTGGTGTGCCCTTGGATCAGTCATAAGTTCTTTCAGAGCAGTTCTCAAGAGAGCTCTCTCAGTCCCACCTACCTCACAGTTGTCTGTTGTGGGGAGGGGAAGGGAAAAGGATTGTAAGCCGCTCTGAGACCCCTTCAGGTAGTGAAGAGTGGGGTATAAATCCAATCTCTTCTTCTTCTCTAGCATCTACCTTTCACAGTTTCTATTCTGGTTGTCATTATTTAACTGTGGCCCTGTTCACACGCAGAATTTGCGGCGGGAGAGGCACGAATGTCGGGTGGAGTATATGGGCACAATCACAAGGACACAAAACAAACAGAAGTGTTAGAAAAAATTGCTCAGAAAGAAAAGGAATTAAAAAAGAAGCCTGGAAAAAAGCAAATTATTAAAGAATTAAAGTTGCTGAAGGAACAACTGAATGAGACTTGGAATCAGGAAATGTATTGGAATTTAAAGAAGTTACAACAAAAATCTTTTGAAGGGGCGAACAAACCGGGAAAATACTTAGCTTGGCAACTTAAGGCTAGAAGAGAGAGAAGAATGATAACCAAAATAATAGAAGATGGAAAGGAGTTCGTTGATCCTAATGGAATAAAGAGATGTTTCTTCAAGTATTATGCTAAACTATTCCAAACAACTAGAGTTGATCTTGAGAAGATTAAAACATATTTAAAGGAGATTCCACTACCAAAAATAAGTAAGGAATACAAAGATTTATTAAATGGTCCAATTCAAAAAGAAGAAGTGATGAAGGCAATAGAAGAGACAAAGTTGGGGAAGGCGCCTGGGCCGGACGGATTTACAGCGAAATTCTACAAAAAGATGAAAGAAGAAATTTCCCCGGTCCTGGAAGCTTTAACCAACGAAATAAGAGAAAACAAAAAGGTGCCGGACTCATGGAAAGAAGCAATTATTTCTTTGATTCCAAAGGAAGGACAAGATTCAACAAATGTAAAGAACTACAGGCCAATATCTCTTTTGAACAACGATTATAAAATCTTTGCAAAAATTATTGCAGAAAGGGTGAAAAACTATTTACAAACGGTAATTTCTGAAGATCAAGCGGGCTTTTTACCCAAAAGGCAGATTAGAGACAATGTAAGAATAGTAATGGACGCAATTGAATATTATGAAAAGCACCCAGAAAAAGAAGTAGCTTTTCTGTTTGTTGATGCAGAAAAAGCTTTTGACAATCTTAATTGGAATTTTATGCACCAGATGATGGAAAAGATTGAAGCGGGACAACATTTTAGAAATTGTATTGAAGCTATCTATTCTGAACAAAGAGCTAAAATAAATGTGAATAAAGAACTGACAGATAACTTCAAAGTACAGAAAGGAACAAGGCAAGGTTGTCCGTTATCACCGTTATTATTTATCTGGGTATTGGAAATACTTTTACAAAAAATACAGTACGATCAAGAAATAAAGGGCTTGACACATAAAGGACACCAATACAAATATCGAGCATTTGCAGACGATGTAATGTTTATGGTGGAAAACCCAACAGAAAAATTGACATTGCTTTTTCAAAAAATAAAGGAGTTTGGAGAATTGGCCGGCTTTTACGTAAATAAGAATAAAACAAAACTTATATGTAAAAACATGATCAAACAAAAACAAGTGGAACTACAAGAACTGGTACAATGTGAAGTAGTTAAAAAAACAAAATACCTTGGAATTGAATTAACGGCAAAAAATATAGACCTATATAAGAATAATTATGAGAAATTATGGACTAAGCTGACTCAAGATTTTAAGAAATGGGATAAAATGAACTTATCACTGATGGGAAGAATATCAGTTATAAAAATGAATGTCCTACCACGTTTGATGTTCCTGTTCCAAACAATACCAATTCTGCATAAAACGGATTTGTTGGCCAAGTGGCAACAAGAGTTGTCAAAATTTGTTTGGGCAGGCAAGAAACCAAGGATCAAAATGAAAATACTTTGTGATGCCAAAGAAAGAGGAGGTCTACAAATGCCAAATCTTAGACTATATTATGAAGCGGTTTGTCTAACATGGATGGATCAATGGGTGAAGCTTGAAAATGACAGATTGTTGGGGTTGGAAGGGCATGATTGTAGATTTGGCTGGCATGCATATTTATGGTATGACAAGATAAAAATGGACAGTTTTTTTAAACTTCACTTGGTGAGAAAAGCTTTGTATATGGTATGGACAAGATATAAGAAGTACCAGAGTGACTTAAGACCATTGTGGATTGTACCAGTAGAAGTGTTGATATCTTACTCAAGACAGCGAGGTAGAGACTGGTTGCCATATAGAGATTTAATTAAAAAAGAGGGAACAGAGTGGGTAATGAAAAAGCAGAATGAAATTGAATATGAATATGAGTGGTTGAAATATATGCAGATTTATGATCTTTTTAGATCTGACAAAAAAAACTATGGTTTTAGAGAGGAAAAAAATGAAATTGAAAAGGTATGGGAGAGTGGAGGAGGAAAAAATATTTCTAAAATGTATAAGGTGTTGTTAAAATGGTATACTGAAGATGAAACTGTTAAAGAACAAATGTTAAAATGGGCTATTAATATGAATAAGGAAGTAGATATGGAAACTTGGGAATATTTGTGGAAAAACTCTATTAAGATCTCGACATGTACTAATGTTAAAGAAAATTGTTATAAGATGATGTATAGGTGGTACATGACACCTAAGAAGATTGCAAATATGAATCAAAATATGTCAAACAAATGCTGGAAATGTAAGAGGCATGAGGGCTCATTTTATCATATGTGGTGGACTTGTGAGAAAGCTGTAGACTTTTGGACAAAAGTCCACAATGAAATGCAAAAAATACTGAAATGTTCTTTTAAAAAAGCACCGGAAATTCTGCTTTTGGGACTCAAAATGGAAGAAGTCAATACGACTAAAAAAACTTTACTCTGGTACCTGATAGTGACAGCGAGAATGATTTATGCTCAGTTTTGGAAGACAGAAAAGGTACCAGAGGTTGAAGAATGGATACAAAAAGTTCTGTTCATGGCACAAATGGATAAGATTACAAAAAAACTGAATAACAAAGAAGACGATGAGTTTTTTGGAGAATGGAATGATTTTAAAATTTATCTGGAAAAGAACTGGGATGTGAAACAAAACTTAATATGTTTAGATCAATATTAAGTCAAACGATGTTATCTTTAGATTGTAATGATGAAAAACTGATATTGTTGATGATATGAAGTAATTTGGAGCAGGGGTGGAAGCATTGTGGGAAGCCATTGGAGGGAGGGGAGGAACTGGGAATGGGGTAGACAATTGATAGAATGAAATGTTTTATATGTTGTATTCCTGAGAAAATAAAAATTTGTTTACCAAAAAAAACAAGGACACATCTGGCAAGCGTAGCACACCCATCGCCGACCCATAGCATCTGCCCGAAGATCCGGAAAAAAATACCCGGGAAAGCCTACAAAATGGTTTGCTACAGGCCGTTGATGGAATATGTACATGTGATCGCTCAAGCGCGCTCCTCTCGCCGTGTTGATCCACGCCAAAAACACACACCGACAAACAAAACCCCACTTTGCCGCTGTGGCATCTGATCGTGTTCTGGTGCATTAAATTGCGCTGGTGCGAAAAGCCACGCCTCCCTCCCACGTTATCTGGCCCGTGTGACCGGGACCTGTGAAGTTTTCTTTCCCTTTTTGGCTTTAGATGGGAGGAGCTTCAGGCAGTAAGAGGTAACTGTAGAAGTTAGGAAAAATAACTGCCTATTTGGCAATAAACACATTTCCTTTTCCTTTGGCGTGTCCCTCTAGTGACTTAAACCGTAACTTATTGCACGGGGTAAGAAGCTGGATACCAGACAGACATCTGTTGCAAAGATAGGGGCACCTGAATACTATGAAATAAGAAGAGCCCCACCTAAGGATTTGAGGCCTGGTTGCAACCTAGCAGCAGAAAGGTAATTATGGAGCTTTTGGGGAAACCCCCCCCCCCATCTTGCCAGGTAGCGGGAGTGTACAGAATCATATCCATGAGATCTGCAGAGGGGGTCTTCCTCACAAATTTGGACCAATCCAGTGACGCGTAGCAGTGTGCAAGCGTTGGAGTTGCCTAGAACTCTTCGTCAGCTACCGTCAGTCAATACAAAATAGAAAGGGAGGGGAAAGCAGATTTTAAGCATATTCTTGGAAGCCTGGTGTCAAGATCTTCCCAGCCCTAGTCTGATACTGCAACCATCATACCACATGGAGCTTTTGCCCATCCTTGATGGCATGTTCACCAAATGATGCATGCCTGCTTTGATAAATTATCACTTGGCCAATGACTGTGCGTTTCCCCTCATCCTTACTGTGAGTCCTGTGCCTTTATTAGGGTTGCCAACATCCAGGTGGGGCCTGGAGTCTCCCAGTTTTGCATGTGATCTCCAGACTACAGAGATCCATTCCCCTGGATAGAATGGCTGCTTTGGACTCTGATACAGAGTCAGCCCATCATGGGTCTGCCCAGTTCAGTATTGCCTGTTGGCTGTGGATTCCCAAGGTCTCAGGCAGAGATTTTTCACACCACCTGCTACCTGATCCTTTCAACAGGATGCAAGGGATTGACTATACCCAGGGCTTTTTTTGTAGAATAGTCTGACTTGGTAGAAGGCAGCTTCAAGAGACATTTTGGGGAGGGGCTGTGGCTCAGTGGTATAGTCAGGGCTATTTTTGGGAAGGAACACACAGGAACGGAGTTCCGGCTGGCTCCTGAGTTGGCTACGCCCAGCAGGAACTCATTAGCATAACAGGCCACACCCAACAGCAGACACTCATTAGCATATTAGGCCACACCCTTGACAGCACAGCACATTAGCATATTAGGCCACACCCCCATGTTACCAGAAGTGTGGTCATCCAGCCACACCCACCTTTTGCTTCTTATTCTGTTTACTTTGTTGTCAAAACCCAGGGCCTTTTTTTGTAGCAGGAACTCCTTTGCATGTTAGGCCACACACCCCTAATGTAGCCAATCCTAATGAGTTTCTGCTGTTGGGTGTGGCTTATTATGCTAATGAGTTCCTGCTGGGCGTAGCCAACTCAGGAGCCAGCCGGAACTCCATTCCTGTGCGTTCCTTCCCAAAAATAGCCCTGACTATACCACTGAGCCACAGCCCCTCCCCAAAATGTCTCTTGAAGCTGCCTTCTACCAAGTCAGACTATTCCTCTGTCAAGATCAGTATGGTCTATTCTGACTGGCAGCAGCTCTCCACGGTCTGAGGCAGGAGTCTTTTAGATTACCTCCTGCCTGAGACCAGTTTGGTGTAGTGGGTAGGAGGGCGGACTCTAATCTGGGAGAACCAGGTTTCATTCCCCCAGTCCTCCACATGCAGCTGCTGGTGTGACCTTGGGTCAATCATAAGTTCTCTCAGAGCTGTTCTCTCAAGGTCAGTTTTTGAGAGAGCTCTC
Source organism: Gekko japonicus (assembly GCF_001447785.1). NCBI lineage: Eukaryota > Metazoa > Chordata > Lepidosauria > Squamata > Gekkonidae > Gekko > Gekko japonicus. The sequence goes on from NW_015164672.1 coordinate 969,475, forward strand.
TCAGCCCTACCTACCTCTCTGGGTGCCTGTTGTGGGGAGGGGAAGGGAAAGGGATTGTAAGATGCTTTGAGACTCCTTTGGGTACTGAAGGGCGGGGTATAAATCCAATCTCCTCCTCCTCCTTCTTGTCAAGCCGATGGTCTACCACTGAGCTATAGCCCCTCCTGTATCTCCCATGCCAATGAAGGATGCAACTACTTAAGTACCTCTTAGATTAATGGATTTGGAGTAGAAAACTGATCTACCACCCACTTGCTGCTTCTTGAGGACTGTACAGAACCACACCTTAATAGCTAGTGGGGAAAATCTGGGGTGTAAAATGGTAGGAAGATGTCTGTTAATTGAAGTAACTCTGGGGAGGGGTCCAATTCTGCATCTGAATAATCATAAATTTGCCAGATGTGAACATCATGTGTAGCTATGGGAGATGGTTGTGAGATAGAACAACTGATGCGCAAACTGATGTACTCTTCCTCGTGCACCATTTCCCAAAGGAACTTGGAGGCCAGGGCCTCCTTTGACCCTTGATCGCATAGCAGTTCGTATCAGTGGATGTTAAAAGAGTAGTAACGGTAATGCTCCCCCACACGCACACTGAAAAGCATCTAATAAATACAATACCTGGACAGGGGTCTAGTAGCAACTCAAGGAAAATTTTATTTCAGCATAGTCCACAGAAGTTTAGGCCAAAAGAAATCGTTGTTCGTCTTTATGATGCCCCTAGACTCCTGCTTATTGTTGCTACAACAGACGAAGACAGCTTCCCCTCTGGAATTATGATAAACTGGTTTCAGTGCAGACTGAATCTGCTCTGGTGGCTGGAGAAGGATCACATCTGACCACACTGAACAATGAGGTAATGCTTCATCGAGGTCCTTCCTTATTCCAGAGGGATGCAAAACATCTTGTCCACATCAGAGGAGGCACACAGCCCCGGTTTCTCAGGATTCATCTATTTTTCGGCACTTGGCCTTCCTTACGGTCCAACTCTCGCAGCCATACATGACTACTGGGAATACCATTGCTTTGACCATATGGACTTTTGTTGGCAGAGTGATGTCTCTACTTTTTATTATGCTGTCTAGGTTTGCCATCGCTTTCCTCCCAAGGGGCAGGCGTCTTTTGATTTCATAGCTGCAGTCGCCATCTGCAGTGATCTTGGATCCCAGGAACGTGAAGTTTGTCACTGCTTCCATGACTTCCCCTTCTGTTTGCCAAGGAGTGATGGGGCTGGATGCCATGATCTTAGTTTTTTGATGTTGAGTTTCAAGCCAACGTTTGTGCTCTCCTCTTTCATCCTGAGCAAGAGGCTCTTTAGGTCCTCTTCACTTTCTGCCATTAGAGTAGTATCATCTGCATATCTGAGGTTGTTGATGTTTTCCCCGGCAATCTCAATTCTGACTTCTGATTCATCCAGGCTGGCATTTCTCATGATGTACTCTGCATATAAATTAAATAAGCAGGGTGACAATATACATCCTTGTCGTACTCTTTTTCCTGTGTTAAACCGATCAGTTGTTCCATATCCGATTCTAACTGTTACTTCTTGACCCCTATACAGGTTTCTCAGGAGAAATGTGAGGTGGTCTGGTACTCCCATCTCTTTAAGGACTTGCCACAGTGCGACCCACAGAATCAAAGGCTTTAGCATAGTCAATGAAGCAGAAGTAGATGTTTTTCTGGTACTCCCTTGCTTTCTCCATAATCAAATGAATATGGGCAATTTGATCTCTAGTTCTTCTACCTACCACCCAGCTTGTACTTCTGGCAGTTCTCTATCCATGTACTTCTGAAGCCTGGCTTGTAGGATCTTGAGCATGACCTTGCTAGCGTGTGAAATGAGTGCAATTGTGCAATAGTTTGAACATTCCTTAGCATTGCCCTTCTTTGAGATTGGAATGTAAACTGACCTTTCCCAATCCTGTGGCCACTGTTGCGTTTTCCAAATTTGCTGGCATACTGAGTGCAAGACTTTAACAGCACCATCTTTTAATACTTTGAATGGCTCAGCTGGGATGCCATCACCTCCACTAGCTTTGTTGTTAGTATAATGCTTTCTAAGGACCATTTGACTTCGCACTCCAGGATGTTTGGAGGTCAGTGATCACACTGTCATGGTTCTCAGGAACTATCATACGGCATCGTACCCCACTGAGATCCCTTGTCCTCCCCAAGCCCCATCCCCAAATCACCAGGAGTTTCCCAACCTGGATCTGGCAACTCTACTCCCCATCCCCCACTGCTGGCCAGGGGGACCTGGTATCCCTAGGACGGGTGGTGCCAGGCCAGCCGGACTCCTGACCAAGCGAGGACAGGCTAGTGCCATCGCGACGGAGCATAGTCTGGCCGGTGGTGGAGGAGGCTTGTCCTGGCTGTCTGCTGTCATCATGGAGGGGAAAGGAGGCAATTGGTTTGGTTTGCTGCAGCTGGTAAAGTCGGCTGTGGTCCTGCCCCCTGACACACTGTCTGTGCATTGGCTCCATTTTGTGATAACTGCTGTCCCTCCCCAACTTGTCTTGGCATGTACGCATAAAGGGTTGGACCCAACCAGCTTTTCTGTTGGTGAAAAAAAAGGAAAGTTCCTGTGTGATCACCTCAGAAGGCAGACTCCACCACCCTGGCTTGGGGTTCCCGATTGAGCCAGCTCACTGTCCAGCAGTGTGAGGCCCACCCACTGGGCTGTCTGGCAGCTTCGGGAGCACCCACTGGGCAGAGGTTCAGTGCCTGCCCAGGCTGGCCAGCAGGGGGCGTGCCTGGGGCAGGGGAGAGCCTGGTTTGAAGCTCAAAGCTCAAATTTATTATTACGGTCAATTGACCAGCAGTGCAGTAAAATAATACGATAGTAAAAAAGTACAATCACAGACAATCGCAGACAATAGTACCATCATAGTACAAGCCACAAACCCCTATTAAAACCTTAATTCTATTCCCCAAATTCTAAGTCTTGTCTAAAATTCTCCTCAGTCTGTGCTTTTTGTTAAAAACTTTCACTTATTTATTACTAAAAAATGATATTTTGCTACTACTGCCTTCTTGGTATCTTCCAACAAATATTTCAGCAGCACAGTATCTGCAAAATTTCAAGTAGTTGTCCAAGGGTTTAAATTGGGCAAGTAAAGGGAAAATTAGCATTGGCACTTCTCTCTGCTATATCAATTGCAGATGTAATGTGGGCTGATGGACTGCCATTGTGTGAGAAGGTTATCCCCAGGTATTGAAAAGATTTTACTGGTGTGAAGCAAAACCTTGGGCTGGCCCTGTTGGGAGTCATGGGGCCTGCATGGGAAAATCCCACGTGGGACAGGACAGGGGCGATAAATCAGGAGGAGGATTACAGTTGCCAACTCTGGCTTGGCACATTCCTGGAGATTTGTAGGGGGTGCCTGTGAAGGGTGGAGTTTGTGGAGGGGGGGGGATCTCAGCAGGGATGTCATTCTGTAGAGTCCACCCTTTGAAGCCGACATTTCCACCAGCAGATCTCTGACCTTACAAGTGGTCTCTTCAGCTGGGAGATCAGTTGTAACACTGGGAGAACCCCAGGCCCCACCTGGAGGTTGGCAGCCTTAACTAGAATAGTATGAGACTGACTGGAAATGTTAGCTCGATCCAATCCAGTGTTCATCATCCTGCCTGTTAGCCGGTGAAGCATCTAAGCATCTAACAGCTATTGTGCAGCATTATAAGGCCATTCCATTAGGGAAACGCATTTGCTTTTGCAAATAGGAAAAACAAAATAAAGACATAGAGGCTTGCAAAACAAGGCATGGCCATATTAGGTGTTCCTGAATGGCCTGTTACTAAGGAAGAGGTTAAACTTGCTTTTATTTCTGTAATCAAGACATGCTGATAACAGGAAACGATTGGCCTTCCTACAAAATACATGTGATCAGCCAAGGATATTTGTGGTTTTGAAAAGAACAGAATGCTCAAGCACACGGCCAATGTTTTCTGATAATGATTTTTTTCCTCTGTACTCTATAAGACTATACAAACTTCCGTCCCACCTGCATTCGGTGTACAAGCCCTGTTCAAAAGTGCCCCTAGGTACTTTGGCTGTACCTCCGCATAATAAACAGCTGTTGACTCTCCTTCCTGTTTCTCTGGTGGTCTGTCTCAGAATTCCCACTACACCGGTAACTTTGCGCATGCTGATCAGATTGTATTCATTTGGTTGGACGTAATATGAATATGCAACCCACATGATCTCCTTGGAAAAAGGAAAGTATTTGTTATACCTCTGGGTAGGTGGGGTTGCTGGACAGCAGGTCCCAGGAGGCCATAGGCTGCGGCCAAGGGGGTGGAGGTGGAGTTAATGGGATTTCAGCACTTGAAACACTGATGGAGTGCAGTGGGTGGGATTCCTAGGTACTCTTTGCCGGCTCTGCTCTGAGAATGGAAGGGTGCTCTTTCCATCTGCCCTTGTGGGTACGGAGGTGAGTGCCTTTTGCAATGCTTATGGCCAGTGGTTGAGATTAAAGGAATTGTTCAACCATTCTGACCTCCCCTGTTCATGGCCTCTTCCCAGTGCTCTGCTGCTTTCGATAACGTTGCTTGGGCACTGGGGCTTTTTATTCACCTGACGTGAGGGATGGGTTCTTTTTCATGATTGTTTATCGTGCCGTCTGTTGTTTCATTGGTTTTATCGCTTTTATTGTTTTATGAATTTTATGTTGTAAACCACCCTGAGCCCACTTGTGGGATAGGATGGGGGGGGGTTTGTAAATTAAATAAATAAATAAATATGACGGCTATTGCACAGATACTGCCATTGCACGAATACAGATGCTGCTAGCACTTCATGATATTGAATTGTTTTATATACTGAATTGTTTTAGATGGCTTTATGGTTGTCCTCATTGTTATTTATGTGTTTTATCTCTCATGTAAGCCGCCCTGAGCCTGCCATGGCAGGGAGGGCGGGGTATAAATTGAACAAAACAAACAAATAAATAATATGACCCCCCCCAAAAGTCTCCAGTTTCTCTCTGAGACGTGGACTTTTGTTAAAAGTGGAAAGGAAAATTGTCTTTGAGGGGGGCCTGTTTGAGATTCCTTTAGAGATGGTTTTCATTACTTTTAGCCTTTTCTCATTTTTGGTAGATGTTGGAGTTTGGTGCTGTAGTTAGCTTGGTGGAGGAAGTGGATTGGGAAGGGGACTGGGATACTAACCTCCAGGGCACTGAGAATCGCTGAGCAAGGGCACAATCGGAAGCAGCATTATACCCTTTTATATCCATTGGCTACAAAGGACTTAGAAGCAGTGTTCCCTCTAAGCTGAGTTATTGTGAGCTAGCTCACAGCTTTTTAGCCTCCGGCTCACACATTTTTGTCTCAGCTCAGGAAGGATGGCTCCAGAGCAGAGTGATCTATGCAGCAGCCAAATCGCTCGCTCAAAGCTTTAATGCCAGTCGCTCACAAAGTAGAATTGTTGCTCACAAGACTCCACACTTAGAGGGAGCATTGCTTAGAAGGGTATCAGGTTGTTCAGGATTGCACTGCAAGGAGACCCGTGGAAGGAGTGAGAGAATGTGGGATGGTTTTTCTTTTTTTGCAGTCTCTGAGAGTGCCTGTCACTCCTTTCATCGAATTGTCTCACATTTCTGTTTAAGTGAATTTTGGTAGGGTAGCCAGTCAGTCAGTCAGTCATACCTTTTATTGGCATACTCAGGCATAGTACAAAATAGGAACAAGCAAAATACACAGTTCAAGATTAAGAACAAATAGATATAAAATCCATGGTGAGACACGCCCCTGATAAATTTTAATAGACTTCTCCAGGAATTTTCTAACAGCCCTTGTGATTTCTATTTCATTATCTTTTAAATAAGCGACGATAATCAATCCCATTACCAGATGACAGGGAGGGAGGGAGAGATTACCAAACAGTTCCCTCTGGGGATTAGAATATAGCTGGCAGTCCAGTTTGGGGGTCTATCAGATTCAGTTCTGTACCATCTGCACTTTAGGCCTTTTGGGTGAGTGACTCTCCAGAGCTGGCCGAAGACACAGTTTGCTGCCTGCAGGGGAATATTCCGGCAGCACTTCCTCCTCCTTACTGAGATGGGCCACAGCGCCTCAGGGTAAACGCGGGAGGGGAAGCCGGATTATCTGTTGTCACAAAAACAAGGGAAATGGTAAAACAGGTGTCCAGTGGGCTCCTTAAAGACTAACAAAATATTTTCCACCATAAGCCTCTGTGCATCAGAACACACAGCCTCAGACGTGTGTAAGTATATATCTATTCAGGTGATCTTTTAAGGTCCACAACAGAACAGAAAGACCAGGAGAGGAGGGAGGGGAGAAATGTGACTCAGCGTGGGTGTTGTTACATAGGCCAAGTAGGATTAACATAAAATAAGATAAGCTGTCCCGGCAGCGCCCCCCCCCCCAGCCTGCCCACGTCCTGATGTGGCTTGTGGACACTCATCTCCAGACTAGAGAGATCAGTTCTCCTGGAGAAAACAGATGCGTTGGAGGGTGGACTCTACGGCATCGTGGCCCACTGAGATCCCTTGTCCTCCCCAAGCCCCATCCCCAAATCACCAGGAGTTTCCCAACCTGGATCTGGCAACTCTACTCCCCACCCCCCACTGCTGGCCAGGGGGACCTGGTATCCCTAGGACGGGTGGTGCCAGGCCAGCCGGACTCCTGACCAAGCGAGGACAGGCTAGTGCCATTGCGACGGAGCATAGTCTGGCCGGTGGTGGAGGAGGCTTGTCCTGGCTGTCTGCTGTCACCATGGAGGGGAAAGGAGGCAATTGGTTTGGTTTGCTGCAGCTGGTAAAGTCGGGTGTGGCCCTTCCACGTTGACTCCAAGTGTATACTCAAGGGATCCTGTATTTTACGATGCTGCTGTCCCTCCCCAACACATCTTGACATGTACACATAAACGGTTGGATCCAACCAGCTTTTCTGGTGGTGAGTGGGGGAAAGGGAGGTTCCTGTGTGATCACCTCAGAAGGTGGAAACGGTTGCCTAGGGTGCCGGAGCCACTAAAAGCAGGCAGTCCTGCAGCACCCCTCGCCCCAACTCCACCACCCTGATCTCCAGGCTGACCAGTGGCTTGAACCGACTGACTATCCAGCAGTGTGAGGCCCACCCACTGGGCTGTCTGGGAGCTTCGGGAGCACCCACTGGGCAGAGGTTCAGTGCCTGCCCAGGCTGGCCAGCAGGGGGCGTGCCTGGGGCAGGGGAGGGCCTGGTGTGAAGCAAGCCCTTGGGCTGGCCCTGCTGGGAATCATGGGACCTGCATGGGAAAACCCCACGTGGGACAGGAGTGATAGGAGGAGGATTACAGTTGCCAACTCTGGCTTGGCAAATTCCTGGAGAGTTGTAGGGGGTGCCTGCGAAGGGTGGAGTTTGTGGGAGGGGGGGACTCAGCAGGGATGCCGTTCCATAGAGTCCACCTTTTGAAGCCAACGTTTCCGCCAGCAGTTCTCTGACCTTACAAGTGGTCTCTTCAGCTGGGAGATCCTTTGTAATTCTGGGAGAAACCCAGAAAGATCAGTTCCTCTGGAGAAAATGGCTGCTTCGGAGTCTATGGCCTTACACCCTGCTGAGGTCCCTCCCCAAATCCCACCCTCCTCAGGTTCCACCCCGCAAAATCTCCAGTTATTTCCCAACCCAGAGCTGGCAACCCTATGATCTACTTCTAAGCCTAGGGTTGGATCCAGCCAGCATTATTACTCGGTCTCACCCAATTCCACACAAGAACACTCATCTCACATAGCTTTTGTATGTGTAGGTCTCATGCTCCTTTTGGGAATGGTCAAAGAAGACAATTCCACGCTTTTTCACCAGAAAAGCTGGTTGGCTCCAGCCCTTTCTGTATTTCATGGTACCATCTACTCTGCTTAGGGTTCCAACCTCCAGGTGGAGTTTGAATTTCTCCCGGAATCACAACTGATCTCCAGGCTTAGGGTTGCCAACCTCCAGGTGGTGGCTGGAGATCTCTTGTTATTACAACTGATCCCCAGATGACAGAGATCAGTTCACCTGGAGAAAATGGCTTCTTTGGAACTTGGACTCTATGGCATTGTGCCCCCAAACCCCGCCTTCCTCAGGCTCCACCTCCAAAATCTGCAGGTATTTCCCAACTTGGAGTTGGCAACCCTTAGGGTTGCCAGCCTCCAGGTGGGGCCTGGGGATCTCCCGCTTTTACAACTGATCTCCAGCTGCCCAGATCAGCTCCCCTGGAGAAAATGGCTGCTTTGAAGGGTGGACTCTATGGCATTGTACCATGCTGAGGCCCCTCCCCTCCCCAAACTCCACCCTCTCCCAGATCCACCCCCAAAGAAGTCTCCAGGTAGTTTCCAACCCAGACCTGGCAACCCTAGCAACCCTATCCAGACTTCTTCTTTTTCTTCTGGTTTACGGATCGCCCAACCCCACAAACAAGGCTCTGGGTGATTTCCAACCTTAAAAACAATAAAATATAATCAGCATAGGTTAGTTATCATAATACACAATATCACAATAATAAAACAAAAAGTCGAGATGGCGATAGGAACCCCTTTTGCCGGCCGCAGTGGTGTCTGTACGCCAGGGCAGGGCAGGGGGAGAGGGGGCCACAGGAAGGAAAGAAGGGTGACAGCAGAGGTCATTTCAGGGGGAAGCACGGGGGATCGCAGTTCCCCCGGGTGAGGTACAGGGGGCGGGGCACATGACAAAGCCCCGCCCCCTGCTTCCGGCCGCCCCGCTTCCGGCCCTCATTCAGCCAGGAGGAGGCAGGAGAAGAGGGAGGGTAAGTTGCTTCCTCCATGCCTCTCCCCACCCCTGCCTGCCTGGGGCCAGGGAGGGCCTTCGCGGGGCTTCCCTGCACTCCCGCCGGCCTTGCAGGTCCACCGCCAGGCCCCTCATGGGGCTCGGCAGTGGAGCTGCAAGGCCGCCGGCAGCAGCCGGGACCGTTGGGGGCGGGGTGTGTGGCCTTATGACACACTTCCAGTGATGTCAGGGGGTGTGGCCTTATGACACACTTCCGGTGATGTCAGGGGGTGTGGCATATGCTAATGAGTTATGCTAATGAGTTCCCCTAGCTCTTTTTCTACGAAACGACCCCTGGGTGACAGTCTTAACCATTGCTTCCCTCAACTAAAAGCCTGGCAGAATATCTCTGCCTTACAGGCCCTGCAGATGTGCGTGCGGTCCCACAGGGCCCTGGTGGTGTCCGGCAGAGAGTTCCACCAGGTCAGGGGCCAGGACCGAAAAGGCCCTAGCCGAGGGGTGGTCAAAACTGTGGCTCGGGAGCCACATGCAGCTCTTCCACACATATTGTGCAACTCCCGGCAGGGCAGCTGGGAAAGCGAAGGGGAGCCATGCTTCCCCTCCCTCCGATCTATTTGCTTTCTTTGGTTCTCTCTCTTTCTTTCCACCTATTTTCTTCTTTCTTTTCATCTCTCTCTCTCTCTCTTAGACAAATAAATATCATTAGCAAACAAAATAAATATAATTGGGCAAATAAATATCATTATCAATATCTGTTTTTACCCCTTTTGTTTTTATTTTTGGCAGCCTCATTTAATGTTAATAAAAAAGCAAATGTGCATATTTTTAAAAATAAAAACATGTGTCATATTTGTTTATGTCTTGCAGCTCTCAAACATCTGACATTTATTCTAGTTTGGTGTAGCATTAGGTGTGTGGACTCTAATCTGGGAGAACCGGGTTTGATTCCCCACTCCTCCCCTTGCACCTGGCTAGATGACCTTGGGCAAGCCATAGTTCTGGCACAGCTGTTCTTGAAAAAGAGTAGTTTCTGTCAGAGCTCTCTCAGCCCCACCTACCTCACAGGGTGTCTGTTGTGGGGAGGGGAAGGGAAAGGAGTTTGTAAGCCGCTCTGAGACTCCTTCGGGTAGTGAAGGGCGGGGTATAAATCCAATTTCTTCTTCTTCTTCTTCTTCGCTCTTACACTGAGCAAGTTGTTGTAAAATAGTCAAAAGTGTTTAATACTCAGACTATCAATGGATCTTGCTCTATTGGAAAGAAGACATTTCTTTGCTTTTAAAAACCTTTATTTCTAAGGGTAAAAGGTACATGGGATAACTACAAATAAACATAACACTAACAGCTACATTTTCTAAGCTGTCTACAGTCAAACACTAACACAGAGATAATGGAGAATCTGACTTTCTTCTCGACCCCTAGGAAGGAAGTCACCTGGAACACACAACCAATCACTTATCACAACAGAAGTTACTTTTCTCAGGCTAATTCCCCATAGGCTCAATGCCAGGTATCCCTTCCAGGCCAGTCTAAACAATATCAATACTAGGCAAACAAGTTAACCCTATAATGACTGAATTGTCAGACCTTGTAAACACATGCATTTCCAACACAAGTTTGGCCACCCCTGCCCAAGTCAAGAACAGCCGGACCTTCATTAGGGCCGGAGATCACCAGCAAGTTGTTCTCAGCTGATCTCAGCATATCACCTCCTCTACAGGAAATGGCAGCTTCCGAGGGCGGACTCCATAGTGTTACGTCGCTGCTGAGCTCCCTCCCCCAAACTCCCCCTTCCTTCTCCAGACACTCCAGGAATTTTGCAAGCCCAGGCTGACCACCCCAGCTCTGTTTTTCCTATACTCAAGTTCCAGGGCTCTTTTTGGGCAGGAACGCACAGGAACGGAGTTCCAGCTGGCTCCCGAGTTGGCCACGCCCAGCAGGAGCTCATTAGCATAATAGGCCACACCCAATAGCAGAAACTCATTAGGATTGGCTACATTAGGGGTGTGTGGCCTAACATGCAAAGGAGTTCCTGCCACAAAAAAGCCCTGGGTTTTGACCACAAACAAGGTAAACAGAATAAGAAGGGAAAGGTGAGTGTGGCTGGATGACCACACTTCTGGTAACATGGCGGTGTGGGCTAATGTGCTAATGAGTGGTGCTGTCAGGGTGTGGCCTAATATGCTAATAGGTTTTGCTGTTGGGTGTGGCCTATTATGCTAATGAGTTCCTGCTGGGCTTTTTCTACAAAAAGACCCCTGCTCAACACATACACAGGAACCTTACATCACCTCACCTCACCTTTTATTTTTGTTGTTTAATATTTATAAATGTTGAGCAGCTGGCTGGATTTCGTGGCCGTTTCACATGCTATTCAGAGGCAAACCCAAATTTGTTACCAGGCTTCCTCTCTTGGCCTACCCTGTTCCTCTTCTTCTCTCCTGGTCTTGTGTAACATCCTGAGAGAGCTACATCTCAATTTGAGTTCCCAAACCACAGCTTGAGACCCATCGCACTTAAGTGGCTGATTCATGTTCCTTACGAGCCAGCCATTCAATCTATGCATTTCTGAGGCCAAATTCCAACAGAGATTGAATAATTAATGACTCCCTCCCATTTATGTCAATTTATTTAGCTGCCACTGGATTGTGTCCAAAGGACTGATTTGTAGATACAGAGGAAAGGAGGCAGTAAGTCATGCCCTGGTGACACAAGCTGCTCTCTTGTGTTATAAAACAGATTTTTAAAGCCATTCTTCAGTCCAATACACTATTTTTTCTTCTGCTGCTGAATAATCTCCTAGGTTACCCAGAATCTTCAACTAAAAACAATGATTTCTAACATTTGTCCATACCAAATCTCTCATCTATAGAGCAGGATCTGGCTGGCTCTTTCACTCAATCTCCCCAAATTCTCCTCCTTGATACAGCCCCCCATCCCACAAGGCTTTTATCCGTGTAGGCCCGATGATTCCCAACATAAGTCTTTTTGTTGGTCGAAAGGGAACCTTTTTTTACTAGTGGAAAAACTGGTTGGATCCAATACATAGTGTAGAACATGTATGCATCTGAGGATATTAACCAACTTTAAAAAATGTTCTCTGTTTATTGAGAGGAACCGTTTTATAACAAAGTATTTTACTTCATGGCTATATTGTATGAGTGCCTCCGGATATGAAGTTTAAATCCAGGCATCTCCCACCTCTACCTTGTAAGACAGAAACTCTGTCAAAGGTTGTGCTCCCCCAGCCCAATTTGAGAAAGCACATGGCAGTCTTGTAGAGGAGAATCAGATCTTGTACTTTATTGATCAACAAAGGAGGGAGGTGCAGATCCAATAAGGTTTTGGATGGGAGGCATAGGATTTTATACCCTTTATGACAATTAGAAATAAATCACAATTATTGGTTCCATCAAAGTTTGTCACATATCCGTCACACCATTCTGATTGGGAATCCAACCTGGGGGTTGGATTTTCCCAGGCAAAAATATACCTTCTTCAGTTGAACAATAGGCTTTCTTCTTCCTAGGCTGTGAAATTCTAAAAAGTATCTAATTGTAACAAATATTAGTACATCATGCAGTGTTCTCCATCTAACGCAAGCAAACTGATATCAGGGACATGCGCAATTACAACTGGCAAGATCAAAGTCACTACAGTATGATTGCCTGTCAGCATTTAGTATTTTACCCACAATGCTTTTAAGCAATGAACCAAAGTGAATATCTGAATATATGTTCATGATTGACTTCAGTTACTGTGATTAGAATAATCAAAGGCACTTAACATATGCACCATGGAAGTGTTAAGAGCACCTACTAAGTTAAACTGACTTAGTCAGTGGCAGAGTGCAAAGGGTTTCATAAGCGATGTGTACAACAACCTTTAAGGCTTCGGTCATACGAGCAGTTCGTGCCAATATAGTTGTGTTATCTTTGCAGATTTAAAGAGCACGATCAGCCAACAACATTTGCCTTCTGCAACCCAGTCATCCACATCCCACTGTGCCTCGCTTTGGAAGTGGAGTAATCGGGCACAGGGGAAGTCTGGTATTCAAGGATGCCAGCGCTTCAGCTCCACGTTTCCAGCTGTCTGAACTCCCCTCTTCCCTTTGGGAAGTCTGAGCCTTCCCTTCCACTTCCATCTCCTTTTTTCTGGATCCCCCCTGGCGTTGACAATCACCTTAGCCGAGTAGTCATTCTGGATCGAGAGTCCCCAGGGGAGTTGTTTTCGAGTGACAAATCCCCCCCCCCAACCCCTGTCTCCTGTTTCTGCATCAGAATCTGAGAGCATCCCATAATTGACACAAGGTAAAATGCACTGAAGTCAATGGGACTACTCTCATGTAAATCTGCAATTTACCCCCCCCCCATGTATTCCACGATAGAGAGGCGAAGGGAAGGAGGCTGAGAGGGGCCAAAGTGCTTGGCAGAGAGATTGTGGAGCTGCCAAAAAGGAGCCGGAGTTCTGGATACGCAGTTGTGCATATGGGTGAAAAACAAAACTAAACTAAAAAAGGAATGCAAGAACAATCTGAACAACGGAACATGGGGCGAGCGCACAGTGAAGCCGATTCAGGGTGGGATGTCTGATCAAAACTTCCTGCAACTATTTAAACCACTGCAAATAGAGACGCAGTCAGATCACGCCAAGGCTCCAGTGTGACCACAGCCTAAAAGATGAAAATGGAAGAACTGCAAGAGAGTTCAGTGAAATCATTTGCTGTGTAAATATTATGTTCAATGTGCCAACACTTCTTATTGCTTCAAGATTGTATCCGAGTAACTGCCATTCCAAACCTGTCAATGGAATGTCATTTCTAGTACATCATAATCAGGCTCCATTATGTTCTAGCATGTCCGTTTGAGGACAGGCAGTTTTGAGCATAACGCTTTGTGGCCAGTGTAGTTTTCCTTACAGTGGCTATATAATGGCGAAGGAATAGCTGATAAAGGGTTGATTTCAACCAACTCTTCTGCTGCTGAAAAAGCGAGGAGTTTCCCCTTTGACCTCCAAAAAGGGCTATGATGTGGATCATAGAATCTGCATGGACTAAAGCTATTTGGGACAGGGGCTATAATAAGGAAGGGGACTGGGTGAGATGGCTGGATTCCCCCCAAGTTATTCCAGGGGGTGCCCTGTCCCCCAGGAGCTGCATTATCAGGGGGCATTTTGGGCTGCAGGGAAAAGGGGGAAATCATGCTTCTGCAGACAGAGAGTCAGTGGAAATCTGAGGTGTGATCCAAGCCCATATATTGTTCGTCTTTTAGATGCCCCAATGTGCCCATTTTATTCTTGCTGCGACATATTAACACAGGAACCACTCTGGAATTATTTATAAATTGTCTTTCCTGATTTGTAGTGACAGCTCAAAGTGCGAGAGAGGTTTACCTTGTATGACAGAAATGGCTCATTGTACCATTTGGACCCCTAGAGGCAAATTTTTCTTATTGTAGGTGAAATGAGAATGACCAGCCTAGTCATTTATGCTGTGTGATTAACTGGGGTGGAAAAGTAAGAGCTAACTGATCCTCCGCACTGTCTTCCTACAGATATAAGTACATCTTCATAATTCTCTTGTGCTTCGGTACTGTGTTCTACGTGACCATACGCAAAGGCAGACAAGTCAGTGCTGAAGAGGAATGGGCGATCGCCTCAGCACCAGAACGGGCAAAGGCAGCAGCGGGAACTGAGCCACCCTTGAAGCTTTTATCTGAGGAAGAATATAAGTCCCTGTTCCAATTTGATGGCATCTGGTAGGTTCTTCGAGCACAGCTTTCCTCTCTGAGTATTGAACATTTGGGAAGAGGAATGGGACAAAAGTGTGTTTTGTTTCCCTTCCTTCTTTATGTTTCTGTTGAAATGTTGGCGATGGTTTTTAAATCAAGGCTTTAGATTACTAGTATGAGAAGAAGAATACAATATGGCACTGTATGCTGCCGATGATACCGCTGCAGTTAGGGAGGTGTTAGCCAATGGACAACGGAGCCTCAGGCCTCATACTTGGGGGACCCCAACCGCCCACAGCCCCACTTCCCCAAGAAGGGGAGGAAAAAAGAGGATGAGCAGGCTCCTGCCAGCTCTTGCATCTGCCCTACCTGGCGTTTAGACAGCTGGCATCCAGTGGCAGTAGTGGCTACTGCCCACCTTATGCGGGGTGAGGGCTGCCCCTTGTTTGGGACACACCCTGCCAGCACACCCTTCCCTGACTCTGCCATAGCAAGTGATGCACCTGACTACGGCAAGGACATGCCCAGCTGCGGTGAGGGATGGGCTGAGCCCTTGGCGCAGCTGCCCAGGTTTGGCCAATCGCCTCCCGCTCAGAGCTGGCCGGAT
>NW_015164672.1:984576-995514 GCF_001447785.1 Gekko japonicus
TACGAACTAATTCTCCTAAAGGAGCACTGACCCTACTCTCCGCCTCCACACTATCGCTGCTTCGTGGTCACGGTACCCGTGGGTGGAGGAAGAGTCTGCCTGTAGGCGCCCTTCCTTTCTAAACACTGCTGAGATGGGGGGGGGGCAGGGACACCACACTTCTTCCCATTCTCCCTCCCTGCAAGGTCAGTGAAAGGGCAGATGGATCTTCTGAATAGGGCTTTGGTGCTTCTGTGGCATTTTTTTTTTGGGGGGGTAACATTAGACAGGCCAGTGTGGTAAATAGGAAGGGTAATTATGTCAAGGTGTGTCCCCACCAAAAGTCTGCCTAATAGTTGTGTTTTGCCTCGGATCTCTGTGTGAGAGAACAGACGTCTTGTCGCTATTGAAAGAAGAATGGAACGCAATATATGCCATTTTAAGATGTTGGAGTACTTTTGAGAGGGTGAACAAACATGTGGAGAAGGGTGACCCAGTAGATGTTTACCAAATTCCAGAAAGCTTTAGAGAACGTTCCTCATCAAAGGCTCCTAAGTAAACTCAGCAGTCATGGGATAAGAGGACAAGTCCTCTTGTAGATTAGAAACTGGTTAATTTCTAATCCACGCCCTTAACCACTACGCCAAACTGGAAGTGGAAATAAATAAATAAATTGTGTACAGGGTTTCTGGACAATACGGTAAACACAAGATAGCCCCTGTGCTGTAGTCGTTAGAGTGTCGTACTAGGATGTGGGAGGCCCAGGTTCAAATCCCTACGCTGCCACGGAAGCTCACTGGGTGACCTTGGGCCAGCCACACTCTCTCAGCCTAACCGACTTGACAGGGTTGTTGTCAGCATAAAATGGAGCGAGGAGAATGGTGTTAAGTCGCTTTGGGTCCCCGTTGGGGAGAAAGATGGGGTATAAATGAAGTAAAACAAAATAAAAACACATGGGATCGGCAACGAGGTGGTCACACTGAGAGAGTTCAGGGCACTTTCAAGACCTGGGACTGTATTGACTATCCCCTCCATTGGTTGGGGACACAGGCACAACAAGCACTGTCCGTTTCTTCTTCCCCTGGTAAACAAGCCCAGAGAAGCCCAGGGAGATAGTTGCAATATTGCTACTATTTCTCTTCCCCCAGGCCATAATATTACATCAGGTTCAGGATGGCATTTCTCAAACAGAGGACTTCCTTAACCACCAGCCTTTCAGCCCCATGTCGATTTGTTCAGGATGTTAGTTTTCTTATCTGTCAGATAATCTGGTTTGTCACATCCTGAATCCTGGCTATAAAATGGGAAGAGTTTATGAAGCTATAGCCAGATTGGAAATCTGTGAGTGCAGCCGCCCTTATTTAAAAAAAACAACAACCCAACCACCCAAAAGCAGACTGGTAAACATGTGACAGGGCAGCTTCTATCGACAGATTGCTTTAGAATAGAGGAACTTCTGGCTTAAGGGGAAAAAAGAAAAGAATAAATTTGAAGACCAGTAGCACCTGAAGACCATCAACATTTCCCAAGGAACACGGTTTTGTGAGTCCCTGAGTTTCGACTCATGGCAGCTTGTGTGCTGTAAAACATTGCTGCTCTTTTAGATGCTGCTAATTTTGTTCTACCGCAACCAGTCTTCCCTCTAAGGTGCACACATAATAATAATAATAATATACTTTATTGTCATTGTACATAGTACAACGAAATTAAGATGCAATCATTCGGTGATCTACAACCATACTCATATACACTCACACAACCATTCACAACCATCCCATAACTCCCTTAAGGTTCACATTGCAACTTAAACCACCAATGTCACCCAAATTCCAATTCATACAGCATTTAAAGCAATAATAGCTCTCGAATAAAAACTGTTTTTTAATCTGTTTGTCCTTGTTTTAATTGTCCTATATCTTCTACCCGAAGGCAGCAGTTCAAACAGGGAGTGTTCAGGGTGTGACAAATCCTGCAAAATGTTCTTTGCTTTTTTCAAGCATCGAGAACTATACAATTCCTCCATGAATGGGAGAGGACAGCCAATAATCTTCTGGGCTGTGATGATAACTCTCTGGACTGCTTTCCTATCCACAGCCGTACAACTGGCAAACCAAGCACAGACGCAGTATGTTAAAATGCTCTCTATTGAGCAACGATAGGAAGACATCAGTATTTTCTCACTCAAGTTATTTTTCTTTAAAAGTCTGAGAAAAAAGAGCCTCTGCTGGGCCTTCTTCACCAGAGCAGTGGTGTTAGCGCTCCAGGTCAAGTTCTGCTCAATAATCACTCCCCAAAACTTAAAAGTAGCCACCCTCTCCACACGTTCTCCAACAAAAAACAGTGGCTGGATGTCCGTTTTGTTCCTCCTATAGTCCACTACCAATTCCTTGGTTTTGGTGGTGTTGAGGATCAAATTATTTTCCCTGCACCAAACACAAAGCCGTTCCACCTCATCCCGATAAGCAGACTCATCATTCCCAGAGATGAGCCCCACCACAGTGGTGTCATCAGCAAACTTGATGATGGTGTTACTGGGGTGGGTGGGGGTACAATCCTGTGTGTAGAGGGTATAGAGCAAGGGGCTCAACACACAGCCTTGTGGAGAACCGGTATTAAGGGTAAGGGCTGTGGACATATAGGACACATGAGCAGCTGCTCATTAACACAGGAAGCCCCGCTCAGCAGCAATCTGGAGCTGCACAGAGTCTTGCACTGCCCATTGCCCATTTTAAGATTACAGCAGTCATATTCCGGTGGGTAGCCATTTTGGTCTGAAGCAGCATAACAAAGTGAGAGTAGGAATGCCAGTTCCCAGGTGGGGGCAAGGGATTCCCTGATTTTGGGGGCTCCTGCCCCCCACCAGTCAGCTGACCGGCAGGGGAAAGCCCCACCCCCAAGTGCGACCACCCCCAGCCAATGCTCCCGCTAGGCTGTGGAGCCCTGTGAGCAAAAATTCTACTTTGTGAGCTACCAGCATTAAAGTTGTGAGCAGGTGATTTGGCTACTGCATAAATTAGTGTGTTCTGCAGCCATCCTTCCTGAGCTGAGAGAAAAACGTGTGAGCCAGAGGCTAAAAAACTGTGAGCTAGCTCACACTAACTCAGCTTAGAGGGAACACTGCCCACAGCCACTCCTCTTCCTCCCCTCCTGTGAGATTTAATGGGCCCTCCAGCTGATTGGCGGGAGCACATAGCCTGCCGATCAGCTGGAGGGCCCTTTAAATCTTGCAGGAGGGGAGGGGAGGGAGAGAGGTGGCCACTGGATGCATGCCTGAACTCCAAGTCGGGAATTCGCCACTGGAGTTCAGGTGCATATGGTCTCTGTTCCTCAAAAAGCATTTAAGGGATGAATTCACCAAGTGGTGAACTTGCAGTTTAGGATTCAGGTGTGCAAAAAACCATTTACAGGGACCCTTTAAATGCTTTTTGAGAGAGGGGGGTGCATGCCTGTATTCAAAGTGGCAAATTCGCGGCTTGGGATTCAGGCACATCCCCAACGTGATTACATCACTCCTGTGTGATGTCATTGTGTTGGGGATGTCCCCTCCCCCTCCAGGAATGCCCCCCAAAGTCTGGGCTCTGGGCTGATCCTGCAGTGAGCAGGAGGTTGGACTAGATGGCCTGTATGGCCCTTTCCAGCTCTGTGATTCTATGAAAATCTCACATGGAATAAGTGAATAAAAGAATGAGCATTCATTTGCTCAGGATAATTATTTGTTTGACTGCTTTGTTTATAATAGCTTTTCCCACTCTCAGTAGCAGATTACAACTTTTCCTTTAATCCAATAAAAGGTCTACACAGGGCCGGCCTGAGGGGTTTCTGCGCCCTAGGCGAGGCCGCCGCGTGGCGCCCCCCTCATATGCCAACCTCCCGGTGGAGCCTGGAGACCTCCCAGCTGGCCGCCTGTCTCACACCTGCCGCGGGCCCTGCCTCCTCGGAAGCCACGTGACGCACTGGCTGCACAGCCTGGCCCGGAGCCCTTCGCGCCCCCCCTCTCCTGCCACCCCGGACTGCTGGCCTGGTGTCGGAAGGGAATAGGTGGCAGGCACCACTCTCCCCTCCCACACCCCAGTGGCCATGCCTCTTGGGTGTGTGTGTGTGCATGCACGTGTGTGGCGGCGGGGTGGGTGGGGTGGGGGCCAGGGCTCTGGGTGGCGGGTTGCCGTACGGCCACCAGGTGGCTGCATTGGGGCGAGGGAGCAAGTGGGAGAGGCAAGGCCCTGCCTGGCGGATGGCGCGAGCTCCCGTTTGGCACTCCACTGCAGCGAGCACGGAGGGTGCCGGAGCGGCGGGCAAGGCGGTGACCATGGCTGCTGAGGAGGGCTTGGGCATGCTTGGGCGCTGCGGGGAGGACGCCCCCCGCCCCCCCTGACCATCCCCGCTGCTTCTGCTGCTGCCATCCCCCTGAGTTGGCTCAGAGGGTGGTGGCAGCGAATCAGTGATGGGCACAGCAGCCAGGGGACCAAAGCCGCGAGATGAGTAGCAGTGGCTTTGGGCAGGGACGGTTGGGGCTTTTGGGGGGGGCGACAGGGCAGTTGACACCCTGTTCGAAGCTCCACCCTAGGCCAGAGACTAGCTGGCCTAGTGATAGAGCCGGCCCTGGCTCTACAATACATCGATCTTGAGCAGTAAATAGTTGTTATTAATCATTTGTTACCCAAGAGACAAAAGGAGTAGAAAATTTTTGCAATGGCTAGGGGTTTGGGGAGGGGGGTGTCTTTACTCACAAGTAAAGATGTAACTATCTCATCGGGATATAAATCAGAGCAGACTGACAAACATGGTAAAATATAGGGTGTCCTAAGGTTAATATACAGCTGACACTTATTGACAGATTCCTGTTAAAAAGAATCCAGGAAGAATAGTACAATACATAAAACAAAATTAGAGAACATTGGACAAAAAACACAGTATAATAAAGACAGTAATACAATAAAGTGCAGACAGTAGTGCAGGGGTTATGAGACTGGAGAAGAAAACAGCGAAAGATGGTATCGCATACAATAAACAGAATAGTAAAGGTGGGTTACAAAACTAAAGAACGTGCAAAAAAACCCTCAATGTCCACCAGCATGATATGTGCTGACACTATCTCAAATATATAACAGATATTTACTATAGTCTTATTCACTTTTTAAGAATGCCGTCCTGAACAGTTCCATTTTCTGCAGAGCGATAGCCACGTGGGAACCTTTCCAAACATTGTCAAGCAGGCCATTCCACTGGGTGGGAGCCATAAGAGAAGTCCCGTTCACAAGTTACAGCAAACACTCATACAAGCCATTTACAGTGTACACTTGATCTTTCTCTTATACTTGTGCTGGCTAAATCTCATGTTACCTTCCACACATGCACAGCTGAACATGTGATTGAAACCCCACGTTAATGCAAGTACTGGTCCCCAGTTTCATTTGTAAAGTCAATAGAAGTTGGCTCCTTCTTACAAATGGAATGTAATTGTGTGCATGTAGGATGTTCAGGGGTTTCCTGTAACGTCAACAGGGCTAGAGAGACACAGGTACAGGCAAGCTGCTGATTTTACCCATTAGCAGGGTAGCACCTTCAGAAGGCTTTGTTCCGATTAGCAAGGCTGCACCAGCGAAGTGTACGTGGAGTGGCAGTGTTACGGGTATGGAGATCTAAGGCCACATAGTCTTATTGCAGGTGATAACCTGTACCTTGAATTGCAGGTGATAACCTGTACCTTGAATTGAACCTTGAAGCTAATCAGCAACCAGTGAAGTGTAATATGCATACTCTGCCAATAACTGTTACCTTTTAAGTACGTAAAACGTTTAAACAGAAAAGTGGGGCCAAATTGACCTGGAGAAGTTGAAGGGCAGAAACTGAAAACAAGGATTTCACAATCCTCTACAACTCCTTAGGCTTTCTCCTTAACTTTAGTAATGTCGATTGCCCTGTGTTGGTTCAAGCCCCTATCTAATTTCTATCCCTATGTGTATGTATATGTGGTTGTATATTGCCGTGCATACTTTGATGGTATGGAGTGGTGTTTATCCCAGTGCTACATACATGGTAAACTAAACAGAAGATCAGACTGTCTAAACTCTATATGGTCTTATATTTCCCCCCATACTGATATGTTGCTATGCTGCCAATGGGAAATACTCAATAAAGGGTAGGGTTTTTTTCTTGACAGATAATGGCACACTTAATGGAACATGTAAGATCCTGTAATTTATATTACTTTGTGGTCTGTTTACCCCTTGTATTAAATTAGTAAAATGTGCTTTATGTTTCAGCAAGAGCTAGCATTAGCCATTAAGTATAGCAGAGGGCTTAAAAAGGGGTAAAAAGTAATTTGGAGATCTTGAAAAATATCCATGCTTGCTTGCCTAACATTTATAGTAACTAAAAGAAGTATTTTAATGTGAAAATACTCATATCCTGCACACAAATATGGGTGCATTCCCACAATACACATTTGCACATGCCCTGTGCTTTATAAAAAAGAAAAAGAAATAAACGTCTGTGGGCCGACCCAATTAAATATGAGAGCAAAGCTCTTCAATCTAAATACATAAACAGTAAATGGTAAACAGCTCAAACAGATAGAGTCCACAATATATAAGTCCATGCAAAAGGTCCAAAAAGGGTCCACAAAAGGAAGACCAGATTCAGTTGTGAGAATGTAGAGTAGAAGTAAATTTATTCAAATAAAGCCATGTTGATAAAGAGGTTTCTGGGTTTCTTATTTTCTAAATATTTGTTTTCAGATCAAAAGATTAATCTATAACCAAAATAAACTCATTGCATTACATTAATTACTGCACAGACACTGCATGTAAGCTCAATATTTTGTGCTATTAGAATGTTCTTGAGGCTGTCTGGGAGGACCTGCACTGCCTGTGTAGAAATTAAGCAGTAGCAAGTGTAACTGACATAGAAATTGACGCTGTATAAGAGGTTGACTTGTATTAGGGGATTTAGGCCAGAGGTGTCAAACTCACTTGTTATCTGACATAAATGAGACTTCGTTGGGTCGGGCCATGTGTGTCATACAATTTAATGCCAGGTGGCAGAGATATAATTTTTTATAAAGGACACAGGCAAACACAATTAACTTTCACATTGTTTTCTTACTGAGAAAGACTGGATCATGAGGGCATGAACACGTGAAAATGGGGAGGGAACCCAGTTGCACCCAGGAGAGCCCTGGCAGGAGCCCAACAAAACACACACAGCATAAGGAGCCCAACAGAATACAAACACACTGTAGCAAGGCACATACCTTGAACAAAACTTTGTTGGTCTTAAAGGTGCCTGGTGTTTTTGCCGTGTGATTGAGGCAAAGCAAGCTCTCACTCGTTCTCCCTCCCTGCCTCCCTTCAGGAAGGTTTCTCAGACAGTGGAAGGAAAGGAAGGCTTCCCTTTGTCTCCTGAATATGATTGAGGCAGCCTGGCCAGAAGCGAGCTCTGGCTGGTTCCCTCTCTTCCCCTGGGGGGAGGGGGGGAGGAGCCTCAGCCAGTGGTTTACCAGACTCTCTCAATCGCACAGGAGAGGCTTGCCTATATATATCTCCTGTGTGACTGAGAGAGTCTGGTAAAGTAAGCTGTGATGTAGTAGCAGCGGCAGAACTGGAAAAGGAAGCCGGAAACAGCCAGGGCCTTGCAAGCTGGGTTGCAGCCCTCCAAGGGCCTGATCTGGCCCCCGGGCCGCATGTTTGACACCCCTGATTTAGGCATTTTATTTTGCAACAAGTATGTTTTGTAACAATTTTATTTTGCTTAAAGAGTAATGCTTTGATCTGAAGAAGAATATTTAGAAAAGAGGAGAATAAGAAATCCGGAAACCACTTTTATTTGAATAAATTAACAATTTCTACATGACATTCTTACCGCTAAGTCTGGTCTTCCTTTTGTGGATCCTTTTTGGACCTTTTGCATGGACTTATATGTTGTGGACTCTATAGTGTTTGAGCTGTTTACTGTTTATGTATTTAGACTGAAGAGTTTGCTCTTATACTTAATTGGGTCATCCCACGGACGTTTATTTCTTTTTCTTTATTCTATTTCTGGTTTCCTGAGGAACTTTCTCTACATAGCTTATTTTATACAGGGCATTCATACATGACTATAATCTTCTGGATTTAAACATGTGTTCTCATTTCATTTTTGTACATGTCTGTTGAAATAAATTAATTGTTGCTGCTTACTCTTTTAATGCTGACCAGCACAATATTTTTTATGCTTTTAATAGTTTTATGCAGCTGTTGTATTATGCACGGCTTGATTTTATTGATTGTTACTTTAAAAACAGTGATATTTTCCATTGGAAGCCCTCTCAAATGTTTGGATGAGGGGTTTGAGAAACAAACCCTTAAGTTTGGTAATAGGGATACAAAGATTTCTGTTGGTTTTGACAAAAGCAATGATTTTCCTATTCATGCTTTTTTAACCTGGAAATGTAGCAGATCCGTCTTAAATGTTGGTTACAGCCCAGAGGGCAGAGTAATTTTTCTCAACTGCAACCTGAAAAATGACCTTCTTGTCATTTTCTACACAAAGATGCATTAATTAAAAGGGAAGATGCTGTGGCTTTTTTCCCTGCACAAACTCGCGAGCTCCACTTCTAAAGTGTAATCCTGTGGTTCAAGCCCACAGAAATGCATTTATTTACTTAATTTATACGCCAACAGGGATCCAGATTGGCTTACATCATTCTCCTTTCCTCCTTTATGAATAGGACTTAGACTGGGGTAACTGCATAGTGTTGCAGTATGAGTCTGCCCTTCTCTACAAATTAGTATTGTTCACTTGTACTTAGATACTAGTTCCTATTTTCTGTAACCTATTCTTGATAAATCGTTTTTCCAATTTTTGCCCATGGCAAATGCCTTCTAGTGTGTGCTGTTCAAATTCACATTTTCAGGGCTGGGTTTCTGCTCCAAGGTCTCTAGAAATTAAAAAGAAATGAACCCTAATTGCTTCTTTACACATTACAGAGTACATAGGTCAGGCCCTACCTGTGTCCGACATAACTCAGTCCCATGGGAGCTAGGATAACTGTGGGGCTAGATGTGTAAGTTGGTTGCTACTCAGTGGCTGGCACCTAGATGGAGACGGGGGAACGGGGTCATTGGGAGATGTCATAGCAATGATGGCATAACATCATTTCCAGGCTAAACTATGATGTCCCATTGCTCCAGAATTCAGGAGATTTTTGCCTTATTTTCTCCCCCACTGGACTCCCCAGCATTTTTTTTTTAAAAAAAACATTTTTTATTAGGATAAGTAAGATCAAACATCGTATAACAAATGATCACATATCCTTTTGTCCCAATCTCCCCCCTCCTCTGACTTCCCACAGTGCTCAAACTTCTAATACATTCTCACATTTTTTCTCCTTTCCCAATTCTTTAATAATATATAGTTCTCTCAGGTAACGTATTTTTTTTTCTGTTGATCTATGTATGTTTAAATTAAAATGTCTTTCCCACTTTAAAAGTTGTCAAAGCAAAATAAATTGTTTTTTATATCCCAATATTTCTCCAAATAATCTTTAAAGTCTTTCCAATCTGGACTCCCAGCATTTTGGGGGGGTGTTGGTTGTGTGAGCCAGTTTGGTGTAGTGGTTAAGTGCGCGGACTCTAATCTGGGAGAACCGGGTTTGATTCCCCACTCCTCCACTTGCACCTGCTGGATGACCTTGGGTATGCCATAGTTCTGGCACAGCTGTTCTTGAAAAAGAGTAGTTTCTGTCAGAGCTCTACTACACACTTTGCCATATGATAATTAATTAATTATTATTAGACTAATGATTTTTTGTGACATAAACTTTCATGACTCAGAGCCCACTTTGTTGGATGCATGAACAGTAAATACAGCCCTGATCCTCAACATTGTTTTAAAATGTGTCAAAAATTCTACAAAATGTTGGGGGGGAAATCTGAATTCCACTGAAATAACGCAATGTAGACAGTGGAAATGCTGTACACAGAAATGCTAATACGAATGATGGCAGGTATGACAGACCCCTCCTTCTTCTTTGTGAGACAAAAACTCTGACTGAGCAGCCTCTTAGTAGCGTATTTGAATTATAGAATTATAACTTTCTGCATGTCCCACCCTGTGATAGAGAAGTTATTTGGCTTTTGCCCAGGCCAGAAATTTATTGCACCTCAGCAGGAGCCCTCTTATAAATCCCTTTTCAAAATGTCACTTAATACGTAGTGAATTTCAAACAGAAAGGTTGATTTTATTGAACAAGCACAGTTGAGTTAGGAATAGGGCAGGGGACGAGAAGTTGAGGTAAATTTGGTTGTTTATACAAATTATAATATTTTGAACGGGCAACAGAGTCTAGTAGAAGCTTATATTCTTAGAGACTTTGTTCTTGTTTGTCTTGGAGATTTCTTTCAGCAACAATGTGTCAGTGTGTCTAAATAAAGTCACACGGGCTGGATATTGCGGGGGGGGAGGTGTGGCTGTTTGCCCTGGGGCTAAATAACGCGCGGTTGCGTGATCAGACCTCCTGTGGAGGTTCAGTGGAGGTCCCATGGGTAGGGGGAGGTGCTGATTATAGGACAATTCTGCCGTGCAGCAAAGAAGCGGTGCGGTGCGGCAAACAGGTTTGGGGGGGGTTGTACACCAAAGTATGCGCATGCTCCGTTGGGTGCTTGTGCGCATCCATGGAGAATTAGGGAAAAAACCCTTTTTGCAAGGGGACATGGGCGGGTGCCAGATGCCACCGGAAACGCGATCAGATGCCCGCCCTTACCCCGCGATTACCAGAAACTAGTACCTCGGAGGTACTAGTTTTTTACCCCGTATCTTCGGCAGGAAGCCTCGGGTGAGCCACGGGAGCTCTACGCTTCCCAGATGTGGTGGTGAGATCGCGCCTGGAAAATCCGCCTATCTTCCGTCTCTCTAGCGTGGCCAGGGCTCTAGTCGGGGGGGAGCTCTCAGGTTCGGAGCTCCGGAAGAGAACCTCTAGGG